>NW_027493831.1:0-355883 GCF_021521415.1 Bidens hawaiensis
ACGCAGCAAAAAAGATTCCAAATTAACTTTAGATGCTTCTAGCTCTAAACTCTTTCCCACGTATCTTTAAAGAAAATACCTTTATTATTAAATAATGGGAAAATGAGAAAATCGGCTGCGATTGACGTGGCAATATTTTTATTGAAAGTTGGTGCCTTGGAGACCGTAAGGAGATTATCAAAGGCCAGGTACCCTTTTGTATGGTCCGGTCTGCAGGCTTTACAAGTTTTATGCTATCCACCACTTAAATGGCTCCAAAGGTGGGACCCGTTCAGGAATTTGATTAAAGGGGCACAGGTTTGTCTTTATCGCACTTTATATCTTATGTAGGCCTGTAAACAAACCAACCAACACGAACGGGGCATGCTCCATGTTCGTTGGTTTAGCTTTAAACCGAACAAAAGATCGAAAACGAACAATTAAAAGAACGAGGTTTTTTTGTGTTTGTTCGTTAAGAAAAACTAATGTGCTCGTGTACGACTGTTCGTTCATTAAGAAAAACTAATATGTTCGTACTCATTTATGTCTGTTTGTTAACCATGTAAACGAACGAACATAACTCACTAACTCAGTTGAAACCAACTAAAAGCAAACGCAAACAACAGTGTGTTGGTCCTAAAAAGTTTAAATAAATGTATTAATGAACGAACTTAAATAAATGTAAACTAAAGAACATAAACAAAGATAGAACAAGACTCGTGTTCATGTCCGTTCATTAAACTAAATGAACAAAGTTTTTTTGCTCATGTTTGTTCGTTTATTAAATAAACGAACTTCCTGCCGAACTGTTCATTGAGCGTTGGGTTTGTTTACCAGGCTTAGTCTCATGTACCTTCATCATGATTAATAATGACTAAAGTTTAAATAAATGTATTAACGAACGAACTTAAATAAATGTAAACTAAAGAACATAAACAAAGATAGAACAAGACTCGTGTTCATGTCCGTTCATTAAACTAAATGAACAAAGTTTTTTGTTCATGTTTGTTCGTTTATTAAATAAACGAACTTCCTGCCGAACTGTTCATTGAGCGTTGGGTTTGTTTACAGGCTTAGTCTCATGTACCTTCATCATGATTAATAATGACTAAAATGGCACATATAAGTTGTGTAAACCCCCCACCCCCCCCACCGCGCCGCCGCGCAGCGTTGTTGAGACACGCGGATATCCTTTTTTATGTCGTCTAGTTATTTATTCGATTATTTGTCGGTTTTAGATATTGTCAAGGCCATTGCTAGTGCTCTCTATTGCAACAACTTTCTCTAATCAGTCAGAACAAAACGGTTCAAATTCAGATGATATAGAAAGTTCAGATAGAAGTGATATTAATGTTGTTCCAGAATCACATCCTGTGTTGCCTCCTACACAGGCTGATATTAACGTGACGTATGTGAAGAAGTATAATCGTTTATTATTTTTTTAATAAACAGTCAAACATCATCTGTTGATGTTTGTTTGACATGTGATACATGTCCTTTTCAGGGGACAATGGTGACGATCAGTCACATCAAACATATTCGAATTGGCTGATTGATCTTTACAGAGAGCTGGACAAACAGGGTCTTCATTTACCAGAAAGGTTATTTAATGCAATTTGAATTTCTTTGATTTTTTTATTTTTATTTTTTTTTTTTGCAAAAAGAACATGGACAAAAAGATGTTTATGCAGAATAAACGAGGATGAGCTTTGTAGATTCCATACTGCTGCAAATGGTGATTTTTCATGTCTACTTACGTTGGTCAAAAAAGTCAATACGTTGGAGGGAGACGTACAGAATTCTCTCAGAAGAAGAACTCGAGATGTGGTCAAATATGGTGTTTTGGCATGGATCTGATGTTAATAACCGCCCCTGTCTTATCATTCGTCTCGTTGCTTGCATCAGCTTGCCCACCTGGCGACAGACCCTCGCTTTGCACAAGCAATAGGTATATATTTATCATAAACTTAATTTTAATAAATATAATAACAACAACAATAATATATGTCATCACAGTCTCGCTGGTAGAACACGGAATATTACATTTAGTTAATGCTGAAAATCCTCAAATCACAGCATTGGTGGATTGTGAAGGGTTATCTCTAAGATTCCCCAATGCAACTACTTAGATCCTGTTCAGTTACTCTGCAAGAAAACTATCCAAATCGTCTCGGTTGTTTGTTTGTTATTCGGCTTCCCCGCCAGTTGGCAGAGTGATTGCACAAACCTTCATTCAAGTAAGCTTATAAATCTTTAATTTAAATAAGAAAATTATTATGTTATGATATTCTTACTTGCTAAGTTGTGTTTTAGTTCTGAGACCTGCAACTCAACAAAAGCTTAAAATAGTAGGGAAGGTGTACAAAAATACCCTCTCGGAGTACCTGCAGACGTTCCCGTCATATCTTGGTGGAGAATGTGGATGTTCAAGATGTTCAAAGCTTAGCAATGCTCATATGCAGCTACCTTCAATTTGACGAATTTACAAGCAACCGACAGTTAAAAATGTAGATGGTTTGGGATTCGAGAGATTTTGGTCCAGATCATGAGTCCCGGTGACGTGAATGAAGGGTGTGAGCGGGGTGCTGAGAGCTGCGGGTTGTTGGGATTCTTATGGTATGGGTGTTGATTGCCCTTATTGCTGGAATAGTTGACCCTGAAAGTCGTCCGAGTTTAGAAGGTATAATATGAGTAAATAACGCATGTTTTATCGATAACTTAGTTATCATGCAATAATATATTCTCTTAATGTCACTGTATGATCTGGTGTTTAAATAAGAACCCAAGTTTAGGAGACCAGAGTTCGAATATATAGAAGTATGCTTACTTGTAGATGTGTTGTAAATAAAATCACTCGTCTCGTTTGTCTCTTCTTTCTCGTCTACTATAAATCAAACAAACTTATGTTGGATTTAATATTGAAATGGGCTTTGCTTGACCCCTGATCTAAAAGGGGGCAGTTTGTCAACCGAACATTCTACATTCTCATATAACTTAAGAACTTAACCCGTTCGTTATAGAAATCTAAACTGAAGTGTCATATTTATGTTTGGTTTTGATCTTTTCGTATGTAAGTATATGCGATAACTACGGTGGCAAAAACTAAAAAAAGAAAACTCTACAAACCCTCTTGCTATTGAAAAATTACATGATTTTATCTTTTATGCTAATAAATTGTTAATATTTTAGATTAATAAAATAAAATGTTTTGAGATACATTTAAACAGATGAATTTTAAAGTCTAAACAATAATGTCTGTGGTGCAAAGGGAGGGTGGAAAGGTTAAGGTGAGTTGTCTTTTAATTTTGAAGAAAAATAGTAGTATGATGGATTGTCGGTAGACAAATAAGCTGAAATTTATAGAAAAATAAAGTTAAAATTAAAAACCTTGTGTGTGGCTGCTGGGATTCGAGCCCAGGTCTCCACGGCCACAACGTGGAATTCTTACCACTAAAACTACAGCCACAAGATGTTTCTCAAGTTCATAGTAATAACTAATGAATATATCTCGATTATAAAGTGCTAGGCAATCAACCTTAATTGTAATTTTAGCTCAAAAAACGATGAAAACGGGTCGTTTTTTTATTGTAATTTTATCTCAAAATCGACGAAACGGATCGTTTTTTTAATTGTAATTTTAGCTCCAAAAAACCACGAAACGGGTCGTTTTCCTAGTAAACTATACGCCCGAAAACACCGAACCGACTCGTTTTTTTAGCTACCCCCAAACCCGAGCCCCGAACACATAAATGAACACAAACCATTCTTTTATATATATTACACAATACATAAACACATAAACACAAAACACCAAAACATAAACACAATACATAAACACATATATCAAAACACCCCGAATTATAATCTTCGGGATTTTACGCCGCCGACCCCGACCCCCGAACACTACGGTAGGAGAAGCGGGTCAAGATTCCACGTTCTACAGAACGCCAACCGGGGCTTGACCGGCGACATTAACAACAACACGAACGAAAATTCTCCGAATCCGAAACCGGATTTGGAGACTCAATGCAGGTGGGACTCCGATTAAGCAGTTGAATCGAATAACGAACACAAAAACCATTGTACGGCGGTGGATGGCGGCGTCGGATGTGGATGGGGATGGCGGCTCGGCGTCGGTGGTGGCGGCGTGGGTCGGTGTTGGTGATGGAGGTGGAGATGGCGTCGGTGATGGTGATGGAGATGGCGTCGGTGATGGTGTTGTTTATGGCGGTGATGGTGTTGGTGATGGGTGATGGTGATGGTGTGGTGTATATATATAGATAAAGTGGGGGGAAATGTAGGTGATGGTGTTGGTAAGAAACGAAGGAAGGAAAAGAGGGAGGAAGGAGAGGTGGAGAAGGGGGAAGAGTATGGAGGAAGGAGGGAAGAAGATAATACCCGGTGGTTGGACTGTCAATTTTTTCCCCGGCAAGCTGGGTTTTTTTCAAAGCTTTTAAAAAAATAAACTAACAGAGGGGCACCAGATGTGACCGGCCCAAATTTTATATTTGTAAAAAAGTCTAAAATACCCCTTCAACTCAACGGCCTTTAACGAAAATATTTAACGGATGGCAACAGGACTTGACCCCGCCCAAATATCACAGTGGGTCCCAAAGTTCGCAAAAATCTTTTTTAGTGGTTAACCCCATCTCACGACGTTATTTTCCCAGGGAGACAAAATGCAGATTTCCCTAATAAAAAAGGAATCATTTTTTTAATTATTTTCTCATATAAAACGAGGTAGTAATTTTACAAAACTCATAATTGACTCGTTCTTCTGGCAACATATATTGTTATTGTTATTATCATTATCGCTAAATATTAAGTCACTTGTGTTATTCAAGACCGTGCTTCAAATTCATTAAGGGGTGCTCAATAGACGTTTGTGGTATCTTAGATGAATCTTGCATTATTGATCATTATAGTGGAAACAAAGCTTCAAGGATGATAATGTCCATAAGGTAGTGTTCGTAAAACCTTCATCAAATTATGATTCAAACTTGTTTATTAAATAAACATTATTTTATGCTTCAGTTTGCTTTGTACTTTTAATGAGCCGGTATCGAATGACTCATCAACGGTTTGGCTTGATTCAAGTTTCACAAAATGAAAGTTAAAGTCTGTATAAATCATCTTTCAAATAGAATTATATTACCAGTGACTACATAAATCAAACCAATTTATGTTCAAACATCCATTCCATCCAATAAAGAGGAAGAAAATTGCAAATGTCACTCATAACGGTACCCTATCAGTTAAACAGAAAAATTATCTATTTTTAATTTCAAAAATATAATAATAATAACAATAATAATAATAATAATAATATAATTGTTTTGAGCCTGACCATCCTGGTTTATAATTTTATTTATACATATTGAGTCTATCACCCAACGTGCTCTTCCAAACTTCATCAATGATTGTCGACCATTTATTATCCCCATTTAAAGGGTGTTTTGAGATTGTTCATTAGAGCAATTATTGGGTTTTAAACATTTGATATTGATAGATCGTGTCTGGTATTGATTTTTTTTTCCTCCTAGAATAATTCCCTTTCACATCAATTGATGGTGTTCCTTTGACTATAGCTTTTGGCTTTGTTTTGAATTTGAGTGGAACCTTTCAGAATATCACAAGTTTTATTACTCCACACAATTACTTTTAATTTTAACTTTATTAGAGTACTCTTATTGATAATTCACAACACACATTTTGATGGTTCTTTAGGTCAAATATTACTTTTGGCCTCAAAATCTCTCATATTCATATCCGGTGTGATATTAGTTTAGGATGTTACAAACACTCTCTTATAGAGAATCGTCTTTCTGAATAAGTTTTGTCGCATCATTTTAATTGGTAGTGTACGATTTGTCTAATGTGTGATAAACATTATTAGGGACTATCATCCTAAATGAGGCTCGTCCACCATCCTCAAGAACACAAGACTGATTGATATGAATTGTAACATTCATTTACTAATACCAACCAATATTGATGCTTTGCTCATAAGATCTCGCAGTTCTCGGGAATGTCACCCGCTAGGAAATTGCTCCCGCCAAACACACGTAACTTTAGAATTCTTCGTTCGTTCATAACAAATATCTCAAAACTCATTCAAGATTTAATATTCCTTATGAGCCAAATATCTCATTGACAATAATATTACAAATATGTAAACAAAGTTATGTGGAGTGTCTCACTGACTAACCGATTGATTCGATACAAAAACCATGACTTGATATTTTTAATAAAAAAACTTACGAAAGTAAATTGAAGTTCATAAATCAAAATCTGTTTTCTACTTTTTACCACTAGTCTTGGTCCCACCAGGAAGACTAAAAAAGAAAGTGTGTCAAACAATTCATCAGTTTCAATTCTCAAACGCCTTTGAATCAACAAACAAACCATCAAAAATCCGAAACAATAAAGTTTAAATCAGACGCAGTTGATCCCGGTGGCATCGTGTCTGCTGACGATCGTTTGAATTTCTCAAAGCTGGCGTAAGTATTACTTCTACTTCTTCACTCAACAACCAATTATTATTAAATTTATTTTCTATGTTTCCGTTAGTTGCGATTGACGTTTGTTATCGAGAACCCATCATTAGGTTTCTATTCCTATCGTGACATCCAAGCATCCAATTAGGTACTTTAGATTTTAATAATAATAATAATAATAATTCAAACTGTAGTTGGTATTGTTTGGTGAGATTGTAATTCATCCTCTTCTTTATATGAGTGTCTGCTTGCATCTGTGATTCCACACACTGATTCAATCTCATCTGATCTTCTTGTTATTGAGTATGTTTGTTTCTTATTTACCATTTGAAGAAGCGTGTATCGACTTACTTGTATACGATCAACATTCCTCGGGTACGAGTGTGCTATATCACCAATGGTTTTCCGGGATACGAGTTCTTCCACCTACAAAACAAACAGCACCGTGAGCTTACCCCTCAGAAAGGGACAGAGGGGTCCTCTTCGGGGTAACCCTCCGGTGTGAGAATCAGACATTATAGGAGAAGATAATAAGGATGTGAAAATGAGTAAAGGACTTAGAATATATACTTTCCTCTTTTTTGCTTCCAACTGTTGAGGTGGTGTGGTATTTATAGTATTAGGGTTTCCAATGATTGGGCTCAGACCCAATTAGGGCCTTTTTGGCCTCCTCCTATTGCTTCGCACCACGTGTACTTAGGACACCTGGTGCTTTTTCATTGATTATTCTCTGACCAAGGTATTTCACCTGACCCATGTGCCATCACGTGGTGGCACATGGGCTTTGCTGAGTTGTCCACCCTTCATTGGCAGCTGTCAACATCGGCACATTCTTTATTCCTTAAAAGATACCTTCTGGAAGGTTGTCTGATGAGTACAATCATGGTTGTCCTTATCCTGATTTGGATTAGACTATTGTCTCATTTGTTGTGTGTCGCTTACGCGCGGCCTTTATGCGCCTATCCCGGGGATGCGCAAGGTCTTCTCTTTATTCTCACACTAAATGTGTGTGTTGTGTGCATATGTGATATGCGCCACGCGCAGATGTTTCATGCGCTTGCGCATAGGTTTTGGCTTTGTGTCTTCATGACATCCTGATTTCAAGCCTCTTGTCTATATCTTGTGGGTTGACCCGCCCCGCTCGATGTTAAGGCGGGTGCATACCCCTTCACCATTGCTTTAATTTTGAAAGCTTGGTTGTTAGTGTGTTACTTATAGCATTCAAATTCATAAAAATCACCCGCATTTTATTTTTTCATTTTTCGTTTCGTTGTCATATTTAACTTGTTTTCGACTTAGGCGTGTAATCTTGTGAATATTGTTGCAGATTCAGCTTTTGACAATGGCGACTAATGCTTCGAATGGAGATCATAAAGCTACAAAGCCACCTCCCACGCCTTCTCCTCTCCGTAACTCCAAGTTCTTTCAGGTATTAATATTATTATTTTGATGTAGGATTTATAAAATTGTTACTTGATATTATGTTTTTCTTGTTTATAAACTTGTTCAAAACACGAACTATGTAAGTTTATTTGTGTGTGTATATGCAGTCAAATATGAGGATATTGGTTACTGGTGGTGCTGGATTTATAGGCTCTCACTTAGTCGATAAACTCATGGAAAATGAAAAGAATGAGGTATCATGTTTACACGCGATTAAAGGTTATGTTTTTTATAGTATCTGATACTCGTTTTATGTTTGGTATATAGGTGATTGTTGCTGATAATTATTTCACTGGCTCAAAAGACAATCTTAAAAAGTGGATTGGTCATCCAAGATTCGAGCTTATTCGTCATGGTAATTACTAATTTTAATTTTAAATTGCAAGTGGTAGTAAATGTTCTTCTTTTGTAATGATAACAATATTCTATACATCTTTGCAGATGTCACAGAACCGTTGCTGGTTGAGGTTGATCAGATATACCATCTTGCATGCCCTGCTTCACCGATTTTTTATAAGCACAATCCTGTAAAGGTGCGTGTTTATTCTAATTTTCTTTGCATTTGTAACTAGGATGAGGTTATAATGGGAATTTTAAGGAATGTGTAACGTGTGACAGACGATAAAGACGAATGTGATTGGCACGCTAAATATGCTTGGCCTTGCAAAGCGAGTCGGAGCAAGGTTTTAATTTTTATATAAATTTGGAGCATTGGATCCTCATGGTATTTGAGATGTGCATTTATGTATGACATTATATGTACTTTTAGGATTTTGCTTACATCGACCTCAGAGGTGTATGGTGATCCTCTTGTGCATCCTCAACCCGAGACCTACTGGGGTAATGTCAACCCGATTGGTAAGCCAACTTGATCATTTATCTTTGCTATATGCAGAATGTTTGATTACATTTCGAAAATAATGTTAATAAAAGCAATGAAATTTGATTTTGTTTTTTTGATGTGTTTTGCAGGGGTTAGGAGTTGTTATGATGAAGGAAAACGCGTGGCAGAGACTTTGATGTTCGATTATCATAGGCAACATGGAATCGGTAACATGTTACAGTTATTATATGTATACTAACAGTTTGATTTAGTTAATTGTGTTTGTTTTTTATTTTATAGAAATTAGAATCGCTCGTATTTTCAATACTTATGGGCCCCGGATGAACATAGATGATGGGCGTGTCGTTAGTAATTTTATTGCTCAAGCACTTCGGTAAGTATTAACTGTTAATTGTAAACAAATTAAATTTGTTGTTTAAATAGCGAAGTATATATTCTTTACTCGTTTGACCTGAATCCTTGCAGTGATGAACCTTTGACTGTTCAAGCTCCTGGAACCCAAACTCGCAGTTTTTGTTACGTCTCTGATATGGTATTTCTTAAAATAATATGAATATATGATTGGTTGTGTGTGGTCAAACATCGACTATTTTGCGATTATATAGGTTGATGGGCTTGTTCGGTTGATGGAAGGGGAGAACACTGGCCCGATTAATATTGGTAATCCTGGTGAATTTACAATGATTGAGCTCGCTGAGACAGTGAAAGAGGTTAGTTTTTCTTTCCCTTTTTCCTTTTGGTTTTTTGATTTGTTTGAAAGGGGTGAGTTTAAAATATGTGTTGAAATGCAGCTTATAAATCCGGGAATAGAGATTAAGATGGTGGAGAACACACCGGATGATCCAAGGCAAAGGAAACCAGACATCACGAATGCTAAGAAGTTGCTTGGATGGGAGCCCAAGATCAAATTGCGCGATGGTCTTCCTCTCATGGAGGCGGATTTCAGGCTAAGGCTTGGAGTTGCCAAGAAGGTATAAACATGCAAACAAACAAGCAAGTGTTCGATGATATTTGTCAGTTGTGTGTTTTGTTTTCTACACTTGTTTTTGCTTTCTAAAATTTTTATTCTCCAAATCAAATAAATTGGTTCTACTTGTAATTTTGCTATTTGTTTGTCTTTTTGAACATCGAATGAATCAATAGTAAAAGCCCAACAAGACAGGCGGAATGTTTCTACATGTAATTTTGCTATTTGTTACCATTTCATCATCAAATGAATTGTACATGTAATTTTGCTATATGTTTACTTCTAATTTGGCAAAGTACTTGTAAGGCGGAAGTGGAATTGATTTAAACATCAAATGAATCAGCAAGGCGGAAGTGGAATTGATTTACTTGTACTTTTGTTTTTTATTTGTCCTTTTGAACATCAAGCAGATCAATAGCAAGCCCGACTCTGCCCGACGGGGCAGAACGGAACATAAAGTAACAGGTCAAACGGCTTATTTTGTAAAGGAAAAAAGTCATGATTTTGACCAAAACAGGTCAAACAAAAAAAACTATCTTTCTTTCCTGCTTTGATCAAAAACAGGTTCCAAACAAAAAAGAAGTTAGATTGAAATGGGTTTTTTAGGGAAAAAATCAAATTAAAATCACCATTATTTGTATTTATAATGGCCAATGGTGGCAGCAGGTGGAGGCGATCTTGGAGTCGTAGATGGCAACAGCAGTGATGTAAAAGATATCAAAATCGGTTTAGCTGCTAAATTTTAGATTTGTAAATGGTTAGTGGTGACAGCAGGCCGGGACAATCTTGGGGTCGTAGCTCATGGTAACAGACAGTGACGGTTGGGGGTGTGGTTTGTGGTTTTAGACCCATCCAAACTTAGCTAGTGTTATAAGAGTGACTCGTGTCAGCTCATTTTTAACACTTAAAAATGGTTAGACAACGTTACATAAGGCCGTAGAAAGACCATTCTCAGAGCAGAAACCAGATACACTCCACAGTTTAGTAAGCGGAATTAAAAGAAACCCATCTCAAACCTGACCGGATGGCGAATACATTTAAACAGAGTTTGAAACAAAAGCCAATACAAAATGCAGAGTTTCAAGTACTCAAATAAAAAAGTTATTGTAGCTTGATGCGTATTCAACAGCAATCCGCAATCTTAGATCTTTATTACTACTACATAACCATAATCTAACATCGCTCTTCGTCTTCGCCAATAGTACCTTTCGTGGCTTCACCTGCATGAGACAAGAAACATATTAAGTTATTAACACAATGCATGGCAACAAAGAGATGAATGGGCAGATTCATTGCAATAATAAGTCTATGTTTATGTATAAAGTTCGTAACTACAGTCGATGTAAATAATCAACAAGCAAGTGTGAATGATGGTCATTATTCAACAATAATTCAATATCATCATCTTGCAATATTACGAATCACTTTAAAATATATTACATGTTTATCCATTTTATTATATATTTATTAAAAACATAATTACATATTTCTCATTTCTAAAATAAAATATATTACTCTGGAGTTGCAAGTTCCCATCTCAAGGTTTCTGGTTTCCATCCTCTATCTCCATCTTCAAAGTTCAATCTGCCTGGTAGCGAGTTCAATGGTGGTTCAGGTTTGGGTTTGATAACAAAAACATAGATTCGGGTTGATATAAAATCGTTTCGGCAAGTTGGTGGCGGTGCTAGTTGTTGAAGTTACAGAGCTTGGGTTTGGGTGTTAACCTACAATGGTTACGATGGTCGACAATGGTTGAATGAAGATGAAAGGTGATGGTGGATTGCCGTCGATGGTTCTATGGTTACAGGGAGATGGGTTGAAGTGTTTGTTGTGGTTTATGGTGGACCCTTAGCATTTGATTGCGTGTTTTATTTATTAAATGACTAGGTTATAAACCCGTGTGATTCACGGGTTTGGGTAGACAAATTTCATTGGTACAAATATTTACATAAATAGATAGGCTGTAAACAAACATTATCTGGTAGAAACACCCTAACATATACATAAACAAAGTTAGCTGTGTGTATATATATATTAGCATTGCAAAATACAAATAACTAATAACACTTCAAGTTAGTGCAAATACTAAACAAAGTTACATAATCCATACATGTTTATAGATTTACTGATTTAGTCACCCAAATCATACATAATAATACATAATACATATTCAGTAAGCAAGTATTTTTCAACGTTTGTCTTATATATGATGTAACAGAATATGAACACGTTTAGTGCATTAAAATAATTTATAAGCAAAATTATATGATCATTCTATATAGAAGTATTGTAATCTTTATACTAAAGTAAATATAAAAAAGGCACAAGATGTTATATAAGTCTAAATAAAAGTTGATACTTAATTAAACAAAATCTGAAGAGTCAAATATCAGAGCAGCCAAATTCAAAGAGTCAACCAAGAAAATAACCAACTTTAAAGTCTAACTTGCAACAAAAGTAAAATACCAAACTAAAGAGACATAAAATAACTTAGTAAAACACCATAGATAAGTCTTTCAAAGCTGCGAAAATATAATCATTTTCTTCCTTCAACTTTGGAGAGCCAATAGCGTTTTGAGCTTCATTGGATTTGATTCAATGCTTGGTTTGCATATTCACTCGGAGTTTTGTGCACATCATAAACCTCAATTAACTTACGCTTCAAATCCGAATGGCCACTTGATTCTCCAACATCTTCTTCATGCAACAAACCCTTACCATTAATTGAAAAAAGTTTGTAAAATAAGCAAACTCTTGTTATTAAAATAGCATAATATATGCACTATTTATTGTTACGATATATAACATAATACCTTGAAATTCATAGTATCTTGTGAGTCACTTCCAACGGATATGTTATTGAAGGACTGTGCAGGACCAACCTACATAGTAAATTAAAATGGATATGCTAAATAATTAAGATACAATATAAATAAAATACATTCAGGTATTTTTATATTGATAACATATATATTGAGAATGTACAACTATTACCTTATCAACATCAAACTTGGCTTCAAGTTTTGAGATAATGGAAGCATCTTCGGTCGACTGGTTAATAGTGAACCACTTGTAATTGCTGGTAATGTTGTAGTATGTAATATCAATTTTCAAAGCTATTTTTTTCTCCAATCAACTCATCCACTTCAGGAGGAACCATGTTAAGAGTATCATCCTTGTAATATAAATTGAAAGAGTTAATAAAAGCATAAAACAATTAAGGGAAAATAAAATACCAACAACAATAGTTTAATAGAATTTAACCTCAACAGCTCTATCAAGTAATTCTCCAGCAGACTTTTTGAACAACTTCCTTGCATCACGAGTCACAACCAAACATTTTGAGAGAATCAACACCGGTACAATCTTGTAACTGTAAAGGAACTTTAAACCTACAATATAATTAAAATAATTTAACTTGCAAGATGAAAAAAATTAATAAAATTGAATTAAGTAGTTCACACCAATAACTTGTAATGGAAAATGAAAAACTAACCTTGAAACAACCGAGATAAAGTGGCATGCTTCTGTAGGGTACTGAATTAAATGATTTGCCTCCACACCATCAGTTCCAATATCTGTGTCACTTACAATGAACTTTCTTGTGACCCTTTTGTTACATCTGCTACAAGCGTTGTAGTACCAGTCCAGAGCATGTAGAGCATGTAAGATACTTATCACAATACCCATAACAATAACAGACTTAACATAAACATGAAAAAAATAGTAGTTATATTCAAATGTTGTGAATACAATATGCTTTAAGAAAATACTAACAAAAGGACTTACCTCTTCTGTTTTGTTGACCTGGTCTATGGTGTTAAAAACTGCCAGGGTCAAGAAATCATCTTCAAGCGTCGGATTCACCATATGGAGAACAGATGGAGGTAGGTACGAATTATTGTTCATGACGATTTGAAATTAGTAGCATTTCTTGTCAACTGCAATTACAAACGTGCAAAACCAACATAATCAGTTGGCTTAAAAATGTGCAAAAAAAACTGCTCTGCATAATAGCAGTTTTAAACACTTTTTTTTAAATAATAAACTGCATAAAAGCAGTTTTAATTTTGTTAGATACCTAAATGTGACACACTATAATGTCTTAATATGGGTATTTTAAATAAAGAATTAATGTACATTGTGTAAGGTAATGCTTATCACACACTGCTCGAGTTTGGGGATTAATAATTCCCATCACAACTTTGATCACATCTTCTAAAGTCAACTGAGAGCATTTGAACTCCCCTGTAACTTAGTTTGTCATGTTGAAGAAATTTGAACCTGTTAAAGTAAATTATATACTAAAAACAATCATTTTTCCCATGTTAAAGTAACTAAAAGTTGACCAACTAGTAAAAAAAAATTTAGACCAACAAAGTAAACATAATTAAACCGTAATGAAACAAATTTTTTTTTAACCATTTAACAGATTAAATTTGACAAGATTATAATTAGAAATTATGTATTTCCTGACAAACACACACTATGCATTTGTCATATTGATAACAACTTACTACAATTTTTCACTTATTAATAAGAACACATCGAAGTGTAACCGAAACAAATCTACTTGAATAAAATTAAATTAAGAAAAAGTGTTGAATATATGTTTAAAGATATACATCTTAAAATCTCTATGTAGTCAAGTGAGCTCCCATGTTTATCAAAATTCGTATCATCAAAATCTGAAATTTTGGAATTCAGATAACATCAATAAAAAACGGAAGATTCAGTGATTTCTATCTATAAACGTCTAAATTAAGGATTATGGATTATCTGAAATGTATATAGAAAGCAATTGATCTAGAGCAAGGAAGGAGGAGGTGATATTGTGTCGACGGCTATTGCTATTGAGGAGACAAAAGAAATTAGGGATTATGGTTTGATGGAGGTGAAGGTTTTTTACAATTGGTATGTTTTACTTGAGGAATTGTATTTTTTTAATAATAAATGATACGGACTATTTGTTTTGTTTAATCCTTGTAACCGTCAAACAAATATCCAAGAGCATGCCACTTGTCAGAATTTAATTCTTTTATTACTATAGAGATATTTTAAATTGAACAAGGGTAAATGAGTAATTTAATATGATAAGAGAAATATGTAACTGATTTTTGTAGTAGTTTGTTAAATATTAAGGTTTTAACAAGGAAAATATGTAAAAATCGTTTTTTAAAGTAAACAAATGTAAGTTATCAAAGGAAAATCAAACTGTGTGAAAATTAAATATATTAAAAACATGCGTGAAAATTTATATCAGTTGTTATTATGGTCTTTGAATGTATAAGGAAACATTCATGTGTGGATCCGACATGGGTTACCTCTCTTACGGGATGAAGAGTATTGTTTTCTTGGTGGGTCATACTATTTTAAAAGTTGTTTCATGCAAATTGACCAAATACGAGAAACTTGCCTCTACAACTATCACATGTTTCTACTATTTGCTTTTACATAATTTTTTTTATCTACTCGCGCCACTTAGCCGGGCTCAATGGGTTATGTATATTAGTGTTATGACCACAAGATTTATGATATGAGAAAATGTATATAAAAATACTAATTCAATAAACTATTTCAAATTTGGTCTTAAAACGAGACGACTAACTAAATCTCACACAAACGACAAATGTGCCGGCTATGTAGTGGTAAAGTCAAGCAAGTCTGGATATTGAATCCGTGGACAAGTAAGGCAGTTCTAATATGTCGAGTTCTAACTGATAAGATGGGTTTTATAAAACAAATTTGTAACTAATAAAACTATTACAGTAAACTATTTTAGGGAGAGCCCATTCTTTAACAAATTTGTAACTAATGGTTTGTTCAATTAAAGTTTTGCTACAAAGTTTACCAGTGTATTATTTATAGATTTTAAGGTGTCAGTTAAAGTGGCAGAGAATCTTGAAAAAATTATAAAGAGATTTTAAGGGGAGGGTCGAATGATGTTCAAATATACATTGGGTGACTTGGGAGAGGGCGACTCTTTCTAAAAATAGGGGTAGTTTAAGCATCTCAAGGCTCAAAGATATTAATAATTCGTTGTGGCAAAGTGAGGGTGGAGATACAAACGGAAGAGGTTGGGCTGTGGAAAAGGGTTGTAGATTCTATTCATAAGCAGATACTATTCATAAGTAGATACGCGACTGGAAAGTGATTCCAAGAAAGAAAGGGATCTCGGTGTAATATTGCCAAGGCTATAAACAAGTTGAAATGGAAGGGTAGTAGGTTGGTGGATTTGATAAAATGAAAGTTAGGAGATGGTCAGAAATTGGGTTTTTTTAACTGACAACCCAACCTACGGCGGAATGTCGGGGCGTAACTGATTGCACAGTAGCTCGTAAGACACTATTAATAATAAAGTGGCATTATCTAATTATTTAAATTCCAAATAATCGAAGTACATCACCAATTCAAAACAAATATTAATATTATCCAGAATTTAAAACAAATAAATCATAAATATTTTTGGTTGCGGCCTAAAGGTATCCAACTACTTGCTTATCTTCAACTATCCAAGATGATAACCTGCAACATTTATGAAAATAATTTTATAAACACAAGGTTGGTGAGCAAAAATACAATTTAATATATATAATAATAAAAACCAATTCTTATGCAGAACTTAACTATAACAATTAAATTGTAACAATACAAATAATTATCCGATCATCATGACACTAAGTCAAGCTACTAGGATGGAGTAAGATCTTACTAACGTGGATGAGGATGGGGCCACCAACAATAAAACAGTAAACAAATAAGCACATTACATGTTAACAATTAATTGAGTAATACACGAAACACATTAGAATTCTATTTGAGGATGTAAAATAATACCATTGAGATTTATATAATACATGTTGTCCCCAGAATAATAAAAACAAAAAAAGGGATGTGATTTACTCACCTTACAAATTGGCGAGTGAAAGGAAATAAGAATATTAAAGAAACCGACTTAAGCGAGCTGATCAAACCGAAATTGATGATTTCCTAAAAATTAGGTAAATATTCCAAAGTTAAAATAAAACCAAAACGAACCAAAATTAATAATAAAACATAAGTTAAACTTAAATTTAAAGGAAATGAATTTTAAACGAGTGTTTGGTTCGTAGATGGTCCGAATGTCGTTATGAGGTCGAATTCGGGTCCAACACGTCTAAACTTAGTTATAAACATAAATCAATGAAAAATTAAAAGCTAATTAGGGTCAATTCTTTAATAAATTGAAAAGCCCCAAATTAGTTTACAACATAAACCATCGATTGATTTTGATTAAATTGAACATTAAATTAAATCCCTCAATTCTTTTGAAATTGATTAAGGGCTTTCATTCTATGGTTCACAACAATTCATAAAAATACAAACTTACCCAGCAACTGATAGAAAATATGGATGGATTAAGATTTAGACATGTTTGACCTTGAAAGTCAAAAAGAACACTTGAAAAAATATATTGAATTCGGGAATAAGAAGAGGATTTGAGAGTTGAGATACAAGTTATGAATGACCTAATGCTCTTGTTCATATATTAAACGAATCTAGGTCGTGTTTATCACAAATTAAGAGATAAACCAACTTTAAACTTGAACAAATGATAAGATTATCATAAATTGGAGATAAACTTGATTAATCTTGAATAATAATCATTGTTTGGAGATATAATTTCACTTAGGAACACTCTAGAATCTTGAATTTGAATTATAATGATAATAGGATGAAGATTAAGCATTAAACGAGCTGAAAACAGAGTTAAGCGAGCAAAAACAAACTTCTGTAACTGCTGGCTGACCCAACAATTTCAGTTTTGACAAGAATGGTCCCTGCAACTGCTGACCCACTCAACGAACTGCTGCAACTGCTGACTGACCCGTATTATTAATAATTTCAAGACCTGAATTATAATACGTGTCGGGTGCAACGAAAACAAAAAAAATGAATGTTACAAGAAGTAGGTGTTTAAAAAAAAATTGCTATTGTTTCTTTAAGTTGGAAAAAGATAAAAGGGTTAAAATGAAAGAGGGATTTTGGAGATTGGGTGGCAGCTTTGGTTGGACTTGGAGCTGCCATGGTACCTTTAATACTACACAAGAGTTGGTTGAGTGAGAAAATTGTTTTATTTTGTTGAACATTGCTTCATTGAGTGAAGGTCCGGACTTGTAGGTCTGGCTTGGAGATGAATGGGGCGGATTTTCGGTTTGATTAGCTGAAAGGTGTTGATAAAAAATAAAAAGTTCGGTAATATTTATGTTATGAAATGGAGTAAATGGGGGTCTCAGTGAAGTGAAACATTCATGCTTGGAGTGCAGAGACGGATAGATTACCTACTCGATGAACTTTGGAATGAAGGAAGGGTTTTGAACAATAATTGTGCCATGTGTGAGGTGGAGGTTGACTCGGCGGTTCATATAACTACGGTTTGTGGTGTTTCAATGGTTGTTTGAGAACACATTGATCGTTGGTGTAGTCCCTCCTATTTTTGTTTTTCAATTATGGACCTTTTAAAGCTCTAATATTCCATCAACCTTGGAGACAAAGAAAGAGTCAATTCATGTGATCATTATTATTGCTTGTTGGAGTTTATAGAAACCGATAAATGATAAGATTTTCAAAGGAAAAAAGGTAAAAGTTGAAGATATCATTGGAGACATAAAAACATTAGGTTTCCTTTGGTCAATAATAAGTCTAAGTGTAGATCGATAGTTTGGTCAAATTGGTGTAAGTTTGTTTTGATGTAGTTTTGCCATTTTTTATCATTTTTTTTGTGGTTGCTCTCCAGGTTATGGAGGTAGCGTGTTGTTGGTGTTGCGTGTGTTTTGTTGGAGTTTCAGTTGTTTATAAAAGTTCATAGTTTGAAAAAAAAAATACCTAGAATTAAAGACAGAAATTGACACATGAAGCTATCAAATATGGAGAAACAACTATCCAGACTCATAATCTTTTAAAAAACTAACCATTATCGGGATCTAACGACTCGCATGACACTAGTAATCTAAAAATGGACACACTGATGAATATGGTTTGCAAAAATCACACCTAGCAACTGAGTACTCGACGAGTAATCCCTGTGTACTCCCTCCTGCCAAGATCTAGGCGAATAATTCTTGAGTACTCCCCAACTAGGCCGAGTACTCGCATGCCACAGCCCCCGATCCGAGTCATGATCGCAACCATGTTTATTAAAATATTTGGCAACATAAATATTCATGAAGACTGTAGTTAGAAAAAAATACCAGATTTTAAAAACAGTGTAATTTTTATTTCACAAATTTTTGGTCACATCTAACCTAGTAATGAAACAAGATAACCATACTTCCTACCTCCTATTGGTCTCATGGAAGGTGCAAATAGTGATTGGTAACAATTACTAACAAGAATCTCATGATGAGCTCTCTCACAAATCAACCAAGAACACAAATTATTTGATCTAATGCGTAACCCTAATAGACAAGATACAATTGATGGATGCTATTCTTTTACATAATAACTAATCAAGTTTTAATTTCTATCAATCAATCATTTCATTCAAATAAATTAAGATCACTAACAACTTCATAATATTTCATTTTAGAAAGCGATTAGTTTTGAACATTTTGCACCAAGACTCACCTTGAACAGGGACCCGCAAGACTCACCTTGTTACTGTCGGCCGTAGTCTATCCACCAACCAGCATGGCCTGTGCGTAGTCCACTGTTGGTAGAACAGGAATACTATTCAGCCGGCTGTACCTTCTAGGAAACCTACCTTCGGCTATAAATACTCCAACACCTTGGAATGGTAAGGACATCATCTGATATCTCATTCTTATCTAGCAATCTCTTAATATACACTTATATTCAGAGCAATCTAGTCTGATTCTCACGCCGGAGGGTGGTCACAAGGAGGAACCCCCCCTTCTCAGTGACGAGCTTACGGTGTCTGTTTTGCAGGTCACCTGAAGAATAACCTTCTCTGCTGGACCTCATCCTCGTGGGAAACATTACTTAACCCCCAGATTATCCGTAATCTGCCCCGGGTCACTTAGTGTTTCTTCATTGGCGCCATCCGTGCATAAAAGCTAGAACTAATTCTTAGTTTTTTCAAAATTTCTGAATAAATGGTTAATGTTACTCCGATCCCAAGGCCAGTAAGCGACCAAGAAACCCCGGTAACCACAACCCCAGCAACTGGGGGGAACACCGGCGGTTATACAAATCTTACGAACACTACCCCGGTTACCCAAGCCGGGGCAAGTGCAGTAAACATTCCACTGGGGTTCACTGATGCCCAGTTGGAGAAACGAACGAGGGTCCCTCGCCAAACACTAGATCAAGTTAAGGCGTGGGCCGAAGCACGTCAGAAAGAGTTCCAAGCTGAGTTGGATGAACGCTTGCGTTCAGTTCAACAGGCTGACGAATTCGGCAGTACTCGCCAACATCTCAATATGAACAGTGAGTGCGAGTACTCGGACGATGAGCGGGAAGAATCCGATACCGACTCAAACCCTCGCCATAAGGCAAAAGGGAAGCGTAAGGAAACGGACTTCCAACCGACAAGGAATTTTGGGGAAGCCTTTAAACCAACGAATGCGGAGAGAAACCCGCGTGACTTCAAAACCTTTAGACCAACTGCTGCAAATGCAGGAAAGTCAAAGTTCGCAAGGGACATTGCAGAAGCAATCGCCCCGAGAAGTGCCAAATAAATGTCCAACATCGGCACTTATGATGGTCTATCCGACCCAGACGACCACTTGAACAGATTCATTGCGGGGGCAACCGTCAGTAACTGGACGGAACCCACGTGGTGTTATATGTTCCAGATGACTCTGGTTGGAGCGGCCAGGGCATGGTTCGATCGTTTACCGGTCCACCACATATATGATTGGGCGGACTTTCAGAACAAGTTCAGCCAGCACTTCAGCCAGCAAAGGAAATATACTGAAGAACAGTGGACGATCCTCAACTGCGTTAGAGAGGAGGATGAATCTTTACTAGACTTCATCACTCGCTTCAACTCCAAAAAGCTAAGTCTGGGCAACATAAGTGAAGATCTTGTTCGCGCCGCTTTCATCCAGGGCGCCGAATACCCAGAGCTTATCCGCACATTGACGGGTAAAGACGGCATGCCATCCACATGGGATGCCATCATGACGGCGGCCAAGCGCTTTGCCGAGACGGAGAAGCAACTGGGAAGGGATCTTCCCCAGAGTACACACCTCTACACGCAAAGGACTAGAGAAAACAATGTTCGGATCGCCCGGCAGAACAAAAAGAGGAAGCTAGGTATTTGGCAGTCAAGGGTAAACTTTGACACCTCATCCAGCTCTCACCCTCTTGTTGGCGGAAGAAATAACACACACCCTTCAAGCCAAAGACACCGGTGGACGCCACTCACCAAAAGCGTCACGGAGATATTTGCCACTGAAAAGCTACAATGGCCAAAAGCTCCAATGATCCGGCAGCGACCCAATGCGGATCAGAGCAAATCCTGTGACTTCCACGGGACAAAAGGTCATAGTACGGAAGAGTGTACATCCTTGAAGGATATTGTTGAAGCATTCGTCAAGGATGGAAGACTTGCACACCTGGTGGCATCAATCAAGAAGGGAGGAAGGAACGATAACCGGTACCGAGGCAACGGACGAAAGCCCGTTGACATCAGCATCAACATGGTTCATGGTAAGATCAGAGGAAGAAAAAGGCGAACGACAGAACCATGCGCATGGAAGGAAGCTGAGGTGCGCTTCCCGCGAGTGCCAGGAGGACCCAGCAAAGAAGGCCCTATCGTCATCAAAAGCCAGCTGGGGCACTACATCACTTCTCGCACTCTTGCTGACAACGGCGCCTCGTCAACGGTGATGTACAGGCAGTTCTTCGACAAGCTAGATGACGAAGACAAGGAACGCCTGGAAACGATCTGCGCCTCGATGGAAGGGTTCGATGGCAGCACAAACACCCCCCTGGGTATCCTATCTTTCCCCGTCACTCTTACGGACGGGAATCACTCACGCACAGAAGACGTGGATTTTGTCGTAATGAGGAAGCCACACCACACATACGACATTCTCTTCGGAAGGGACGGGATGGCAAGATTCAACGCCGTGGTATCCTCAGTCCACGGCATGATGGGATGGCCAACAGCTGAGGGTGTAGCGATGATCACCGGCATTCCCCAGGTATGCATCGCATCTGTCTCATCTAAACCCAAACCAAAGATGGCTAAACCAACCATCACCGAACCAGAAAGATGGGCCTTCAACGGCAAATACCCTGACCAGGCCGTTTCCATTGGCCCAACAGTTGTTGATCCCACACGCACCTTACTCAAGCGCTTATTACAGAAAAACGCTGACATCTTCGCGTGGACACCAGCTGACATGACTGGTGTACCCCGAAGTAAGGCAGAGCATAAGCTCAAATGCGATCCGGCTGTTACGCCAATCGTACAAAAGCGCAGAGTAACGAGGCCAGAACAAACTAACGCGTGTAGAACCCAAGTCAAGGAACTCCTTGACACAGGCATCGTACGCGTTAGTAGATATCAAACATGGGTTGCAAATCCCGTTATGGTACCGAAGAATAACAAACAATGGCGCATGTGCATAGATTTCAAGGACTTGAACAAAGCATGCCCCAAAGATTGTTATCCGTTACCCGAAATTGATCTTAAGGTGGATTCGTTAGCACCGTTTCGCCTTAAATACTTCCTGGACGCGTATAAGGGGTACCATCAAATCCACATGGCCGTTGATGATCAGGACAAAACCGCTTTTCGGACGCCCGATGGCACATTTTGTTACCAAATGATGCCATTCGGACTTAAGAATGCCGGGTCCACATACCAACGCCTGATGGACAACCAGTTTCATGCCCAAATTGGGAGGAACTTGGAAGTCTACATGGATGACTTGGTCATCAAAAGCCCTGACGCAGAAGCGATGTTGAAAGACATCGAAGAAACTTTCAACACGCTCAGGAAGATAAACATGAAGCTCAACCCGAGCAAGTGTGCCTTTGGAATGGAAGAAGGGAAGTTCTTGGGGGTCATCGTCACTAAAGATGGCTTCAGAGCGAACCCTGAAAAGGTCGAAGCCATTATCAAAATGGAATCACCTACTACCATCAAACAGGCTCAGACACTGAATGGACGACTAGTCGCACTTAATCGCTTTTTGGCAAACCATGCGGATAAGTCGTTTCCTTTCGTGTCAACGTTGAGAAACTGTTTAAAGAAAACGCACTTCCGCTGGACGCCAGAAGCGGAAGCAGCTTTTCAGGAGATTCGGTCACGCTTGATCGAACTCCCAACGCTCACAGCACCAAAAGCGGGAGAGGAGTTAATCCTATACCTTTCCGCAACAGATAGAGCAACCGGGGCAGTCCTGCTAGTAGAGCGAAAAGGCATCCAGATGCCAATCTATTATGTCAGCCGTATCCTAACAGACGTAGAAACCCGGTACTCTACCCTCGAAAAATTAGTCTTAGCACTTATACACGCTTCACGCAGGTTAAGACGATATTTCCAGGGTCACCCAATCACCATTCTCTCCAACTTCAAACTTGCAAACGTTCTAGGCAAACCCGAGTTATCGGGACGCCTAGCCAAATGGGCAATTGAGTTGGGGGAGTACGCGATAAAGTATAAGCCAAGACCAGCCATAAAAGGCCAGGTTTTGGCCGACTTTATTGCGAAAGTCCCCGCATCGCGGGAAAAAGAGTGCCAGGAAGAGGTTCAACCCTCTCCAGCACAAGACATCAATGATTTCTGGCGACTCTACACTGATGGAGCAGCCAGTAACGAGGGTTCAGGCGCAGGGCTGAAACTAACCAACCCAGCAGGCCAAGAATACACTTACGCTATTCGACTGGATTTTCCAAGTACGAATAACGAAGCCGAGTATGAGACATTCTTGGCTGGGCTGAGAATTGCGCGTAAGATGGGTTGTTCCTCGGCGGATGTTCCATCGTGGAACATACACTTCATTGGAATCCGACACTGCAAAAAACAAAAAGCAGTTAGGAAAAGATGATATAAAAAATAAATAAAAATTAGGCCAAAAGAACCCTACGTACCTGTAGGGTCAATAACAGGCCGATAGCCGCCAAACCCATCACCTGAACCTAAGGGAAATCCGTCCAAAAGGTCAGGTAGATGGGAAGGAGGCAGAGGTTGGCGAGAAGCCCCATGCATACCTGAAGGATCGGCCGTCGTTGCCGATGACGGAGGAGGCATGGTGAAGGCCGCCGCGGCCGCCTCGGTCGCCGTTGCAGAGTCCGCAGCAAAAGTAACCGCCGGCTCAGTGAAAGATGCTGTAAAAATGGCACTGACAGCCGGCGGTGATGTCATCACTGCTGGAACAGTTGGCTCAATGGAATGAGCAACTGAACCAGCGGAAGCAGGCGCAGCCGCCTGGGTCGTCGCCTCAGGTAGGCTGACCAAGCCTACCGTCATGGGCGGGGGGGTACTCCTCCCCGCTCCACCCTGGAATGCGTCAACATCCACGCCTACACAAAGAAGAAGTATTAATGATGGAAATCTATGAAGTTAAAAATAAAGTTTGTACTCACGGGTTTTCTTGAGCCTAAAAGTGCGGACAGGCGGGGATGAACCCGATGGAGCCGGCCTCTTCACGCCGGTCACCGTTGTCATCCTGGGCTCTCCGGAGGTGACAATCGTCGCAGCCTCCGGAGCAGTGGTCTTATCACCACCGGGGTTCCCCGCCACCTCCTCGCTCTCGGCCTCTGAGTCAGACCGAGGCACTGGATCGGCAGTGGAGGCCACCTTCTCCTTCCCCTTCCCGCCGGCAGCCTTCTTCTTCCGCACCAACGGAGGACCATCTGCGGATTCCTCATCAGAACATACGATTAGAGGAATTCCAGCAGAGGTTTCAACATTGAGGGGTCGAGGGTTGAATAGCGCCTTACCTGGCCGCCTGGCGCTCAGGATATCGTGGCCTAGCGGGTAGACCTCCACGAACCGATCCGCCGTTTGTTCTAGGATGGGCAACTCGTTCTCGTCTAGAGCGCGAGTACCCATCCGAGCGGGACTGTCAGCCTCCCGCGGATACATGAGCGACTGCAAGTCGTTCCCCTCTGAAATAAACAGGAAAGAAGTTAGAAGAGATTCTAAATCAACAAAAAGAAACAGAGTATACCGTAAGGAACAGAGTTCGAACCGTATTCGAGGACGATTGGGATCTTTTGCGCATCCGCATCCTTCCACACCCGGCTCATCCCGAGCATCACCATCCCGGACTCCGCAAACCGGTAAACCGGAGATTGGACTCGGGATATCTTCGAGAACCATTCCGCCTCCTGGTAGTTGGAGGCGTGAAGGCTGGGAAGTGCTTGCCCATTCTTGAATTTCATGGCAAGGGGGATGGCGCGAGCGGAGATGTAGAAGAACTCCCGCTTCCACGAGCGAAGACTGCGCTCGGTTGCGCAAATCTTCAAACCCTTAATCCGGGTTATCAGCGTATACCACCCCTGGATGCACCTCTAAGAGTAGAAGGTCATCAGGCGGTCGACATAGGGCTCAATGCCCAGAATCCGGCACACCCACTCGAAGTGGCGAATCTTCGCGATCGCCATCGGGTGCACCTCGGTCAGGTGCACACCGTGCCTCTCCAGGACACGGTACACAAACTTTGTCAATGGGAACCTAAGATTCCCATAAACAAAGAATGCAGCATATACCCCGATCTTGCCTCTGGGGGCATCATACACCGTCTGATGGGGTTCAGGAAACTCAGGCTCGAGAGACTCGAGCATGAACTTCCTGACGATGTACTGATATAGATCGACAGGCAGAGCACACTGGCACTCGCCAGCAGTACTCTTGTCATCGGCAAACACCCCAGCCTCCTGGGCTGTAGATTCGAGATCACGAGAAGACATCTTGCAGATGAAAGAAGAAAACGATTTCAAGAGAATGCTCGACTGAAAGGTGAGTATTCGCCGGAAATCGTTTTGAAGATGAAGAGAAGAGTGAAAGTGTGGATTACAAAGAACTCTCCCCCCCTTTATATACTAATCGCAATTAATGCGATGAATTTAATGCGGAGGAGAGAGAAATCGAAGGTGCAATGAAACTATGACACGTGGCAAAAAGCAAGCTGGCAACAGCTGTTGAAAGGACGCGTACCATTAATTTCGCGGCCACGCGCCCGAAAAAGCGTCTGGAATGACCAGGTACTGTCACGTCACCATAACTTCCTGCACGTCCTGACACAGTCAGAAGAAACCGTCGCACGACGTTTCAGAGGTTTGGACTGTTCTTATCCTTTCACCAACTCTTCGAATTTCAAAAAAAATTCAAAAAGATTCAAAAGTAAGCGGGAAAATACCTCTTACCTTGGCAACCAAGTAACCATAAGACGGGTGCGGGTACAGTGTCAAGGCAAAACCTTTCACATACTTAGCACCCGCAGGGAATTGACGCCAGGAATACCTTGGAAGTAAAGTAACCGTAAGACAAGTGCGGGTACAGTGTCAAGGCAAAACCCTTCACATACTTAGCACTCTGCAGGGAATTCGAACCAAGAAGGATCTTCTGGGCCATGCCGGGAATAACATCCCCGCATGACGGGAACGTCGAGAACTATATTATTTGAAACTCCAAGATGGAATTGGTGGTTTTAGCATAATTGATCAATATGTTGAAAACTACCAAAACCCCATGAAGAATCCACACAAGTGGGACTCAACGCTCCTGACTTGCGAGGAGGTTACAAACCTACCCGCTTCATACCCAAAGATCAAGCTGAAAAGTCGGGAATTTCTGCTTGACATCAGGAAAACCGCGGGAAGAATCCCCACGGAAAACCTAAAAACTAAAAACCCTTTTCAAAACCCCTTGCTAGTCCAAAAGTTCACCTCACTTATTAATAATTCATGAGAAGAACATTAGACTGGGAGGGCTTGAAGAGGTAGGTCCCAGCAGAGCCCAGTTGGACCCGCAAGACTCACCTTGAACAGGGACGTCTGCGCAACGACCAACTGCTCCCGCAGGACCCACCATGCTCAGAGAAAACCTTACGCGCAGTACGCCAGCTGTACCCGCAGGGAAAGCCTCCCAATGGTGAAGTACCCCGCCTGTTCCCGCAGTTGCGGATACAAGCCATCAGGGAAGGCTACCCGCACTAACAGCAAGGCTACACGCACAAGGCACTAGCTACTTCAGTAGTCACATGAAGGAATGAGCAAGGCGGGAATACTCTCGCCTAAATGAGCCAGTCCGTATGCTTCTGGAAGATCTTTTGTACTATACCTACTAAGGTATGGGCAGAACAGACGATCTGACCAGAACAGCCCATGAACCAATCACAGGGTGACAGCTCACCGACAACAGTACGAGGAGGAGCACCCTCTAGTACTGTTTGTCACTATTAGCCGCTGCCTACTCACCAACCCTTACTATGGGACGTGCGCAGCCTACAGTTGGTGGAACAGTGCATAGCCGGCAGTAAAGGAACAGTGTACAGCCGACCTTGTTACTGTCGGCCGTAGTCTATCCACCAACCAGCATGGCCTGTGCGTAGTCCACTGTTGGTAGAACAGGAATACTATTCAGCCGGCTGTACCTTCTAGGAAACCTACCTTCGGCTATAAATACTCCAACACCTTGGAATGGTAAGGACATCATCTGATATCTCATTCTTATCTAGCAATCTCTTAATATACACTTATATTCAGAGCAATCTAGTCTGATTCTCACGCCGGAGGGTGGTCACAAGGAGGAACCCCCCCTTCTCAGTGACGAGCTTACGGTGTCTGTTTTGCAGGTCACCTGAAGAATAACCTTCTCTGCTGGACATCATCCTCGTGGGAAACATTACTTAACCCCCAGATTATCCGTAATCTGCCCCGGGTCACTTAGTGTTTCTTCATCTATCAATCAATCATTTCATTCAAATAAATTAAGATCACTAACAACTTCATAATATTTCATTTTAGAAAGCGATTAGTTTTGAACATTTTGCACCAATCACTTTTCATTTGACATTATACTTACCCTAGTAGTTAAGGTATTTAGAACACATTTTTTAAACTTATCTTTGACTGGGACTTCGACCTCGATCAACTAGGTGTCACAGTATTAGATCATAACAACAAGACTTGCAAAGGCAAAAACAACAATGTTACTACTATGTATTATGTTTTGGTACATGTCTTCAAAATCAATGGGGAGTTAACACAATGTAAAGGAGGGCAAACCCATTGGAATGATCAGTAGTCATTACTTGAAGACTGATAAAACTTTCACAAAAACTTGATTTCAAATATAAAATATTCAACTACACTTTCCTCAGTTATATACTTATATAATTTCAATTAGTTAAAAGTTCAAAAACAACTTTTGTTTCTTATTGTTTTCAAAATAATACAATATATTAATATATTAGAGTAAAAAAATTGAGAATAAGGCAAGTATTACATAACTTATAGAAATTAATCATAATTTTTATGTTACCCTTCAACTTATAGAACTGTCATTTTTTCCCTCAAAATTAACCGGGATCGACTCCATTAAAAAAATTCTTGTTAGCGGCCAATAAAATGAAATTTGAGATTAATTTGGGCAATTCATAAATTAGAATTAATATTAGCCAATAAAACAACTTTGAGATCATTTAAATCCAATAATCCCATAATAAAACATCCGGTAGAAGGTAGACACACCACATAAAACAATTAGGTAAATGGCATCAAATTACATTAGGTAAAAAAGAAAGGTTAAACGACACATTGTTACATTTGACACCTGGCAGAAAGCACACCACGCGGATAAGAATCCTAAACCATTCATCCACCGTCCATTCAACTCACAATCCAACGGCACCCATTCTCCCATCTCCGCCACAAAATTTTCAACCCAACTCAAAAACTTTCAAATCCCGCCTTTTACCAATCCACACATCTATAAAAACCACATACAAATCCACCACAACCCACCACACAAAACTTCCAATTTCTACATTCAAAGCCTCGAATTCTATTCAACAATGTCTGGACGTGGTAAGGGAGGTAAGGGTTTGGGCAAGGGCGGAGCCAAGAGGCACAGGAAGGTTCTTCGCGATAACATCCAGGGTATCACCAAGCCTGCTATTCGGAGGTTGGCTCGCAGAGGCGGTGTCAAGCGTATCAGTGGGTTGATCTATGAGGAGACACGTGGAGTGTTGAAGATCTTTTTGGAGAATGTGATCAGAGATGCTGTGACCTACACTGAGCATGCTCGCCGGAAGACGGTGACGGCCATGGATGTGGTTTATGCCTTGAAGAGACAAGGCCGTACTCTCTATGGATTCGGTGGTTAGGGTTAGGGTTAGGGTTTGGTGCTTTGATTTGGGGGGTTAGGGTTGCCATGTGGATCTGTTATGTTTGTGGTTAGTTGTGTTCTGTTTTAGGTTTCATGTTAGTCTCCATCTCGGGGTCATGGTTATGTTTAAAATGTTTTAAATTTCAATGTTAACTGATATGTATTTCATCTCTCTGTTCCTTGTAGTGAATGATTAAACTTCTGATAAAAAGTTTCAAAATTTCTAATATCCAACCCTGTCCATTCTTATCTGTCTTTGTATTTTAACTAAGCTAAGATTAAGGGGTGTGGGGCTTCAAAGGGGTTGCTAGAGCCCCTCCGCTCGCGTACCCAGGCGCTAGTACCACACCAAGGGGGCGCTAGACGGGGTCCAACACCACCGCAAGCATGGTAGCAGGAGAAGAGAGAGAGAGGATCTGGGCGCTAGGGGGGCGCTACCCACACCAGGGGCTAGGGGCGTTAGCGGGGGCGCCAATACCCCCTAATCCAGTTTCTCTTTCTGCCACACGTCATAATATTATTGGGGAGCCCCCGCTAGAGCCCCCATATCCCTTAGTCTAAGTTGTTCATCTACAGCAAACTTGCAGTTGTTCCCGGAGACGAGCAATCATTAAATTGAAATAATTCTATTGACTGGAGCTTAAGTTACACGAGACAGTGATCAAGTAGTTAGGTTAATTGGAACTTAAGCTATGTTCATTGATTGGAACCCAATGGTTCAACCAATATAAATCAGTTCTTCCATAAATATGCCTTCGAGTTTTGTGAACCAAATATCTGCCGTATCTCCGGAAAACAACATCAGTTACACCAGACAGTGATAGAATTCAAGTTAAAATTCACGAAATGATGAGCCAAAACTGTTAAGAACCAAAGTTATAAGTAGACAAATCAAATCTGGAAACAAGTTCAATCTTCAAACTCCAGAGCGATGATTGAAGAGTTAGCCATTTTCATAAAAAATTACTATTTATAACCAGCAGTCACTTAAATTTTAAACACATGAAACCAACACCAACTTCAAAGTGGTGGTTACTGAGAAAGTTCTCAAGTCTTCTAGCATAGGTTACAATTTCCTGTGGTGATACAGGCAAAACTCAAGCCACCACTACGACAGCACCCCTTAACCCCGCATAGCTCACAAGTCACAACCCTCATTCCTTTCGCTTCTTCCTCCCATCTCAGCCTCACTTTATGTTCTAAGCAGAGAGCCCTGGCAGTAGCAACACCATGACGGTAGTTCCAACAACCAGGTTCAGTCTCGATGGTGTCACGTTGCCCTTCTGTTGACTGCCAGAGTTTTTTGGACGGAGCCATTGCAAGTTCCACCTTTGATTCACTCTTTTGACTATATTACAAGTTTCACGTGTGATTTCGCCCTTAACGAGAAACTAGAGTTAATTATATTGATCCACATCCGATGGACAATTGCAAATTTCCTTACAGTCTATGCACAAATCACAAACATGCAGGTAATATATTTTTCTTAGACTATGTATGATTTTGAATGTGATATCCCAATATATGAACTCATATTATTTGTCATCTTGCTTTGCGGTTATGAAAGATATTTGCTTGTGATTTTGATGGCATTCTGCATATAAAATAGTTGTAAAATGTAATTATACTTTTTAACCCGTTTCATATAACAGTTTGATTATGTGTTTTGAATTTTGAGTCATGACTCATAACTGTAAGTAGTTGAGTAGTAGCCACCAGCCACACCATCGGCAAACGCGCAACAACTCTATCTAATATGCTCATTTTTTTTACCAACTTTATATCTTAGGACCTTATTAACAACTATCTTATTAACATCTACTACTGAACTTATTATTATTTGTACACCTCAAATGTTGTAATGACTGCAATATCAACTACTTATACTATTAAAATGTAAATGAACAAGACTAACTATTCTCTTTAAGCCAATTGTTGCACAATGAACAGTACCATATTTGGCTTTTACATTGAACCATAAGTAGTAGAGAAGTTAACTTAATAACCCAAAACTGTAGTTTGACTTTATACAGTCAAACTGTCAAAAATAATTAAATATCTCTTAATGTTTCAAATTACCAGAATGCCCTTGACATCAAACCTCGACCCATTTGCATTATATCTCGATAGCAACCTGTAAGTGCCCAAAGATTAATCTATAACTCACTGATCCAAATCTCAATACCGTTTGTACTTCACCTGACCCGTTTAACAATTTTCAAACCAATTCCAGAAATGCCCTTAACAGCAACTTGACTGCTGCTAGTCTGCTATGCTGATAAACTGATTGTATGTTGCCAATATTGAACCCGTATAGCCCATAACACAATCTGATCAAACCGAGAATGTAGTAACAAATCCGAACACAAATCAATAACAAATATATTGCAGCAAATTACTTTCGAAACTGCAGTTTGAGTTTCAAGTAATCAACAAAGGCATTTAACTTCTTGACCAAACTTTCTAAAGAGAATGATAAAATTTCTGTTGGTGGTCTAATGGACGAACCTGAACCAGACGGGTCAGTCAACTAACTGGTAAAAATGACGACTTCGTATACGGGTAAAACTTAAAAGATACCTTAAGGCTTAAACACACTTAGCCCAAAATCATATAATTCTTAACCCTTTATGCAGTTCTGCAAACGGCTTCTAAGACCGGGAAGAAAAGGTAGTTTTGGCCAGCTCAATAGTTAGTTGGTTTGCTTCTTTTAGCAAATTGTTATAGACGTAGAGTCTGCCGTTAAGCGCGGGGTCTTTTGCTTGTTTCTTACCTAATTCAGATTCCTTAAAAAGATTCCAATTTGTTTTTTATTTTTTTAAATTATGCGAATCAAACTAGTCTTAAAAAAAGTGTTACTTTACTGACCATCCATGTAATTAACTCTTTAGATTATATAATGGAACCAATTTCTTTATATCTACATTCTTTATCCACACAGACCTTATTTTTTTTTATCCAATGTTGGTACCATTACCAGGACGATACCAACATTGAGTAAAAAATGTCCGTCCCTAATTGCAATCTTCAACTGTTGCAGTGCGACAGATATATGACGTTATACCCCGTCCTAGCCAACAACACCTAGCCGTAGAGAATGGGCCAAGTAACACCCGCAGCCAACCTGATAATCATGAGGCAGAGTAACGGGTCGGACCAGAAAATAAAACTGATGGTGCCGAACAACGTGGGATTTATTTTCTGATCCAACCTGTTACCCTGCGTTACGATTATCGGATTAGCTGCGGGTGTTACTTGACCCATTCTTTACGGCTAGGAGTCGTTGGCTAGGACGGGGGATAACATATGACTTTGGAGACAAGTTTAATGCATAGAGTAGCTTAGATAAAAAAAAGTCTTATTGCAGCGGAAGCTCATATTTGTTCATCAAATGCCCAAATCCACCGATGCTGCAATCACAATTGTATGTACTTACATATCAACGTTTATTTTTTCTGCAGAAGATACTTAAAAGTTTTATAATATAAAGTCTGTGATAAATGGATTAACGGAGAGACTTGTTTAATTAGTAAACTGAAAAACATTTTTATCCAAAGTCAGAACCCCAAATCTATGAGTTGTAAAACAGTCAAACGAAAATCTGAAAAATAAATGAATAAGAATAGAAGTAAGGCTCAGATAGATCTGTAAGTAATAATGAAAACAAAGAGGAACAGACCGCCATGGCTGCAAACATCACGGCTGCTGAAACGGTAAAAACACTTATTATTATTATTATTATTATTATTATTATTATTATTTCTACCGTAAAGCCTCCGGAGATTACCCCGCCAAGATACGGTAAGTCTCAAGCTTTGTTTTATTCACTCAGACAACCACAATTTCATCATCATCATCATCATCATCATCATCATCATCGCCTCTAATTATAAGTGTTTGGAAATTACGAAAAAGGTTGCAGAAACAAGCAGGCGCGATCTGACTACCAGAACAGAACTGAAGGTCTGAGGTTCATAAATGCAATTTAATCTGTGAATGGAAAATCAAATTGATCTTCCTATTCATTCATAGAAGAAAACAGTATAATAATAATAATAATAATAATAATAATAATAATAATAATAATGGTGTTGAATGAGTATTTGGGGGAAATCAGATGAAGATCATGGGCTGCAGAGGGGGCAACATCAACTCTACCCTCTGTTGCCTCCTTCTCTATGTTGTCTGAGCTTTCGGTTATTTTCCCCCAAACCTCACTGTTTCCGAGCTTTGGTTTTATGCTTTTATATACTCGTGGGTGGATTTATGGGTGTAAACGATTCAAGCTTGCTCGTTTCAAACCTTTTATCTATACTATATATAAAATAAAGGAGGAGGGAAGGACCTCTTAAATTGTTTTTCCATAAATTACAACACATAATGCATGTTTTAAAATAGTTAATAGTCTTTTGCCATAATCCTATTACACGATATTAATGTCAGTGATTTAAAAGTTTGTTGCAAGATTGGTTAAAAATAAAAAAAAATTCATAATTTTTTAAAGTTGACTAATTCCAATATTTTAATATATTACAACTACTAGGTTATAACCCGTGTATTACACGGGGATGGGATGATACAAATAATCACGAATTCATAAGTTAAACGAATTGTTTTACATGTATATTTATCATCGTACATATAGATGATGAAATTTTAATGCTTTCTAATCCAAGAAATCGAATTCTGAAAGTTGACCTTTTTAAACAAAAAACATTTGTATAAATATTCATCAAACTTTCTCATAAGTTAGATTACTCACAAGAACATACAACTTATCATTGCCATCACATGAAGTGATCTCACTCTCATAGCATCAAGAGATTAGTTAATAAAAATTAAAAATACACGCATTTGAGAAGATTAAATTCATAAATTGTCAAAATGCTTCTTTCTTTTTATTGGCTTTGATTCCATAACCTAATTCCCTTCTTGTCGTAGATCGCTTCTCGCTTTCCTTATGGTTTGATGCATCAAACTGTAAAAGTCAAACTGGTTTAGGTAAGTAAAATTGTAAAAATCATGCTGATTTAGAAAACCCAAACTGAAAATTATTCATTATTAAACACTCACAAAATTCATGTGAAGAAAATAAAAACTATAGAAAAATTGCTTCAAGTCATTATTTCTAGCCATCTTGTCAATGAACAAAAGGATCTCATTAACAAAGATGGAATATGTTGATAGACAGAAACACTGAACTTACACATTCCTACACTTCAACTTGTGTAGTGCAGATGTCAAAGTAGAAATGTACAAATTGTCCATCTTCCTTTATTTGAACGTGTAGAAATTATACTACAAATGTACAAAAAGGGTGACTACATTTACGGCAAAAAAATAAGACATGAACAAACACTCATATCTAAACCATCACAGGTTAAATTTGACCAGATTATAAAAATCAGTTAAATTTGACCAGATTATAAAAATCAGTTAAGTTTAAAGTAAATCAGCCTATTTTTGAATTTAAAAATTTAAACATACTTTCTTTAAAGAAAATACAAACATTACGTAAATTTAGAATTTTAATGTATTCGTATGAAATTAAAAATAAATAAATAAATAATTTCGGGTTAAAATGTTCCACAGAACTTGTGCATCTACCGTCGAATACATGTGCTCGGTTCGAGTTCATGTGTGTGACAATTTTCAGGTTTGTGTAAAATTTCTTAGTTCGACCCGGCAACCCACGAACACAACCCATTTAGCAACACTAACACTGCATATATTAGCAAAAATACATTATACCTTTTTTCACGCATGATGCTGTCACTACAGTATTCATATTCTTCAACATATTGACCATAAAGACCACCCCAAATATCCAGAAGATTATCTAAAGAAATTGTATCATAACTGGATTCATATCCATTTGACTTAATGGGTTTTGATGATTTAATAACTGGTGCATCAGCAAGAGGTGCCCTAAATCAACAATACCACATGTCATGTCAAAACCACTACATATCAAAACTTTGTGATCATCATTTCCGTTAGATTGATACAATGGTACAATTTGGGATGAAGAATCCTAAAGTTTGAGGAAATATAGCATAAGATACAATTTTTCTTAATAAGTTAACAATAGTCGAATTTAGAGAGGCACTTTTGACCCATTCAAACGGGTTAAATGGGTCAAACATGTTGAAAGACACCCAAAGTCAACTTTCAGTTCTTACAACTTCTTAATTCGCCTTATAAAAATATTTTGTTTAGTGTTGTGACAATATAGTTTTTGAATTATATTATTTACATAAAATTTAGAAAAATAAAAAAGGTGTTCGACTTGGGTTGTGTTTTACTGTTTTATCTTAAATGGGTCAAATAAAAAAGTTAGCAAAAGGTCAAACGAGTCGAATATGTTGGAAGGCATCAGAAGTCTAATTTTTATCTATGCAACTCTCTAATTCCTTCTATTCAAATATTAAGATTATTGTTCTGACAATATACTTCTTCTAATCATGGTTAACTCATTTATATACAGAAAACATAAAAGACACACAAAAGGTGTTTACGGGTCAACCCAATCCAGCCATATATTGCCTTCTACCTCGAATCAATGACTGTTTATAAGTACCATAAATAATAATCAAACTAACCTCAAATCTCTTAAAAGCAAGACTATTGATCCACTTTTTGTAAAAATGATTATTTTCATCCGCTTGTATCTCCTTAACTAAAAACGATTGAATCCTCATGGAAGGTGTCATGGCAGCAAGTGCATATGCAAAGAGCTTAGTTCTCCAAGCGGGGTTGCAGATCTCCTGGGAATATTTTCTCTAACACCAACACACCCGAGGCTGTTGCCAGAAAGAAATATGTGTATTTGGTCATTGCACGATATGAAATGTCCCTGCTGGAAGCTCAATCCCCATTCCTGTGTGATTAAAATTCAAATTAGACACACATATATATATATATATATTGTAACTTAGAAACTGGATTTTAGGATCTTAGTTGCACAATTGATCTAAACATAGCCTACTTTTCAATAACCTTTGCTGATCTTTCTAATCATAGTCAAACCTAAAGCTCACAAATTTCAAAGAAATCATATGCATACTTGAAGAAGTAACCATAAGCTACTCGAGATCGTCTTTGTAAAAAATCGAATCAGATGCATACAACTGTATCATGAACAGTTCAAGTGAAAATTAAAAGAATTAATGCTCTATTGGGCATTTCAGTAATGGAAAATACATAACATTACCTTGAACGCCACATGATTGTTCGATTTAGAATTTGTTGTGAAAGCATGTGTGATCCAATAGTCTACTCCTTCGAAATTAGTTGGGTATTCTATGCAATCGAAGCAGCATAATGACGACTCCAGATTGGTTGAAATCTAATCGAAGTCTTCATTCAACACGAAGATTAATCACTTGAATAATCTTCGCATTCCAATTGGCTGAAATGCAATACAAATAGACCTCCTAATTACAATAGTAGCAACCAAAATTTGCTAATCAGTTTCAGATTGGTGGATACAAAATCCCTAAATCGCTAGTGATAATGGCTGGAGTTGGATGGCCCTATTGTCTGAATTGAAACCCTAAGAAAATCACGAGAGGGAGATGACGATTAATAGTTGGATGGAATGCGCAGATGTGGGAGTAATAAGCAACTCTTAATTGTTGTGTGTCAGAAGTATAGAGCGTGAATACAAAAGGGGGAGGCTGGTGTATTGATGCCACTTGTCTAAAAACCTTATTTTATTTCAAAACAGGTTGTTTTAAAAGAATATTAATTTTGTTTGGTATAAAATATTTCAAAATGATTTAAGTTAGAAAGATGTTTTATGTTATTATTTTACTTTGTTTATTGTTGTATGTTATTTTGTTTTAACAAAAACAAAAATTTAATAAAAACAGCTTTATTAATGTTCAAATGTTACTTATTATTAAATATGTTATTATGGTATATTTAATTTGGATGATATTGTTTTATTATATTTTCAGGTGGTGAAGCAAAATGAGTTTCTTTTGGTAGAATGTTTGAAGAAGTTGATGGTGGTTTAATATGAAAGAACATGGTTGTGTCTTTTGTTGATGTTTTTTGGTTGTTCGATATACATTAACTTATTGTAACTTTTAAGATCTAGACAATGTAAATGGTTAACGTTTTAGTCTGAAAGTTTGAAGAAGTATTGTGTTGCTTGAATTTGTTGTTTAAATTTATTATGTTTGTTGACATGTTTTTCCACCCGTGTGTAACACGGGCTATACCTTATGAACATGTAACTGAGGGGTTTTTTTTACCCTTATCAAAACAAGGTTGTGATCATGTTTGAGAATGAACAATATAAGAATTTTAAGCCTAAACAACTATTGTCATGTGACGATTTGATCATGCTGAGAGAGCTTGACATGTTGAAGTTATCTAATGCAAGAAAAGAAGTTGCACATCTCGATTTGAAACGGAAGTGAGTTTGGAGGTCAAATAGTTAGAACAATGTTGTAACTATGAAAGTGATTATGAAGATTTTCCACCCGCGTGTCACGCGGGTTTATTTTCTACCTGGGTTTATTTGGTTTATATTTTATATAATCTGCTATTGTGTTGTAACAATTTTCAGGTGTGTTAGAAAAAGGGATTTTCTTTTAGTTGAAGTTTTCAATATATTGATGATGGTTTAATAGCAAAAAACATTATTAGTTATTTTGTTAATGTGTTTTGGTTTTATGTTCAAATTAACTTCCTGTAATTTAGAAGTTTTAATATTAAGATAATGTAAATCTATAACTTTTTGGTTGGTATGGTGATGCATTTAGTGACAATGTAAATCTATCAAGTTTTAATAGTTAAAGAAATATTATGTTTGTTTAAATTGATGTTTGAGTTAATTATGTTTAGTGACATGTTATTCCACCCGCGTGCCACGCGGGTATATACCCTAGTACTATATATAAAGGAGGAGGGAATGACCTCTTAAATTTTAAGAGGTCGAAATTGTATTACATAAATTACAACACATAATGCATGTTTTAAAGTAGTTAAGGGGACATAATAGTCTTTTGCCACAATCCTATTACACAATGGAAACAACTTACATTAATAACCCCTCAACTTTAGTTAAGTATTTGCAAATGTAAGTAATAGTTTCAACTTTGGTCCTCCATCTTTACCTATATACTTGACAAATTTATTTATTTTTTTATTTACTTCTATATCTTTAAATATATTATGATTTAAAAAAACGAAATATACTATTGCGACGTGCTTATTTTTGTCAACGTTTTGACATAAAATTTTTTCAATACTGAAATATTAAGTAAAAAATACAAGTTATTAATGCATTAATGTACAACTTCTCTTATGATTAAGAAAGAAAATGGTTGGGTGAATATTTAACGGGCTTCATCTAAAGTTATTAAGTACAATATGCAAAGAAATATATATGTACATTTCATGAATAGTTGATTTTGTGAGTATAGTAAAATTTGGTTTTTAATATATATATATATATAATTACAATTTTTAAAACGGATTGTTAAAACGTTTAACACAGCCTTGATACGCGTTGAACCGAGCGTCTCGCATGAGTAATCGGTGTGAGTTACACACAGGGTTTCAATGACGCATGTTTAATGTTGGTTTCATGCATTATGGTGTTGGTTATACGTTAGTCATTAAACTAGAGTCTCGGGTTCACGTCTCATCCTAGACTGAAGAGGTAGGTCCCAGCAGAGCCCAGTTGGACCCGCAAGACTCACCTTGCAGAGGGACGTCTGCGCAAGGACCAACTGGTTCCGCAGGACCCACCATACTCAGAGATGAAGACCTTACGCGCAGTACGCCAGCTGTTCACGCAGGGAAAGCCTCCCAATGGTGAAGTACCCCGCCTGTCCCCGCAGCTGCGGATACAAGCCATCAGGGAAGGCTACCCGCACTAATAGCAAGGCTACACGCACAAGGCACTAAATAATTCAGTGTCACCTGAAGGAATGAGCAAGGCGGGAATACTCCCGCCCAAATGAGCTAGTCCGTATGCTTCTGGAAGATCTTTTGTACTATACCTGCCAAGGTATGGACAAAATAGACAAGATCTGACCAAAGCAGCCCATGAACCAATCACAGGGTGACAGCTCACCGACAAACAGTACGAGGAGCATGCTCTAGTACTGTTTGTCACTATTAGCCGCTGCCTACTCACCAACCCTTGTCGTGGCACGCACATAGCCTGCAGTTGGTGGAAAAGGAATAGTACACAGCCGGCCTGGTCACTATCAGCCGCTGCCTACCCACCAACCAGCATGGCACGTGCGTAGCCCGTAGTTGGTAGAACAGGAATATTATACAGCTGGCTGTACCTGCTTGGAAACCTACCTTCGGCTATAAATACTCCAACACCTTGGAACGGTATGATCATCTGGTATTTTACCTTCGCTAGCTATTTCTCTCAATATACACTTATATTCAGAGCAATCTAGTCTGATTCTCAAGCCGGAGGGTGGTCACAAGGAGGAACCCCCCCTTCTCAGTGACGAGCTCACGGTGTCTGTTTTGCAGGTCATCTGAAGAACATTCTTCTTTGCCGGACCTAACCCCCGTGAGAAACATTACTTAACCCCCAGATTATCCATAATCTACTCGGGGTCGATTAGTGTTTCTTCATAGACCGATTTTGGTATTAATCTTATACTTAACAAATAAGGGTTATTATTACTACTAATATCACTACATAAAAACTATTATTAGTATTAATATGTTGAGTTTACTATTATAGGTATTTATTATTAATATTATTATTACCATTATTATTACAAATATTGAAGTTAAAACTATTATTAACAAGATTATTATTATTATTATAAATATTAAAATTGTTATTAATATTATTAAATGTCATATTATTATTATTTATTAAAAATCATATTTTATCATTAATTACTAGCAATAATATCATTATAGTATATTATGAATTCGTTTAGAAATCAAACCGAGATCGAGTATAATATCGTTATTTACTATCAATAATTATTATTATAATTATTATTTTTTTACCAACAACATCTTAATTAATATTAAGATCTTTATTCTCTAACTATTATTATTAGTATTATTAATAATAAGTACGGTTATTATTTTACGTCATATCGTACATATCTATATATCTATATATGAAACACTTCTTTTAAAATTATTATTATCATTACTATCATCATCATAAATAATATTATTATAAGCGTCATTATAAATTCATTTTCATAAAACCGAACTCGTGATTTAAACCCGTCTTTTTTTCTTTTAATATTGGTTTAGCTATTTCAAAGCCCAATAAAATAATATTTTATTATTAATTATGTACGAGTCCCTAATCATTAACAAATTAACCGATAATCCGATTTACAACCGAACCTTCTCGTCCAATGTTTCCAATATAATTTCATTTTGGTTTCAAGTTCATTAATATATATTACGTTATTTATTTTAGCTAAGGTGTTTATCGTTTCAAGTCGGATCTTTCATTTACCGTTCGAGCTTCATTTATTTATCTATTTATTTCTCGGTTCATCAGTCGAGGTGAGTACTTTCATACCCCTTTTTTTTATCTTTCGTTTTGAGGTGACATTTCATACTTATCAAACTAAATGCTTTAATTACTTGCATCTTAAACCCACAAACGTGATTGTATACCTTACTTGAATAATTGCTCGATTTGGTGTTGTATGCTTATTTAACTATGTGTTTACAGCTTTTGGATGGTGAAACTATAAATCCTATACCATTTGGCAAATGGCAAGGTGTCGCTAACGTATGCTATTAACGATAACTATAAATCCTAGACTACTCGGCATCCCCTTGTAGCTAGGTGGTGCTAATGTAAGCTTGTTAGCAACTGTCATAAAATCCTAGACTAATTGCCAATAGCTAGGTGTCGCTAACTTGTTTAGCGATAACTATTTACTCCAGTTTATAGCTCTTATTTATTGTTTTGTATACAAGTTTTGTGGATTTTCGTACTATACACTTATATGCTCAAACTTATGAATTGCTCACCAACCTTTGTGTTGACAAACTCTATTTTATGAAATGTTACATGTTTGACTTTTGTTGACTCGAGTGCTTGATGGAAAACGTTACCAAGACTATTAGGGTATTAGTAAAACGAACAATATGAATGCTATTTGTTTATATGAACGAGATGTGTTGTTATTGATTTGTTGAAATAAATTGAGTTGAATAAATATTGTCACTTTAAATAGTGTCTTGTGTATTTGTCCAATCACGTTGCACCCCGGCATGTTCCGCCGCCTTTGGTCGGGGTGTGACATAATCTATATTGTTATATTATAAATGACAATTAAAAAATGTATAAAAGTAACTATGCATACATTATATATAAATAAAACAAACAATTTTTTTCATATAAATAAGTCGAGCTTGAACGTTTGACATCGAGCATAATACAAAAACGAATTGAGTCGGGCTCTCTTAAGCTACGCAACTTGAGATTTAGCTATTCTAGAATTTAACGATTCGGGCTCAAGTTCTTAGGGTGCACAATGACGTCTCACTCTCACCACCAAACCAATGGAGGGGAGGTGTTCCTCGCGGGCTTCCAAGTTGCGTCACCATCCAAGTTGATGCTTTGCTGATCTTCACGGTCCCCCAACTTACCACACCATGACTTCTTTGGCAAACCTTCCATGTGATCCATTTTTCCCTCCCAAGTACATATGTCGGTGTTCATCACCAAATTCTATGTCACATCACATTCTCCATCTTGTTCTCACACCCCGAACCCCCATCCTTAACTTAAACTAGTTGAACTCGAGTTTGAAGAAGCTCATTCATTTAAGCCTCCTTGGTCAAACTCATACACTAAATATAATCATAACAATCACTTAAAATTTCATCAAGTAGTATATTTATGTTATTCTTTACAAAAGGAAGGTTGTTGTGGAGGCCAAATAATGTCCATTATGCAAATATCAGTTGGAATCGACTGAACATGTTTTATCATCTTGTTATATAGCTTCGGTAAAATGACAATTCGTTAACGAGGGGTTCAGAATCCCCTTGGTGTATGTGTTTGAGGTGAGTGATCTCCTAATTTCTCACCTCATTGTTGAAGTTCATACTATGAAACAAAAGGCAAGCCATGCATTAATACTTATGACATGTTGGTGTGTATGAAGGACAATAAATGAGGCCATCTTCAACAATAAAAGAGTCTCAATTAATAAACTTAAAGAGGATATCAAGACATATAGTTTTCATTCGATAAAAAATATGAGGAGATAAGAGGGGATAGAATGGCAAACATGGCGTTTGTTTTCTCATTTAGTCATTTAATTTATACTCTAATCGGATGTACTTGTACTTTGATGTGTATGTTCTTGACTAGTCTCTTACTATTTAGTACTTTGTTGGTTTTGTAATAAAATTTGACCGTTAAAAAAGAAAATTAAAATACTAAGTATGTTTTGGTGAAAATATATAAACTCGACTCTCGTTATCAATTGGTTAATCATTTGTTTTACAAGAAATCACTTAAAATATTTTTGTCGTATTACAACCCTCGAACATGTACAAAAAAATATACAAAACCCTATTTATGATTTTTTTTCTTTTTAGAACAATGATTCTTTACCTTTTTGCATGGGTCAAAACTTGATGAACAACCATTCCAACTTGCTAAAAAAAGTGCATAAGTTTATTTAATCAACTTAACGTACAACAAGTAATTATATTTTAAATATATTTTTGTGCGTCTTTGAGGAGACGTTTCAATGGGTAAATGGTATTTCTTACGATCAAAAGGTTAAGAATTTAAATCATTGCATGCAAACTACGATTTATTCATCTTAGAAAAACCAAAAGCTGCTTTAGTAAAATACATTTTAAGTAGTATATTTGTATCCCAGATGACTATGAAAACTTTAATACAATTAATTGGAAAAATTCCTACAATAATCCGTGAAGAGAGAATTAAGAAATTCTCAAATTAACTTTCTTTTTGAATAATTTCTAAAACAATCCGTCCCTACTTTATCTTCACGTTTAAATTCGGAAGTCAAAGCTGACGTTTGAATCTCTTTGTTGACTTCCGAATTTAAGCGTAAATATCTAGTCGAGACGGGTTATATCGGGAATTATTAAAAAAAGAAGTCCTCCCTTTAAATTAGTTATTTAAAAATTTTTCACTTAAAAAACTAAGTGAGTTATTACACAAAAAAAAATAATGATACCACTATTATTCAGGGAAACAAAATCATAGATCGTAAAGCCCACGATTTGTGACTTAAATCCCCAGTTAATTAATAAAATAATAACACCACCGTTATTCTGTCTATGAAACAAAATATAAGGTCGTAAGGCTTACGTCACCACCTACACTGTGTCTTTTGCACCGGTGTATTGCGTGTGGGCTTCTTTTGGCCATTCAATCATTTACAATATCTTCTTGTCCTTACTTACTTACTTCATACCCCACCTACCATCATATACATCAAAACCCAACATGGTGTACTTAGCTGCTGCTGTTAATCACTGATGGCGCCATTAACCTATACTGAAAAAAGCTATGCTTACTTCTCTGCTCTCACTCAAGCCATCGACAAAAAAACTTAAACGGGTAGGTTTCTAATAATAATAATAATCGTTGTTACATTTTGTATTGTTTAATTAATTGATGGGTTGATTTTGAATTTATGATCCAGGCACTTGCTTCGCCAACTCAGAGACGTGACTTGTTACAACAATTGTTTGCAGATATTGCTTTAGAAGTTGACGATCGAGCTAGAGGTAAATATATTTATTTTCAGTTTTGCTATCTGATTTATTTATTTTTTGTCTGTGGATGTTTGATTTTAACTTTAAATTGTCACCGGTACTAGTATTGAAGAATTAATTACTGACTGCATTGAAAGATGTCACGCAAAATAATAAATTATGGTCTTAATTTGGTAACTATAACGGTATCAGGTGTTCATGTGAATATCTTAACATTATATTATGTGATGACCCTAATGCACTTGATAGTTTTTTTTATTTTTTTATTTTTTTAACGACCAACGAATTAAAGCCCGGTTACTCTGGGCAACCCAAGCACCACCCCGAAAACCCACTGTGGTAAAACCCAGTTGAGACCTTGCAACCTATCCATTTCCCTCCAATGCCAGTTGAGCTAAAGCTCATTAGCCGCACCTGATCGTTTTGTTTATCATCATTATTATTATTATCTTGTAATTTGCCAATTCGTTGTTAACTGCTTACTATATCTTTTACCAAATAATAATCATTTTCCATTTATGTGCTTGATTGCCCGCTTATTATAAGGCGAACTAGCAAACTACCATAATGCATACACATAAAGAAATAGTTTTTAATCTAACACGACCGTCTTGTTCTTTTGGGTCTTTGGATGTTCTTATTTTCTTGCGATTGAATTAAAGCAGAAGTAATACTTGGTGTGGAAGATGCATCAATGGTGCAACATAAGGTTAGATTATGTTTTTATGATGTGCTTGCCGATCATTTTGCCTCTAAACCTAACGAGCGAGGAAAATCAATACTTGATCTCATTGTTCAACTATGGACCCAGCCGTTTGCTTCCCATATTTTCACATTATTGTTCCATAAATGGGTTCGTCTCGTATTACATTAATGCTATGATTTTGTAATATCTGTCTTGTAGTTGTTTGAAGTCCAACTTGATAGTTCTGATCTCCTCCTTCGTTACTCTTCGGCTCTTGTCCAAGGCGCTACAAACGTCTTCTGGTACGCTCTTTGTAACAAATTTCAATTTTTATGGTTTGTTTGTACAGTTATGGTATATATGTATGTTTACTGGTAGGTTTGATATCCAGACTAACACAGTCCACTTCCAGAGTCTTTTCATGGTGAGTTATGTTTATTAGTTTATCTGTATTAGCGATACGGAGTGAAGATCTCTAAATTATTCTCTCCTTTTTTATTAGTTATAGTATCTTCTAGACGATGTTGCATTGGTGCCCAAGAAGTTGAACAAAATTCCTTTACAGGTTAAATTCTTGATTCTGTACATTGAACTGTTAAACGAGTCGTGTTAGTGGGTTGTCAGGGTTGATGCTTCACACTTACATGACCCCTTTAATCTGAAAGGGAAAATTATTTAATTTTTTATTTTGCATATTAGTGCTTCAAAATTTACATATCATTTTATGTTTTTGAAGGAACAAAGTTAAAACTATGCCAACTTATTTTTTAAACTTTTAAATTTTGGCACCAGTTTAATACTTTCATGTCATTACATAATACATTTTCTTTTAATTTGTAAAGTAAACAAATTGGTTAAATGGGCCAACCTGTGAACCCGTTGGATTGACATGAACACAGCCCGTTTAGCTAAACAAGTTTGCGGTTTGACAAAACCGTCCCGTACCCGTGAATTTCATGTTAGGTTCATGCAGGGCCGGCTCAATCATTCCGGAGGCCTAAACCGAAATAAAACTTTGAGGCCCTTTTCATAATTTTATTTTTTAAAAAATACATATAAAAAACAACGACCTTCTTTAGGTCATGCCATTTTATGAAGATAGTTAGTTTTGTTGTTATATGCCATAATAATACAGAAACAATACAATCGATAAGATAAAATTTTTAACTATAAACAAGAACATATGCATGTATAAAAATATATTACATTGAGTAGGTTTAAAATTTGTCCATCCAACTTAAAAGAAGTAAAATTGGGCCTAAATCAATACATGCATATATATGAGATTTTAGTAAATTGAGGCCCAAGAAATGTAGAGGCCTAAAGCAAAGGCCTTAGTTGGCTTACACTAGGGCCGGCCATTCATGTCATGTCAGAATTCACACCCCTGTGCGTGATATATCATGCACTAAAAGTCAGCTACATTGAAAAGAGCGAACATTTGATTTTTTGTTTCATTCAGGCCCAACGAGATTTGTTTCTTCTCTTGTCAAGATTCATATTCCTTTACAATCAAGGTATGGCAACACATCTAAAAAATAATCATTTTTGCTTGTTTGATAGGCATCAAACCGCATCTTGTTTTTGCTTATTGCAGATGAAAAGCTTGAAAGCTTCTTCCAGAACTTTCCGGAGTTTCCAAATGCTTTCCTGATAGGCGGTCCAGCAGATACTTTTGTTATTGAACTAACTGATCAGGTGAGACCATACACTATATAGTAATATGATAATATATTATCTCAGCATCATATCAATATGACACATTGTTTGGACAGCTTCAAAAACTGAAAGTGGAACCTGTGCTTTTGCATTATCTATCCCGCATCAAAGTTCTACGGGGTATTTATTTATTATTCTTCATTCATGGTGAATATGTTTTTAATGAGTTCACAAATTTAAAATTTTGGTGGTCTAGTTCAGGTCTGGAGCCGAGGATGACAACTAGTACCAGACTTAAAACTTGCTTGTACAGCTTCACTTCTCCTGGTGGGCCCATGTATCCAACACGAGTGGTTCGCCATGCTGGCTTGGGATGCTCTTGACTTTCTTTTCCCGGTCAGTTGCAGTTTATCCTGTCACACTGGTTTAGAGGGTATTGATGTTGATGTATGTAATTATGATATTAATGTTTTTGAATAATGTTTCAGGTTGGGCGATATCCTCGACACGTAATTAGCCTCTTTTTCAGGTTGTTGTATCCATGGTACTGGCCGTCATCTTGTTGGAACTTTGTATGGTCATGCATACAAGAAATTTTGTACTCGATCAAAACTCAAATGTTACCTAGCCGTAACCACCACAGGTATTAAATGTGGATGGTTTAGGGGTGGGTATATACAAAGAAAACTCTAGGTGTTGGTTAAATGTTAAGTTTGTTGTAGTTTGGTTAATCCTACTTGATATGCTTACATCTTTCTTTAAAACTGATACTTGTTTGCAAACCGCTTCAGAATGGTTGTTTATTACTAGTTCATGAAAAGTATGGACAGATGAATTTGACCAGGATTTACTTGGCCAAGCATAAGCGTCGTATGGGCTTTGTGCGTGCATATGATCTTTGAAGTAGATTAATCCTCATCATGTTTAATATGAAACTTTAATTTGCTTATTATTTGAATTTTAACCAATTTTACTACCAGTAAATAAAAGAATTCCTACTCAAAACATTCGTAGAAGGATTTTGTGAAGAGTCTTATGTGTATAAGATAAAAAGAATTTCTACTCAAATACTCAGAGAACCATTTTGTGAGTAGTCTTATTTGTATAATCATCCATTAAATCGATTCAACAAACCTTAATAACTCGCATTTCAACCAACCAAACATTAAAAACATAGGGGATTTCTTTGTTATGACTGACTTTAGAGAGAGAGACACAAAGAAAGAGAAGCAACTCTATTAATCGATATTCATTCTCATAGATCATAGTGTTCCAAGTACACCGAACGAATGGTTAGTTAATTATTATAAAGACCCATATTCTATACGACACTAACATTATACGTACCTTATTAATTACTATTGTGGCCAACAATCTGTGTATAACATCGCTACTATGAGATTGGATATCGATGATTTGAGTTGAACTCGTTTCTCTTTGTTTTCTTCTTTCTAAAATTGATCGTAACAAAACTACATTAAACACCCACAAACAAACACATGGGTGCTATGTTGAAAAGCAAGAGTTCGCAATTTCTGGATGCACTTCTACAATTAGCATAACAGTATTTGAGAAAAAGGCAAAAGCACAGCCTCATTAGCCAGAACCACCAGGCAGGTGCCGGAATCTACTTTTGGCCCCTAGGTCTTCATCTCATCAAAGAAGTGGTGGTGGTAAATTGGTGGAGAGAGGAGTCGGGCAGACATAAAGGTAGTATGTAGTATTGTCAAAATAAAACATTGGAACATTTAACCAGTTACAACAGGCTCTACCGAATGGTGGTGTGGGCTAAAATTGAGTTGCTCTGACTTGCGTTCCAACACATTTCGTTTTATATTGTTTCCCTAAAACATTTACCGGTTATAAACTTGATAAAATATCACCGTTTTATCTTGTAGATTGTTATCTTGAAACAATAGGACACTTAGGCAGCTCAACACGCTATGAAATAAGAACTTGGCCAATTAACCATTAACCAGCTTCCTTTTTGCAAAGTAAACATACTTCATTTTGAAATTTCTTTAATATCGACATAGGTTGACATAATTAAGTTCATGGCCTGGTTATCTTTACCAGTAGCCTGAACATACATCATACAACAACAAAAATTATTTATTTCTAGTGTGACAGATTCTGAAACCTATAATTTATTATTGATAGGATGGCATCTATAAGAAACCCCAACTATCTTGACCTGACTGGAGACATTGGGAGCCATCAATAACAAATTCCTCACAAACTTGTTTCCTTTACGGTCACAGCAAAATACATTTGACAACCAGACCAAGTATGAATCAGTTGGCTGGGTTGATCCAAAATCCGGCCACCAGTTCAACTGATTTTAGACCACCCCTAAACCTCACCTTACTTGAATTCTATATGGGCAATTCACCTTTTAGTACAATACAATCTTACTTAATGCATCATGTTACGTGTAGTATCTGCATGCTTGTATTACCTTAATGGAATCGCACATCTGAAGGAAACTCATAGGCGAACCGATTGCAGATTGCAGCTGCGCCCTCTGTTCCAAGGCTACCTGTTTTTCACATTCGTCAACAGGTTACTTAAGGCAAAAAAAAATCACTTCAATATCATAAGATGGTCAATATAAGTAGAAAGCTACCTCAGATTGATGCTGATGCATGATAGGGATAGTAAATGGCAATATTATCTTTCATCATCTTCCACACATGTCGGTGAAGATAAAAATTATAGTCTCCTTTTGATGCCTAAAAGGAGAAGCTAAAGAAGGTACAGGAACCAAATCGGAGAATAAATGCGATGATCCATCAACTAAAGCCACGTTGTTGAAATTTTATAAAACAAAAACATAATGCAATAAAAACTAAAGCTCTAGATCCTCCCCCGAGTGCTTTTGTCCTTAGCCTAGAAGGTTGAAAGTTCATAAAATACAAACAATACTCGTTGCAACTCGAAACACACATAAGTTTAAGAAAGATCAACAAGCATGTGACGCAATTCAACTAGTCTGCATTGATTCCAAATGATACTTTTCCAGGTCAGCATCAAGATCATCTGCAGATATCTTCTCTCCACGTCCTCCTCTTCCACTTCCACTTCCACTTCCACGTCCACGCCCTCCCCTAACAAATCCCCGCCCACCTCCAACGCCGCCACGTGGCCTTCCAAATCCACCAACCCTACCTTGTCCACTGTTTCATACATCCAAATACAGCGTTAATAATACGTTAGTATCCAACCAGAACTAAAACATAACGATTAAACACTAAATGTGAAGGCATACCCTCTAGGATAACCATTCATGTTTCCAACAGCGTTATTTGCCAATGGAGGACCACTAACAGGAGCCACTAGGTTAATTCCCACAATCTCTACTTTCATTGGCTTCCCATCAAGCTGGACATTGTTGTACCTCTTGACAGCTGCTAGCGCATCTTGTCGTCTTGCAAAAACGATCTCAGCCGTTCCCTTCACCAGATAAGAAAATTGATTTAAAGCTTAGGAATTTAGCAAGATCTTTTACAACACAAATACCAAAACGTTTTAATAACTACCTTTGATCTCCCACTTCTATCGTAGTTTATAGAATACTTCTTCAAATCACCAACTTCTGAAAAAAGCTCCTGCACAGATTCAAAGATTCAATCAAGTTCATCCATATAAGAATAACAAAAATCTCCATAACTTTAAAGACATAAAAACTTTCCATATTGTAGGTTCTGGCTTCAAAGTAGGGAAGAGATTTTGTTTTAAAAAACAGTGGTACCATACCGATACCGAACTTGTACTGATACATACGGTACGGTATTTAGTACTACTAAATTTTTGTTATTTTGGTATTTGGAACCAATTGTCAAAGTGAAGTTTCTCTTGTGTATAAGACACTGGTACCCAGTATTAGGTACCGATATCGGTACCTTTCATTCTTGATATGGTATAGAAACTGATACGGTTTATAGAACATTTTGTATGTTTTGGTCTTGGTACTATGGTTTCTGTTCACAAATAAATTTGATACAACTTTTGGTACAGTCTTCTGTACCCAATTTTGTTCAAATTGTGTATCGGTATACTCGGTACTTCTAAGGCCTAGGGTGCAATCTCATCCCTATCTCAAATTACACAAATTTAAACTTACTTTCTCTTAGATCCACCCACCAATCAACAAACAACAATCGAACTAACCGAATCAGTTTATCTAAGTAAACAGAGTATAAATTACCTTAATATCCTCATTGGAGACTCCATAATCAAGGTTCGATACATAAAGCCTCGTCCCGGTTTCAATCCCAGATGCCCGCCCGCCCGGTCCACCGATATTCTGATCCGCAACAGCAAACAAATCATGGTTCCAAGGAGCAGCATCCGGTGCCTAAATCAGAGGCAGAAAACCTTTATAAATAATCACCACCAACAACAACAGCTACAAGCCAGCAATTGGAACTAAACAAGCATCAAATCAAATCAATCCGATCTAAACTATTGAACCTTAGGCCCGCCGTAAGGAGTAGATCTGTAAGCACCACGGTTATTGAAGCGGCGTGAAGGTGCTGGTCCAGCTCCAGATGCTCGGCCACGGCCACGGCCGCGACCGCCGCCGCCGTCGGACTTCTTGTTGTTCTTGATTAGGTCGTCAAGCGACATGTCTAAAGCAGCACCCGCCATAACTTGGAGGAAATTAGGGTTTGAAATCGATAGGGGGAAAGTTTCAGTATTTGGGTTGAATGATGGGTATGGTTGAGACGGGTATTTGTCCTATTTATTTAGAAACAAGTACACGAGGCCGTTTAATTCTACGTCATAAAGCTCCAACTCTTTTTTAACTTTGTGTTACTATGTAATATGAAAGTTCGTGTTATTTAGTTGAGACTCAAGTTTGATTTTTATTTGTGTATAGTAATGAATTATTTGAGCTAGGTTGTCAATTTGAATCATGAGCTCACCTGGGTTTTCGTCCCACCGAGTGTTACGTCAAAAAGTTTTGTTTTTGTGGCGGCACAATGGCTGTTAAGTGGCAGCCGACGGTATAGTATCATGAGGAAATACCAAGCCAAACTCTAAAATCAGTATGGGACCGGTTAAAAAATTATATACTAGTCAAAGTAAAGTAACGATGCTCTCCAATTTAAATATTGCAGTGGCATAAATACATAAACAAACCTTCGTTCAAAAGAAAAAGGTTGATATCTGTAGACCACAAACCTTTTAAATATAGTTTTATTATACATGTTGGACCAGATAACTAATAAACAGTCCTTACTACTTTTCATGATTATGGATCGCAGGGCTTCATGCTGGTAATTTTAATGTTATTGACATCTATTTTAGTATATCGAATTAACATGTAGATTGAGAAAATAACGTTAGAGATTAAATGAGTTTGGGTGACGCATGAGCGGGCTCGATTAATTCTAATGTTATCTGAGTTTATTATCGGATTTTATACATGGGTTTAAATATTTATTTATTTGGGCTTAAGTGATATATAAAGTGGGCATAAATAATATTTGGACTTATGTGGAATTTATCAAATAAATTGATGGGTGTTTCTCGGTCACATAATTCTTGATCAAAGACACAAAGAAAAGGAAACGGTTACAACATAAATCATCCATACATTCACAATTCTTGTCATAATGGACTGAGCAGACTCCACGGCCTTTCAGGCTTTTGTTTCAATCAAACATGATAAAGGTTGGTCACAAAACATATTCTTAAAAAGGAATAGTGTTAAGCGGAATATTGGTGAACAGGTTGATTTTTTGTGGAAAAACCGACCACAACTAAGACGATTGTTTTAAACATATTGGTTATCCGGAGTGGTGCAACCAAAGGCGGCTTATGGCGACAGAGAAACAAGTCTTGTTTCGGGTCTAAATGAAAAACAATACCAACAAATTCATCAACTTTTTTGGAAACAATGGGCAACGTACCAAGGAAGAGGCAGCTCCTGTAGCTAATGTCGTAGGTAACAAAAAAGAGGAGGGAAATTTGATCATAAATAGCATTAAATCAAATGTCTAATTCACCTTAAACTAGTTAGGATAAGCATGGTGTCGAACCACAATGATTAAGTGATCAGTGTTTCATGTAGCTGATTTTAATTATTATGAAGTTTTGTTGTAAATTTATAAAGTAACATTTTATGTGCTTAACACACTAGCAATTATATATATATTATAAACCAACATTTACCCTACTCACAGAAACATTATTCATCATTCCTTTAAATTTGAGCCACAAAATTTTTTCTTTCTTCTTATTTTAAAATGGTATCCTTAAATTTGAGCCACACAATTCTAAGTTTTGTTTTAATATTTGTTTTATCTCTATAAATATCTTTTATATATTTTGTTTTGCACTTAAAATTTTAAAATATAATGTTTTCTTAAATATCCTTTTTTTTTCATCAAGGAAACTTAAATTTTTATAAAGACAAATTTTAATAACTTTATTTTTTATTAATGTTCTCATCGTGACACTTGGGTTTATGTTTATCAACGTTTCCGCTGCAACGTGCGGGAAAGTTTACTAGTTATTGATTAACAGTTTTTGAGTCTATCATTTAAAAGTCCAAGAATTTAGCCACCACGAATTTCTTAGTACCGGCATCTTCGATTTTGTATTTGCGGTCCAATGAATCTCATAATTCTTTGGCAGTCTTGGCCTTACAATACACGTTATAAAGTGCATCAACCATGCCATTCAAGACATAGTTCCGGCACAAGAAATTCGAATGATTCCAAGCATGAACTTTAATATTTCAAGGGCTTCAGTCCCATTCCTATGGACGACTTCTGAACTAACTCTCTACTTAGGCCTTTTGTTAGTGTATCCGCAATATTATCCTTTGACTTCGCGTAGTCAACAATGATAATTCCAGTAGATATTAGTTGTCGTACTGTATTATGTATACGTCTAATATGTCTATTCTTACCATAATACATTGTGCTATGAGCTCTGCCAATTGTCGATTGGCTATCACAATGTATACAGATGGCCGATGCCGGCTTAGGCCATCTTGGTATATCCTCAACAAATTGACGTAACCATTCTGCCTATTCGCCCGCTTTATCTAGGGCGATGAATTCTGATTCCATCGTGGATCTAGCTATAACCGTTTGTTTAGACGATTTCCACGTTATAGCAGCATCTCCAAGTGTGAATACATACCCACTTGTTGCTCTGGAATCATTCGTGTCAGATATCCAATTTGCATCACAATGTCCTTCGACAACTGCAGGATATCTGTTATAATGTAACCCGTATTCTCTAGTGTATCTTAGGTACCGAAGCAACCGAATCACACAGTTCCAATGACTTGAACTTAGGTTGCTTTTGTATCTACTTAGCTTGCTCACAGCATATGCTAAGTCGGGTCTAGTGCAACTCATCAGATACATCAAGTTGCCGATAATTCTTGAGTATTCCAACTGGTTGACGTGTTCACCTCTATTCTTAGCTAGATGTTGACTCGTGTCAATGGGAGTTCTAGCTACATTAGAGTCATTCGCATTAAACTTCTCAAGAATTTTGCTCACGTAATGGGATTGACTTAAAACAAGTCCATTTTGGGTTCGTGTGATTTTAACTCCCACAATAACATCCGCAAAACCCATGTCCTTCATGTCAAATCTTGCTTTTAACATGTTCTTAGTGGACGTTATGATTTTGTCATCACTTCCAGCAATGAGCATATCATCTACGTATAAACACAAAATGACATATCCATCGGATGTGTCCTTCACGTATACGCATTTGACACATTCAATGATTTTGAACCCAGCATCAAGCATGACATGATCAAACTTTTGGTGCCATTGTTTAGGAGCTTGTTTCAATCCATACAAGGATTTCACAAGTTTACACACTTTCTTTTCTTGCCCAACGGCTATGAAGCCTTCGAGTTGTTCCATGTAAATCTCTTCCTCTAGATTTCCATTCAAGAAAGCCGTTTTTACATCCATTTGGTGAACTTTCAAGTTTCTAATGGCGGCAATGGCAAGCACCAACCTTATAGATGTTATTCGCGTAACCGACGAATATGTATCAAAGTAATTTAAACCTTCTCGTTGTTTATATCTTTTGATCACCAACCTTGCCTTATACTTATCGATGGTGCCATCAGGTTTCATCTTCTTCTTGAAGATCCATCGATATCCTAGTGGTTTACATCCTTGAGGAAGATCCACTAGTTCCCACGTATGATTTTGTAAGATAGAATCTATCTCACATTTGATGGCCTCCCTCCACTGAGGTCCTTCAGCGGAGTTCACCGCTTGTTGATACGTTTGAGGTTCCTCTTCTACAATGTAGGTAAGGAAATTAGGGCCGAAGGATTTTTCAGTCCTTTGCCGTTTACTTTTCCTGATTTTAACCTCCTCTGTTTCAGATTGTTCCCGAGGTTCATCTCCAGTACTCTCGTTTTGAATACTTTCCTCAACCGGTCTAGAATAGCTCGGTTTTCCTTTATCCAAACATGGGAACTTATATTCAAACCATGATGCATCCTTTGATTCTATTATGGTGCCATTGTTTATTCCAGGATTCTTGGAATCATGCACAAGAAATCGATATGCACCGCCGGGAAGGGTATATCCTATAAATACACAATCCACGGTTTTGGGTCCTATTAGCAGACGTTTTGGTGGAGTCACCACTACCTTGACTAGGCACCCCCACACTCGCAAGTATTTATATGGTGGTTTAATTCTCGTCCATAACTCATATGGAGTTAAATCTTTCTTCTTATTCGGTATCATGTTTAAGACATAATTAGCCGATAAGATTGCTTCCCCCCACATGTCCGGGCTTACCCCAGAACTTATCATCATGGCATTCATCATTTCTTTCAATGTTTAGTTCTTACGTTCCGCTATGCTATTTGATTGAGGGGAGTAAGGAGGCGTGACTTCATGTATGATTCCTTCTTTTTCACACAAGTCAATAAAAGGTGAAACATATTCACCTCCTCGGTCACTCCTTACTCTTTTAATTTTTCGATTTAGTTGATTCTCAACTTCGGCTTTAAATAAGATAAACTTATTAATAGCCTCATCCTTACTCTTAAGTAAGTAAACATAGCAATATCTTGTAACATCATCAATGAACGTGATGAAGTACTTGTTCCCACCACGAGTAGGAATTGCTTTTAGATTACACACATCGGTGTGAATCATCTCGAGGGGTTCGGTAAATCGTTCAATCTTTTTGAATGACGATCTCGTTTGTTTTGCTTCGACGCCAGTTTCACATTTATTATTTGAGTCGATATCGAATGTTGGTATGCATTTAAGTTTAATCAAACGTCGAATGGAATTAAAATTAACATGACCTAGTCTACCATGCCAAACATTAGAAGACTCAAGCATATAAGCAGAACTAGTAGCATTCTCATTCATATTGTTAAACACGGTTACATTCAACTTGAACATACCATTAAGGGCATATCCCTTATCAACATACACACCATTTTTTGTCAACACGACCTTATCAGACTCAATCACCATTTTGAACCCAAACTTGTTCAACTGCCACCCCGACACAGGATTCTTACGAATTTCGGGAACATACAACACATTTGAAAAAGTAAGTTCCTTACCCGAAGTCATCTTCAAAACCACATTCCCCTCACCTTTGACTTCGGCCATACCGGAGTTTCCCATAAACACCTTATAACATCCTACTTTCGGTTATATTAATAAAATAAATTTCGTCTATTTTATAGTGGGTCGTTATCGGTTTAGATAAATAGAATACGACTTAGGCTAGTGTCGGGTAAAATGGATATGGGTTAAGCCCATGATCCATAAATATATAAACCATAATCACCATTTAATTCCTCATTTACATATATCCCTTACACCACCCAAAACACACACTTAAGATCTCTCTCTAGCCGAAACCAAGAAGGAAACCGAGCACCGACCCGAGGTAATGTTGTATGAGCTTAAACCCGTTAGATATGGTCACGAAATGACGAGCCGACACCTTTAAACCGTTTAAGTCACGAGATCCGGGTGGAATCAGGTATTAACCGAACCTAAGATGAGTTTAGGGATCACCCTAGCTCAGATCTGGATCGAACGGGACGAAAAACGGTGGAAAAACGAGTGAGATCTAGTTTTTTCCGGTGAAAACTCGGTTTTCCGGCGATGACGGGGCCGAAAAAACGTGTACGAGGTTGTCAGGGAATGTTCTGACAAATCTGACCTAACCCTAATTCGTGATGGAAAACTAACGAATTATCAAGTGATTCGTTAGCGGCGGTCTGACGAACTAGAGGTAATTCGCTAGTTGATTCGTTAAGGGAAGAAGATAACGAATTACCCTTAATTCGTTATAGTCATTCGTTAAAAGGGATAACGAATTAGAATGTCCAATTCGCTACATGAACTGATTCGCCAAAGGACCAGTTCGTTAAAGGGTTCAATTCGCTACAATGACCAGTTCGTTAAGACAAACCAATTCATTAAGAACCAAGTGACGAACTAGAAGTTTGATAAATGACAGAATAGTCCCTGGAATTATAAAAGAATGAATTAATTACAAATAAGCCCTTGATATTTTAAGTTAGCAAATTAATTATGATTTAAAATTTGAATGGAAAATGTGTTAAGACAGTTAATGGAAATAAATTTTTTCCAAGCTGACCTGGCAGCTCGACCCCAGCCAGGGGCTCTGCCCTTTGGACCCTGCTAGGGGCTGCTGCCCTAGACCCCGCTGCCAGGGGCGCTGCCCCCGGACCCCGTTTGTTGTGGGTTATATAAAGATAGAAATACGTTATACGTAGTAATAGTTAATTAATACATGTAATTATTGCACAGTTAGCCGTGCACAGCTCAAGAAAGGAATAACTATAAACGGCGAACGTAACCGCATTCAGGTGAGTTCTAGCCCCATTCCTTGTTATGTTTTCGGGGTTGTATGCATACTCGATATGATTAGTTAATACCCTTATCCTAAGAGATAAGTGTATGCCATATATGTATTATGTGAAAGATTTGAATGATTGCTTGTCTGTGCGTGAACGATCTTCGGATATTGCACGTATTGGCAAGTTATGATTATGGATATAATGTTGTGTATAATGTATGAATGATATGTGCGTATGTTATGAACGAATGTAAGAGATAGCCAGGTATAGAAGAAAGGGGCTGAGCCCTAATAATACGCAAGTCAGAAAGGGACTGAGCCCTAATAATACTCAAGGCAAAAAGGGACTGAGCCCTAATAATACTCAAGGCAGAAAAAGGGACCGAGCCCTAATAATACCCGAGGCAGTAGGGCGTAATGCTCTTTCAAACGTATAAGTATGTAAAGTATTGATAGATGTAAAGTATGTATAGAAAGAATAAAAGGGAGAATGAAAGAAAGAATGTATATATTTATATATGTACGAAAGAAAGATGTACATGTTAAGAATATATAATATGTATCTTCGGATGCGTATGTATAAGTTGGTGAAAGTATTGTATATTACCTGATTAACTAGAACTCACTCAGCGTAGCTGACTTTTAGTATGCACGCAGGTGAGTAGAATGAGACAGCTGGCTTGAGCGAGGGCACATGGCGGAAGAATAAGAGTCTGCGTCTGAAGACTTAAGACGTTTATGTTTAATGTTATGATATTTTGAAAGACAAGAATGTTTATTTTAAGACAAGTCATGGATTTATATGTAATGTTTTATGAGCGTTTAATGTTCCGCGAATGTTTTAATTAACTCTGATTTGTTGAACTGTGTTTATGAGTAAATCCAACACCAAAGTAGGGCTACCAGTAACGAGGCCTTACACACCTTTTCTCCATTAGTCACCTCTTTGAAAGTGCTAAAGAGAATTTTGTCAAAGCACACATGACGGGTAGCCCCCGTATCGACCCACCAATTTTTGTTATTTTGTCCAACCAAGTTAACTTCGGTGACCATAATCGAGAGGTCCGTGACCACCGCAACAAGGTTCTCAACCTCACGAACCATGTTAACTTGTTGAGCATTTTCTTTCTTTGGAAGCTTGCATTCATTGGCCCTATGGCTTTGCTTTCCACAATTGTAACAAGTTCCTTGGAACTTCTTTTTCTTCCCAACTCCCCCCTTAGAATTAAGGTTGAAGCCTTTCCCATGATTTTTCTTTCCACCATTTTTACCTTTGAAGATTGGCCATGTTCAACAACATTGGCCTTTGTTGTTCCGGGACCTTCAATTCTTTTAAGAGCAATTTTATTATCTTCTTCAATACGAAGACGAACAACAAGATCTTCAATGGTCATCTCCTTTCGCTTATGCTTGAGATAGTTCTTGAAATCGACCTAACTTGGTGGTAGCTTTTCAATAATACAAGCAACTTGGAATGTCTCACTAAGTGACATCCCTTCCGCATGAATATCATGAAGAATAACTTGCAAATCTTGAACTTGACTCATAACAGTTTTTGAGTCTATCATTTTAAAGTCCAAGAATTTAGCCACCACGAATTTCTTAGTACCGGCATCTTCGGTTTTGTATTTGCGGTCCAATGAATCTCATAATTCTTTGGCAGTCTTGGCCTTACAATACACGTTATAAAGTGCATCAACCATGCCATTCAAGACATAGTTCCGGCACAAGAAATCCGAATGATTCCAAGCGTGAACCGCGCTCACCGACAGCGCATCCGTTGCCCCTTCATCAACATGAGGAACGGTTTCAGTCAAGAACCTCGCGAGGTTCAAAGTGGTCAAATAAAATAACATATTTTGTTGCCACTGTTTGAAATTCACACCGGTGAACTTCTCCGGTTTCTCAGCATGAGACGTGACTGCACTCGGCAGCGGAGCAACCAAACCGGTTGTTACAGCATCAGCGGTAGTCACGATGGCAGAAACAGTAGCGCTCATGGGTTGGGATTCCATTCTGAAACGAAATACAAGAATAATAATAAGTACTCTGTTTAAGTTTGTTGGAAAACTTGTATTATAAATTCAAGAAAATGAAACTAAAATAAACGAAACAATCAACACAGTAACCGGGCTTGTGTTTAACACAATTCCCTTAAACAGATTCTCGGTCTGTTCCCAAGGTACTCCGGTTCGAAACAGAATCGGTGCTCTGCCGGACTCGGACACTTGCCTGAAACGAAGTCGAAAATAATACTGTTGCAGTAGGAAGAAGATGAAGTGTGTTTGTTTGGTGTGTCTACAAATGAAGACTGGTCATGTTTATATAGCCATACAATTACACTAAGCAATCAATATTTGTTAATGACCATTAAATAATAACAATATCAAATAATTGCCATTAGTGCAGATTATAAAACTGCAAATCATAATCATTCTCTTAATGATTATTAATTATATTGACTAGACCAGTTTTGAATTTCAAAAACAAATTCAAAAAATCGTCTCACGCCGCACGAGTTCGATGAATTTCTAGTCCAGAAACCCAAATTTGCACACCCCCCCACCTGCGCGCGCGTAGAATTGTGGTAAAACATGTCACAAAGAATTCAAATGGGTGTAAGGGCTCCACCTTATAAACCATTCATTATTTTGTTCCCAGTCCGATGTGGGACAAACATGTTACCACTTCCTTCATTCACACACTTAAATTTCCAACAGAAGTTGCTCGAACAACTAGCATTAGGGTTGTAAGCGAACTGAACGTCCGACGGATGTCAGTCCGTCCATTCGGCGAGAAGTTTGTTTATGTTCGTCCGTTTAATAAACGAACCGCACATGAACAAAAAAGGAAACATGTTGTTTAATAATCTTAACGAACTAACACAGACAAAAGCCACATTCGTTCAATAGTGTCTGTGAATGTCCGGTAACGTCCGTCTGCCCGTTAATGTGTAGTATTTTGTAATTAATATGTTTTTATTTTTTTTTCTACCTAATTACCCTAGTATATAAACCAGGTGTAAAATAAAACAAACCATCATATGTTAAGTGTAGTCTTTGGATAGCATGTGGTGTAATTCTGAATTTGTTGGTGAACTTATGTGGATTTATGGTTATTCTTTTTTATATAATATGTAATCGTTGATGTTGGTTTGTTCATTATAGCTGTTTATGTATGGTTGTCAATTAATGTTCATTAATGTCGTTAATGTTCATGTCCATTAGTGTCCGTTTACAATACTAACAAACGGACACTGACAAATTCAATTCCTTAATGAACGGACACACTCGAATTTTCGTTTGGTAGGGTGTTCTTGTCCGACAAAAGCTTAACGGACGTACACGGACAAGGTCTCGTACGGTTCGGTTAGGTCCGCTTACAACCCTAAGTATCATGGTCCTTAGTCAACGAAAGTACACGATGGATATTCATGAAGACGCATGTATGTTGGGTTTGGCGGCCTAGTCTGCAATCGAGAGAACAAAATATAAAACTAGACAAACGGGAGAGAGAAGCTCATGTTGTTGCGAACCAATATAGGTGACTCGTTTGAAGACTTCTCAATTTGCGAGCCACAAGACCTAATACCGCTTATTCTGTCAATGTCCTTAGCCAATTCGTCAATGACCCGCGTGAAAGTCTTCTTGAAGCTACCCATTGTGTCCTTCGATACCTAAAAGCCACACCAGGATAAGACATCCTTCTTACCGAAAGTGGAGCAACAAATTTCACGGCCTATTGTGACTTCACGTGGGTTAGTTGTCCCATTGGGTATCTACTACTTCTAGTTGGGAGCTCCTGTATCCTGGAAATTAAATAAACAATTAGCTGGTTCACTCTTCGGCTTCAGCCGAGTATCGTGTTATTACATTCGCTGTCAGTGAAATTTTGTGGAGAAGATGATTGTTGCAAGAACTTGAAATGTCATGCATAGGGCCTGCACAACCTTTTTTGTGACAACCAGGTTGTTACACACATTGCTACCAACCCAGTTATTTTACGAGCAGGTGAAACACGTTGAAATGGATTGTTGTTTCGTCAAAGAAATAAATCTAAGCACATACAACCCATGGATAAACACAAAGGAACAAGTTGAAGATGTTTATAGCAGATTACTAGGGACAAAAAGTCAGTTCTAAACAAGACATGCTTCACCATATCTACATGTTAACCTTATATAAACATATTTATGCAAATAATACCACCACATTCATGTAAATTCCACCAGCTAACATCACGCAAAATGATCATTTCAATATTTGCCAACAAATCAATTTGGTATACTAGTCCGTATTACCATAATAAACCACTTTCAAGTTTTGAGCAATTATACACAAATAAAGTGGTAACAATCTACACATCCTTCTCTGCAAATTAACATTTATGTCCATATTTTATTATTTACACTAATAACCATATCAACTTACACACTTATTTAGAGAAAGGCATGCTTGGTTTAAAACCCACCAAAACCCCAAAATTACTCTGACAATTTCAACATACCAAAGTTAAATATGGGTCAGAAATCATGATTTCCATCTGGCTTGTTTCTTAGCAAAACTATACAGCAATAGACACAAAAGAATTTCCAAAAAAAAAATTAAGAATACAAATATCACTTAACCTCTACTAATTTTAATATTGAATAATGCTATAATGTATGCCTTGAATAACAAAATCAAAATCCATAAACAGAAATAACACAACTAAAGATAATATATCTTATATGATTCATGAGTCACAACTTGAAACGATTAACACAGATCCATTACCATTCACTACAAACCCTAAAAACATAAAAACTTAAAAGAGACACTAAACACAGCTAATTCGAAACAAATCATCATGAGATATGATGACCTAACCCTGCCTCACATCACAACAGCAAACCAACCAATCTAAGAGCTTGTAAACTTGGTGACAGCCTTAGTACCCTCCGACACAGCATGCTTAGCCAACTCCCCAGGAAGCACCAACCTGACAGCCGTCTGAATCTCCCGAGAGGTGATGGTGGGCTTCTTGTTGTACCTAGCCAGCCTTGAACTCTCTTGAGCAAGCTTCTCAAAGATATCGTTAATGAAACTGTTCATAATCCCCATGGCTTTGCTGGAGATACCGATATCTGGATGCACCTGCTTCAACACCTTGAAGATGTAGATCTTGTAGGTTTCAACCGACTTCTTGTGCCTCTTCTTCTTCTTATCCGCTGCAGCTGATGCGTCCTTGGGTAGCTTCTTCCCGGCCTTTGGCTTCTTCTCCGCCGGAGCTTTCTCGGCAGCCGATGTTTTCTTCTCCTCTGCCGGCTTCTTCTCGGCGGGCTTCTTCTCTGCCTTGGGAGCCATTGAATTTGAGATTAGGGTTTGGGAATTGGGGATGAATTGAATTGATTTGAAATGATGAGTTGGGGTTATTTGGGAGTTGTTAATATATAGGAGATGGAGATGGGTTGTTATTGGTTGGGTTGTGATTACACGGATCGGTGACGTGGCGGTGGTTTTAAGCGTAGGATGAGGGTTTTAAAGAAGGAAAGGTAATCGATGGTTGTGATTTGAAGTTTAGTTGTTTTTGGATTGGGAGATTAGGCGGGGGTTTTCTGTCTGTGTTAATTTGGTTGAATTTGAATTCACCGCCCTTTGTATTTTTCTTATTTGGTTAACGAATAAGTGAATAACCATAGATAACTAGATAAGTGCCTTTACTATAAACTAGTTATTTACCCGTTTGTTGTTGCGTGGCGAACTTGGTTGGTATAGACCACACGTTACAATCTGTCAAACTCGGTTGTTGAAACGCATTTATTGGTAAAACCCAAACGCTAAAACTCATCAAATAAATTCGTTAAATTAACATATAAAAATTAAATGTTTTTAAACGGCATATATTCCGTCGATATAACCCAAGCGATGAGATGGTGAGTCAACGGGAATTCGGTTGGTTTCAGTCATGTTCGTTAAGGTCCCGGAGCTAAAACAAAATAAAAACAAAAAATATATATATAAAGGTTGAGGTGGACCAATGAGTGGGCCTTATACAGTGAAACTCGGGCGTTGGTAAACCCGATCGTTGTCGGTCCTAGACATTGAGACAGTAAGGGGCTGTTTGTTTACATCTAAATGGAACTGGGGGTGTCCAAAATGCCCGAACCCGATTAACCCGACCTGACCCGAACCCGAATAAACTAATTAGGGTCAGTTAATAGGGTCAAAATTTATTAATCGGCCCGAATAACCCGAATTTCTAATAGGGTCGAGTTTAGGGTTTCTTTTTGAAAAATAATCGGGTTTCGGGTTAACCCGAATAACCTGATTAGTTATGATACTTTACTTCAAATACAATAATAAAAGTGTGAAATAAGCACTACAAAGTCAATATTGAAAGTTTTATAGAGGAGTTAATTATTCATCTACTTGTTCATGAACCGTTAGACTGAAAGTTCTTTTAAAATAAACGAACGAACATGAACAAATGTTTTACTCGTTCATCTATGTTCGTGATCACTCATATATGATCATTCATTTAAGCTTGTTTACATTCTTTCATGTTCGTTCGCATATTAATAGAAAATTATTAAATATTATTTGCATTTAGAAATTATATCACCATAATATGTTTATATTTTAGTTCATTTAAATACTTTCAATTATGTTCGTTTATGTATGTTTGCGTTCGTTAATGTATGTATATGTTCATTCAAGTTCGTTTATCTTTGTTTAATCGTGTTCATTTATGTTCGTGAACCAACCTTTTCGTTTAGAGTTTAAATGAACGATCATAAAATAACAAACATGTTCATTTTTTAACGAACGAACATGACCACAAATATTTGTTTGATTAAGTGTCCGGATCATATTCGTTTAAAGTTAAACGAACAAACACGGGCATGCCTTTGTTCATGTCCGTTAGGCCCGTTGACAAGCCTATATGTAATTATAAGATAAATACTTGTGAAATAAATTGAAAATTGAGTAATTGGGGCTTTTGAAGATTAATCGGTGCGGAGTCATGTTTGGATTTTGTAGAATCGCGTTTGAAGTTAGGGTTTGATGATGAGCCTATATGTAATTATAAGAAGCGGAGAGTTAACACGAATTCGGTGAATATTTGCTACTTTTGTTACAGCGTTAGAACAAAACCAAAAAAGGTTTGTTAAGCTAACATGTTTAAATAAATAACCAAAAAAAGTAGCGTCAAAACCCGGCTATTGGTACCTATACGTTGGTAAAACCCGAGTGTTATGATCAGGGCCGGCTAGAGGGTAGTGCCGGTCGGACCGTAGGTCGGGGCACGTAATTTTTTGGAGCCAAATTTTTTTATATCTATATTTTTATATATACATTTAAAAATATAAAACTTGTAAAACATGATTTGATCTTTACCATCTTATAATTATTGGGCCAAAAATTCTTTTTTATTCATATTCCATTTAAATAGTTTAAATTATTGGGCCCAAACTAAAATTAAAAACTAAAAAAATTAAATAAACTCCCAATGTAAAATAAAAGAAATAGTTGTCGATTGAAATTCCTTTTTTGTTTCATTCATTCTTTGCGAATGTTGAACAAAACTTGAACAATGACTAACCCAGCCGACCACTACTATTGGTTCATTGTTGACCACTACGCTCCTCTGCGGTTGAACCAAGGACCAAGCTATATTTTTATCTAATATTAGGAGAGTTTCACGAATTATTGGTTAATCGTTAGTTATTACGATATTTGATTTTAATAATATATTTTTTTATGTTTATTGTTATAACATTCAGCGTCACTTAAAAAAATTAGTTTATATATTTCGTTACTTGTTAAGGCTATGGGCCTTTTTATTTTGGCTCGGCTGAGGTATTTAAATCCTCGGAGACGGCCCTGGTATTTAAATCCTCGGAGACGGCCCTGGTTATGATAGCGTGTTGACCTGAATTCGGCCAGTGTTAGTTACGTTCGTTAAGGTATAAGCAACGTTAGTAAAACCCGAGCGTTATGTCTTGGATGTTGTGGTGGTACGTCCACGTGAATTCGGTCAGTTTTCGTCATGTATGTTATGGTTTCTATTGCGTTCATTACGGTATGAAAACTAAAACAAAAGATAAAATCAAAATTGAGGTGGACCAATGGGTGGCATCGGGCATTGGTAAAACCCGAGCGGTCGCGGTTGTTGAGGTGGTGAGCTACAGAAATTTGGTCGGCTTACGTCATGCTCGTTACGGTGTCGGGACCAAAAAGAAATTGTTCTTTACATTCGTCACAATATCATAACCAAGGTGAAAAATATATAAAAATTGAGGTGGACTAATGGGGTAGCATCGTGTCTAACTCTGGGCGTCGTTCCGAGCGTTGTCAGTCCCGGAGTTGAGAATGTGACACTACACGAACTCGATTGGTTAAAAAAAATAGATACAGAAATATAAAATCGATGTTGTCAGTTTACCATTATGTATGTACCAAAACCTAAGATAACAAAACCAAATGAAATGGTTGGATGAGTGTAATATTTATGGGGAATATAAAGGAGGACAAAATATCTTATTCTACCAAGTATCAAACCTGGGTAAACTGAAGAAACACTACCTTAATAACAACACCAGAGCCAACAGACCAGAATCAAGTTATTGTTGTTGCACAAATATATCTAATAAAAAATCAAATTGCAGAAAACAACAAAAAAACAATAAAAAAACTGAAATCTCTTCTTGTGACACCGACTTTGTGTTTTACTTCTATTAGATAATAAAAATATTGACAATGATATAAATATTCTTTTTTTATATATATAATTCTGGCTAAAATTTGTGAGTATACTAGTACTAACAATGACTAAATGAAAAAGTATCAAATCCCTGTTAGAATGTTAATACTAGTTGGATCGTGAGAATGAACGAAAACTTTTTAATTAATCTAGATAAGTGAATCTATAAAGCAAAATGTTGTTAATCTCATCGCTTAAAAAATGTTATATCTTAGCATATTCACATGCCAACTTCTAAGAAAAAATTACAATTTTCTTCCTTTTGAGTATTCAAAATTATGAAATGAGTCCTTTACGAAAATGACTTTTACTTATTATCCTTTATATGGATTTTCACCGCTGTTTTAGTCCTTTACGCTAACGGCCATCCACTTTCTTAGTTAAGTCTCCTCATGTGCCACTGCCAGGCACATGAGAGCATTTTGGAGCATTTTGGTCATTTCCACCAGTTTATCTTTAGTAATAGAGTAAAGTGTCAAAATCGTCCCTAAGGTTTGGTTGTTTTTGCGACTTTCATCCAAAAAGTTTGTTTTTTTGCATATGGACTATCAAGGTTTCCCACTTTTTGCCATCTGCCCTCTTGCTGCAAGACTGGACAAATTGAAGTTTCCAGTTGTGGCTGAGGATTTCTGTTAAACATAGGTCCCTTAAAACAGATTTCGGTCACCTCTACGAGCCCGTCTGTTTCCCATGGTACAACAGCCGGAAAAGTATGTACTGTCGAAATTACCCTATCACCAAACCATATTTGCAATGCAAGTTCGGGATCACGAAAGTTGGAAAAGAACTTAATAAGGTGAACAAGATAAGTGTCGAACCCTTAAAACCTGGTTACCCGACTCACAAAACCTTTAATTAGACCCGGGTATATAATATGGGTCGGGTTAATGGTCTTTAAATTTCGTCTTAAAGGGTAAAAGGTTTCAAGTGTTCGACCCTTATTAAAATGGTTGATAAACTTTCAAAGTTAAACTTTATTAACGTTATTAAATGAACGTATAGTTGTTCTAGAAGTCATGTATAAGATATTCAACTGCTAGATGTTGAAAGAGATGTTATTATTGCCTTTAAAGGGTAAAGGTTTGGACTTTTGAAACTCTTATTTATACTCGACTTTTTTATGGTTTAAAAGGAAGGGTCTCGGGTCAATGTTTCTTCCTAAAAGGGTAAATGGTCTTGGCTAGGTCTTTATAAAACGGTCAGGTTATACCCTTTGAACAGTTCTCAAACTGAACTATTTATGGTGCGTGACCCGGTTGTGTGTTGTATCCGAGCGTAAGACTGAGTTGATGATGATCAATCTGCTTGGAATCCTTCACGGCCATATCTATTTATATCATGTTGAAGGAGGTGACTCACCAAACATGTGGCAGCATGTGGAGCGCAATCAACCAAGAGATGACACCTAGCCTTTGACTCATCGTGCAACTGACCAGGAGACGACACATGGCATGATGACTCACGGCCCGACGCCACCGCCAAAAATAGTAAGACGGCTCTCAAGCGGCTTGCGAAGTGCAAAGTGCTGCATTGCACTCATCGCCCGTGCGCGTGCGCGTCGAGTGCTCTGCAGCCTTGCTAACGCCACTAAGTGTGTCTGTCACAAAAAATTAATCTTGGGAGTCTTCATTCTTATATGGAGGTCACAAGTTTATTATTCTAACAATTTGGGACACACACTCACTTTCCATATTTCACATTCTCAAACATACAACTTAGAGTATCGCTTTCTCATTCATCGTTACTTCAACTTGGACACGTTAAACAGCTAATTAATTAGTAACACACGCTAATATTCAACTGTCTCTAAAATTTCCAACACTGCCCACCTCAAATCGACTCAAAGATCATAGCCTCAAATGGATAGCAAATAATTATTCTAATCTGTCTTATTGATTAGAACTTCCAATCCTTGATCTTGGTAAGATTTGAAGTTTTAACTATCTAAAATTTCCATTTTTAACTATCTAAGCGAATTCATGGATTTCAATAAATAATTTAATATCTAATATATTAGATCACTATGTATGATTTAGATATACTAGGATTCATCAAAATTCTATTGAGTTAAAATCACCAAATAGCAAATTTGGTTTTTGATGTGTTTTGAACCAAATTTGCTATATGAACATAACATAATGTGTGGAGTAAGTTAATCCATTGGTAAGTCAAGAAATGAGTATGTGTTCTTTGTGAAAATAACCAACTTTTGACGTAAATGGTGAATTTGTATAGAAAGGATGTCTTGATCGTTAACAACCGATGGGACTCAACCAAAGTGTGCTTAAATCATTAGAACTAATCGAAACTTGAAAATAGGTGAAAATGGTGTTATATGTCAAAATATTCTTAAAAGAGTATGTTGGGTAGTGGATGCACCAAATTTGGTACCTAATCGGTACCAAAGTTTTGAGTTTCGGGATCGGTATGCTACCGGTATTTCCTGATTTTTTACCTTCGGTACCGGTAGTATCCCGGTACCAAACCGAATATTTCGGTACCGGTAACGGTAACAAGAATTGGGGATTTTTGGGATCGGTATTTTTGGTACCGGTACGGTACCGTGATCATCCCTAGTGACTATTCTATTTGACAAAGATTGGTTTAAATTTGCACCTATCTTTTTATTTTTTATTTGAATGACAAATTGAGATCATTCGCACCTGTCTAATTGGCAAATGTTGCAAGTGTACATCAAAGGGGTCGAGAATGATTTAATATAGTTTGGTTAGGAGTAAAAATTGGTATGCTCTACCAACTAATGAAATAATTTGAAAGATGTATAAATTTGTTAAGGTCATTTGAAGCTCGTGGTCAAGGAGTTCTAGATGTCAAGACAAGTTCAAAAAACTCCCCATGTATCAAATGTAGGTGATATCAACCACATAAGATCTTAATGGGTGAAACTTATACGAATTAAGTATTATTAACATTACTATGTTTCTGTAGTATTTTAGGATAATGAACTAAGTTAGTGTTGCCATAAATTAAACATGATAGGTGTTAATCAACAAGTGTTCTTGGTGAAAGAATACTAGTTGAAACATTAACTATCAATAGAAATCAATTTATATAATATAATAGGATGTTTAAGGTAAAAAAGATTGAAGCTGAATGTAACGATTCATATTGAAATTATTAAATCTCAGAACGAGTTAAACATTGTACATAAGGAATGTAAATGAAGACTGCTAAGTGTTTTAACACAATTAACTTATTCTGAATAATCTGTTATGAAAGAAGATGCAATGTTTGATAAATATAGTAGGATAAGATTATTAAACAACTTCACAAATTCTGCATAAAGATTAGTTTATGATGTCTCACATAATCACATTAATGAAATGATTAAAATAAACCTGGATTGAATTTGGTTTAACAACACACCTAACAAGTAGCTTGTATATTATTGTTAAAAACAGAATTACACAGAATCAACAGATATAATCGAAACAAGGGGTTTCTTTCATTTCATTCCATTCATGAACACCAAAATAACACCACTATTAAAAACCTACATCCCATTTCCAACATAGCTACACCAACAACAACCAAATCTAAGCTTTCTTTGGAGACTTGGCAGCCTTAGCAGGCGACTTGGGCTCTTTCACAGCCGCCGCAGACTTCTTGGGCAACAAGACAGGGTTAATGTTGGGAAGCACACCACCATGAGCAATCGTCACACCCGACAACAGTTTCCCAAGCTCATCATCATTCCTGATTGCCAACAACACATGCCTAGGAATGATCCTACTCTTCTTGTTATCTCTTGCAGCATTTCCCGCCAACTCCAAAACCTGATTCAAAATTAAATTCAAATTAATACCCAATTCAAATCAACCAATTTTAAACAAAACCCTAATTGTTAATTAATAATAAAATTACTAAATATAAAAAATTGCTTACTTCAGCAGCAAGGTATTCGAGAACAGCGGCTAGGTAAACCGGAGCTCCGGTACCGACCCGTTTAGCGTATCGGCCGTTCTTGAGGAACCGGCCAACTCTGCCGACCGGGAACTGGAGACCGGCTTTGACGGACCGGGTGACGGACTTCTTCCTTGGACCGCCGGCTTTGCGACCTGCAGCACCCTTCTTGGCTTTTCCGGTGGTTTCCATTTCGATTACTAGCTCTTAGTAAGTTAATTAATTAGTGACTTAATGGTTTGATTGATATTTTGGGTTTGTTGCTGGTGAGTTGTTTATATAGTGGTGTGATTGATGACGAGGATCGGGAGTGTTTGGGTGGATTTGTTTTTGGCGGTTGGATTTGGGATTCATCAACGGTGGAGATTTGTTTATGTTGGATCCGTGTGTTGGGTAAGTAGCCAATGAGAGAGGTTGGTGAAAATTTTAATTTGTGTTAAAAGTTTTTGGCTTTTCCCGCCGGATGGTTGTGTTCATGTTTTTAAAGAGTTTGAAAATAAATAGTATACATGTGGATTAAATTGGAGGTGATTTATGTTCTCAAATATTATAAAAATATAAACGATTAGATTTATATTAAGTTTAATCATGTTTTTATAACTTTTGTATAGATTGTTCATTATTTATAAATCTTTTAATATACTAAAATATATCCCTTCAAAGGTTATGATATCTAACTAAGGTTGTAAAGACGATGCTTGTTGATGTTGAGATTTCAATGATTTTCTAACAAGAGTTCTCAATCAACTTGGGTTGATCTGGTTTTGATTTTCTTATGTTTTCCACCCCATGAATAAAAGTATTTAAAAAGGGGTTATGAACTGACATCGTTTGTTGGATGAACAAGAGTACACACAGTAACTTGTTGAACTGATCACGGGATGCCATGGATTAAGTTTGGATTTTAAAATCAGTTAGAGTGTCACATACGAGAATGTCTTAAACCAAGAACATGACCTCCAGCAAGTTGATTCCCGGGTAAGAGTCACGAGTCCAATAGGATTATTTATGTAACTCTTGCCTTAGACATAACTGTTTGTCTAAAAAAGTCTAAAAATTTAATTATTGATTCCCGGGTAACACACACGTTTTATAACACTAATTGTCCTCTTATCTTCTTTATTTGCCTAAAAAAGTCTAAAAATTCATGATCTAACAAAAATCAATATACCAATCATAACTAAATCAATAATTAGAACTCGGGCTTTAAGTTACTTACCAGAACCAATTTAAAGATGATTGAGGCTTGAAATTGCTATTAGAACTTACTAACACTCCAGTTTAATTCACAATATGTTGAGTTAGAATTAACAACTTTTTCAATCAACACAACAAAGCACACATGAACACTTAAAAGAGGTTGAGGAATGATAAAAAATGATAGCATGTTATTGACAAAGCTCAAAGGAAACATTAGGTTTACTTGGCATATACGTAACATAATGAAGAGTCATATGGATTAAAGACAAGATATGTTAGACATGGTTCCTCTTTTGTTGTAAAGTCGAATTATTATTCTTGAAATCACACAAATCAAAACGTTCAATCCATCCGTGTGTGATAGATATGTATATATACCTTAAATAATTGGTGGTCGTGTATTAAAAGAGGCTCGCAGTGAAATATGATAAAAGATGTAAACATGTATGAATCTCAAAGATTGACAACAAAAACCAACTGGGAACTACAACTTTGTGGAGAAATCGATGTGAAAATAGGAACATAAACCTTTGGAGACACCGATATGAAAGTGGAAACATTAATCTACAGATTTAGTGAGAAAATTGCCAAAATCTTTTAGATCATTCATATCCAAGCTTATATCTTTATCTCTGTAATTAATTAAAAAAACATGTGTTTCTCTAAATTTTGTTTATTTTTCACATATAACTCTCTATTTTACTCGCAAGCATTTATTTTATTGTTTTTTTTTCTCTTTTTATATACTCACAACAAAATATAAAGGTTGAATGTGAGCATCTAAATATACATGTGTACTTTGTTTTTCCATGTAGTGGTGTTTTAGAGCATGCACATCCCTCCATATCATCCACCCTATATTTAACCCAAAAACAAAAGGAGGGAAATTTCCATAATAGCCTTTTTTTTTAGAGAGAAAGCCTAAAATAGCCCAAAGTCCCTAAATATTCCCAATATAACCCATTAAAGCTGGGCTAAGGCAACGCCTAGGAAAAGATCCGTCGAGATCTTTAAAATAATAGAAATTTGACATGTGTCAAGATTTCTGAAAATCCAACGAGTTATATGAAAATATTGGGGGCCGGTCCATATTTTCACTAAATCTTCTTCTAATAAAACAGTATTGCCCAACAGTTTAATAATTTTTCCTACCAGATCCCTTCACATTTCAAAAACATGAGAAATTGTGCCTTTAAACTCAGTTTTTCAAGACACATTTGTGGTGAATTTGTACCAAGGAGACGAGCTAGTGGTTTATTTCTTATGAGTTGAAATCTAATCCACACCTACAAAATTAATTTTAATTTCGTCTACACCAAAAGGATTTTAGGTAATTCCGTCTACTCTGACATGATTATCCAATGAATATAACTTTCATTATTTTCATATACATGTGTTTCATCTTCATACTCCTCCTTCATCCATTAAATAAACCGGCTCATACAACCATAAACCTTAATCTTCCATGGAATTTAATAATGTTGTTGTTTGTTATGGTGGTGAATGGCAAACCAATAATGGAAGCTATGATTATGTTCCCCTCTTAAACTTCATGGTTTGGATTCAAGAACAAGTGTTAGTGAGATGATTGTGGAAGAGAAGGTGAATGATTGAGGAATATGAGATACTACATATAATTTAAATTATGGACGGACCTGGAAGAACTTACCTAAAATCCCGTCTTCTTAGAACAAATTTACCAAATATGCGTCTTGAAAGACTAAGTTGAAAGACACATTTTTTCATGTGTTTAAAAGTTGTACGAGTCAGGCGGGAAACCTTAATAAACTGTATGGCAAGACAACTTTTAAGAATAAGACTTAGTGAAAAAATATGGACGGGTCCCTCAATATTTAAAATTATGGTCTCCTTGGTACAAATTCACCACAAATGCGCTTGAAAGAATGAGTTTAAAGGCACAATTTCTCATGTTTTTGGAATTTGAAGGGATATGGTAGGAAACATTATTAAACCGTCGGGTAAGACTGCTTTACCAAAAGAAGATTTAGTGGAAAATATGGACTGGTCCCCCAATATTTTCAAATAAATCGTCGGATTTTCATAAAACTTTACACACGTCAAATTTCTATTGGTTTAAAGATCTCGTCTATCTTTTCCCTATATGTCGCCTCAGTCCAAATTTAGTGGGTTATTTTTGAAATATTTAGGATTTTTGGGCTATTTTAGGTTTTCTCTCTCTTAAAAGGGCTATTATGGGAATTTTCCCATAAAAAGACATATTTTTAAAATATATTTGTAACTAAAAAAGAAACTCTCACAAGAAACTCTCACAGTTCATCCATCATATATATATATATATCATTTTTTTTAAATTAATTTCATCTTTTATATTGTGAGGGGATGTATGTATGTAGGTGAGTGTGAGCGAGATGACATAGGAGCGAATATTAACTTTTTTTATTTGGGGAAATATGTGGGTTTTTGTTAAATTTTAGTGGGTAGGAATACATATAGTGGATGAAATGTAGTGATGTTTTTGTTCAATTTTCTAAATTTTTAAGATGATAGGGATATAGTGGATGAGAATTAATCAAGAAATGTTTGACCACGGTTTTCTCCTAGTTCCAATCACTTTCAGGGTAAGTTGTCTTATGCATTTTTGAAGGTTTGTGTCTCAAATACAAAAGCCCTCAATCAATTTCTCTGATTGAGAAAATCTCGGTGGTCAATTTGATCTCGGTCCGTTAAGGGTTTTTCAGTCAAACTCATTTGACTTATCAATTTCTCTATCTTTGGGTCAAAACTAGCTTTTAGGCCAGAAATCTTTTTGTTCACCATTATCTTTTGAGTGTATTGGTCAGAACCCGACTCCCGACTTGAAGTTCGGATTTTGAACAGTACCAACTCGCTTAAATCTTTAAAATCTTATAACTTGAGTTTTACACATTCAATTAACCTGATTCCAGTTGCGTTGTTCTCGATTTTAATTATAGTTCATTATCTCCAAGCCTCAGGTTCGCTCGGGTTATCTCAGTCAGCACGTTAACGTTTGGTTTCTTGTTTATTTTTTATTATCTCTAAACTCGCCTAAGTTATAATGTAAGCAGTTACTCCCCTGATTTTACCTTTTTCACATATTGTATATTATACACACTAGCAAAATGTGAATATTGTGTGTTGATAGATTAAATGATTAATTGTTATTTGTCTGATTATTTTACTTTATCGCATTCGGAGATGTCAATCATAATCACATTAAAGTATGATCATACCTGTCTTAGTAGCTAAAGTCTGATTCACTAGGCAATGGTCAACCGACACCCTTATTTGCATTTATTTTGTCATAGTAGCCAAAGCCCGATTCGCTAGGCAATGGTCAACTGACACCAACTATTTTCTCATGGTTTGATTGATTTATGCTCACTGTATCAATTTTGCTCTTTTATTCACATATTATTACCATTATATCAAAACTGGTGATGTTCTCACTCAACATCGTGTTACCAACCTATATTATTTTGTACGTATATGTAGGTTATCAGTTGGTTTGAAGCTAAGGTGAAATATCATTTAGAGTTACCCTAAGTTAATTTAATTAATATACTATTGTGCTTGATTTTATTATTTTGAGATATTTAGTTTATTTGGAATTGTTTTGTAATTTGTTTGAACATGGTGTACTTGATTGAAATTATGACTTTAATAAATAAATTAGATATGTCATATTTAAATTGTATGATAATACCTTTTGAGCTGTGAACCAACGATTGGATTGTGACATTAGTGAGATTTTTACTAAGTATAATTGATTGATTGACCAATTGGCTAACGCTAATCCAAACTTTTTAAAAAATGAACCATAACAGTCTTAATTTTCAACCTACTTTCCTCTAATCAGCTTTTCAGCAACGAGGTTAAACTCCATTAGTTATTGCTGACGTGGATCATGGTGTAGAAAAAAAAAACAATGATATGGATTGCTTATGTGGTTGCCTATGTGTTAACCACCACCACAGCCGCCTGCCTCTCACAGTCACACCGCCGTGCACCACCTCGTACCCCTCCCCCAGCTAACCATGAATCATCATCTGCCATCATAAATCACCGCCATCAACCCTAACCCCCAAAATCACATATGTCACAGCCCCCGGCCCCTATACCCCGGGATGGGAAGCCGTGAACATTGATTGGTGGTATCGGTGTTTATTAAATTATTTTGCAGCGGAAATTTTCATCAGAACCGTAGTTAGGAAAAATGATCAGAGTTATAAAAACACCATAATTATTATTATGATAAAACGGGAATTTAATCCCTTTTGATACAAACATAAGTTTTATAGGGTTAAACCCTAATTTACAAAACACGTTTCTTTATTCTGGTGACAAGCCACTTATTTAAGCTGGAAACCCGCATGCATCATTCCTTTGTCTCTAACAAGTCACCTGAAACATGTTTAAAATATTTGATCAACAAGAAATACCGGTGAGTACATTCATTTGTAAGTGACACATTTTACAGTTACAACATTAAGATGTTTTTACACCTGCCTGCTTACAAATTACCGAAAGGTACTTGTCACTCGACCGTATCTGTGACTGTGGTCATATTACTTATTGGCTAACACTTGTCCAATAAGTAACGTGTAATAGCCCAGTAGGCAAGCCTTGTATACAAAACCACACAATACCAGTAGTAACCATCCCGTAAGTCTACAGAGACTTAATCACTGTAATGTATTTAAAATACTTTAAAAATATACTTGAAAACATTTTGATCATCTGCCATGAGTTTTATAGGTTTTGAAATCATCATGACAGTGTCGGAAAAACATTTGTCTCACGTAAATGTGAGTGGTATAAAAACTCGAATGTCTCACCTTGCAGGTTTATAATTAAAGAACACTTCCTGGTATTAAGTACCTATGATAAACACAATGTAGTATAACTAGATTAGTATAAAACCAATAATCATAACGATAATCACGAGAGTATAAACTTTACACGATGTCACAATGTCTTACCTTAACAGGCAGAACTTTCGGATTCGTGTATATAAGCTTCTTTCGATCGGATAGGATATCGTTACGACACTCGGGTATTATACTAAAATCTTAATAATATGTTTGTGTGTGAGAACTCATAGAGAAAAGAAAGTTTTGAGCGAATTCTGAAGGTCCCATTTCCTTTCTATTTATAGCAAGTTTCGGACCCCATCACGGTACGCGGTGGGCATAAATAGAAAGCCATCGCGTATCGCGAATAAGCATATATCTATGTGTCGAGCCAGTCCTAGGCCTGCTACGTGGCACGCCACGTGTCCTCTGCGTAACCTCCACGTCGCACCCATCAAAGCGCCACATTGCGCCCATCGCACTTCGCCCGAGCCCGTTCGCGTTCGAGTGCTTCGCACCCTCCGCTAGGACCACTGGGTTTGATATGTCTTATAAGAACATTAACATAGGAATTTTCTTCCTTATAAAGTGCTTACTAGTTTTATCATCTAACGATGTGGGACAAGAAATTTACAAACCTATTTATACTAAGGTGGGAGCCTCTCCTTTTCTTTCCTCCACCAATGTGAGATGAAATTTTCCTTCTTTCATTTTCTTACTTTTTCATTCTTTTGTTCATTTATTTGTTTTTATGGTTTGTTATAACATATGAACCTAACCCCTAAAATCATAAATGAACTCAACCTTAGTGTAGCATTCGCCTATTTTCAAATAAATAATTTAAAAAAGTAATAATAAATAAAATTTGCCTCACCACCACCTTGTACCCACCCGCACCTAACCATGAGTATCGGAGGACACGCCTCTGTGCGCCACAACGCTTGGGGGACCGAGTTGCAGCGTGTTTTTCATTTTTGACTCGTTTAATCCTTTTTTTTATCTTGTTTCACGAATCTTCTTATGTAATTGATAGACATGGATTTATTCCATGTTTTAAATCTATCCGTTATCTCTAAATCATCCTTTAATTCGTTTTAACTCCTTGGATAACCATAAATTTGCTGATAGACCTAGTCTTTTAAATTTAAACGATTTTGTGATCATCAAGCTCTTTCGTCTATATATAAACCCTTATTAGCATCTGCATAATTTCCACTCACCCGTCAGTTTTGACTTTCTCTTTCGAATTCAAGCTCAATCAAAGTGTTCTTCAAAGTTTGACTTTCAAAGGTCAAACGGGTATTCCAGTTCAATTTCTTCTGGTTCTTTCATCAATTATCGGGTAAGTTTTTGTTTTACTGTTAGTTATCAACCCTTGAATGAAATCCCTCATCTAACCTCAATAGATTTGGGGATTTCAATGTTCAACTGAATCAAATTCAATTTAGGGGTTATGTTAATAACAAATTTGGGGTTTTTCAGTTACACCATGAACTAACTTGAATTAGCTTCTGAGCCTTTTATGTTTGTAATTATGTTTTGGGTATGTTGGACCGAATCCGATCTCATATCGACATTCGGACCGATTACGAACCGAACACTCGCTTAAACTCATTTTGTTTTACTTTTTTTATTTAAAGACCTCAAGTTATAAGTTATTTTGGTCAAAATTTACTATTTTTATTTATTTGTTGTTATTGTTTGATTTTAGGGTTAGAATCACAAGTTTGGTTTGATCAGTTCGCTTAAGTCAATCTTTCTTATATTTTAAAATTTCCCCTCGCTCGCCAACTTTCTAAGGTGAGTAATTTACACCTCATTTTACTTTTGTTATTTTTGGGGCAACATGTGTACCACAAAAACCTTTAAAACTATTTATCACCCTTAACCACAATTCTAATTTATGCATTTACGTGTATTGCTCGATTAGTTGTTACATGTTATATGAATTATTGTTTGTTGCTTTATTGTTTGTGGCCTCATTCTCATCCTCATTAGTAAAGATCTCACACCCTTTTTAGTAGCTTGACCGAACCAATGTCATGCTGAACAATTTTTTATTTGTTGTTATAATTAATTGTTGTGATTCCGCATCCGTATATTAATTGTCTTTTACAGCTGTTATATATCAAATCTTGCATTTTGCTTCAATATTTGTGTTGACAAATATATTTATTTTTGCATATGTTGCATGTACTTATTGGACGATTGTATTTGAAACTAGTAGTTTTAGACATTAGGATATTCACCACATAAAAGACATGTGTATAGTTTAGTTTGTTTTGTATTACAGATTGTTTTGTTTGGACCATGATGTACATCGATTTTTGAAATAAATTAACTAATTATTGTCATTATTATTTATTGTGTCTTGTGAGCTATTGTGCAATCAGTCGTGCCCAGACATATTCCGTCGTAGGTTGGGACGTGACACTTGGTCCTGACTCAATGGTGATAGTGTGGCGTAGGCGGGTATAAAATGGTGGGTAAGGGTTTAGTAAAGATGTCGACGACGAAGAGGATTGTTTGGGGTGGAGGTTTGCGGTGTTAGGTGGTTGCAGGTTGAGGGTGGAAGTTTTGGTGGATACGGAGGTTTTTTGTTGGTGGGATGGTGGATACGTGGTGGTCGAGGGAGTGACGACGACAGTGATGGTGGTGGTGTTTTGAATGAAACATGGGTGGTAGCGGTTGGTGTAGTGGTGGTTTGGTATGACGTGTGTTTATAAAAGAACATTTTAAAGATTTTTTTTTATATTCCACATAACGACGCAACATATTTTTTTTCCACATAAGCGTCCATTTCATGGCTTACGTTAGCAAAAAACTAACGGAGTCTAACCTCATAGAAAAAGTAGGTTGGTTGAAACTATTGCGATACATTTTTTAAAGTTGAACATAGCAATAACAAATTTATTATGATATTAGCCATGATTATATCAAGATTATTGAAGTAATATTGAAACTTGAATATAACAAAGAAACAAGAGAATAAAGAAAGATGATGCAAATTAATCATTACAATACATGGTATTTATAATACCAAAATAACTATTTAGAAAGACTAATTGAGCAGACGAACTCATATTATTGGTTTGACAAAAGTAAAAAGGTGACATACAACTTATAAAATCGTCGGTGGTTTCACAACAAAAATTTAATTATTATAATCCAATACCCTCGTCATTATCTATTGTCTACGAGATCAATTTTATTATCGTCACACTAATTCTCAAACTTCAGATTTTAGAGTTTATATAAGGATTTTATAGGGACATGAAACATACACTTGACTTAGTTATGTCCCCTGTATCACCCTTTACATAACCTTCCTGGCGCCTCTTTCTCCATAAAAAAAACCCTCTGTGACCTCCCGCCTTTTGTTCCCTCCAAGATTCACAAACGTAAATGACGGCGACGAAATCAGTTTCAATGTGTTGAGGATTTTGAACTTCATCGATTAGGGTTTTACAACCGCTTTCTTTCTATAATTCTTCTTCTTTTATCAGGTTTCTTTCTTTTTATTTTACTCCTATTTAATCTTGTTCATAACTAATTTAATTTAGGGCTTCCATTTCACTTCGAGTAAACTTTGCACCCAAGTTGTTTAGAATGTCTAATACAATCCCAAGTTGCACAATTTAGCTATTCAGACCACTCTTCTATTACATATGAACCCTTCAAGACTTCTACTGTCAATATTTATTGTATTCATTTGTTTAACATGGATTTTGGATAACAGTTGCTATATATCAGTCCCTAACTTTAGTACTAGGGGTGAAAATGAGCTCGACTAGGCTCGTTTAACTTACACGGAGCTCCGCTCGTTTTGATCTTTATTTCGAAAGCTCGATCTTGGCTCATTTTTTGTTTATTAATTAATTTTTATATAGTTATAATTATTTTTTTATCTATATTTTTTCAGTTATAATTTTATATATAACATAATGTATATCATTTAGTTATTTTTTCATAACATCATATATACTACATAAATTTTATTTTGTTTGTGACACACACACATTATAAAAATTATACAAATAACAGGCTCGTGAGCTGGCTTGAGCTCGATAAGAGAAGCTCGGGCTCGTTTATTAAACAAGCTTACTTTTAGGCTTGAGCCCGGGCTTGGTCGAGCTTTTTCACTAGCTGATATTGAGTAGCTTGCGAGCAGTTTGGCTCATTTGCACCATTACAAGTAGCAATTCCACAAGTTTTTTTTTTTTGGTTAAGATGTAATAATGTTTCCTTTGCTAAGTTTTTGTTGCTGCAATATGCATGGCTTGTTGTAAGTTACTACTCGATGGCACCGCAAGATAATGATAGAACTATATTAGAAATAATAAAAAAAGAAGAGAAAAATATTATATATTAGAATAGAGATAAAAAGAGAGAATGAGTTGTGGTATGATTTTTGAAAGCAAACAAACTTTAGAGATATATGTGTTTTTAAGTTAAATTATAGAGATAGAAATAGTGAAGTTGCCGTGAATGCTCTAAGAAGTTTTTGAAGATTAAACAGTTTCTTTTTATAAAAAAACATGTTTTTTATTAAATTATATAAATAGAAATGGAGAATGGGATGTGAATGCTGAATGAGCATTTCATGGGTTTCTCTATACTTACATTCTCTGCACATTCCAAAGAAAAATTCAGAGAAAACACACAAATCATCATCACTTGACCAGTTCTCTATTTTAGAGAATAAATATATAGATGGTGTAGGGTATTCCTGTCCATCTTTATATCTTTTTCTATTATATTTTTCTAACCTTTGCTTCTTCTCCCCTGGGCAATCTACCCAACAAACATCAATGTGTAATACAGGGAACCGATGCAAGTGCAATATTGGATTTGAGAATTTGAACACAGCAAGCCCAAGCTAGTATCAAGAAAAGAACAGGTGCCACACTTCTCTCTTCTACTTATCCATTCCTCTTTAAGGTACAAATGCCCGACCCGTAACTCCATTGGCATTTTCCCAAGGTTAGTTTCCGTAAAATCTCTTTGTTATATTTTATTATGTTACTATATTCTATGCACCCCAACTGTTACTGAAAATGCCTCAGTATCCCTTCTTCGTTTTTTGACACTCATGTTAGGAACAAAGCGGCGCGCGGAAGCGAAACAGCACACACATGCACAACGATAAACACACATAAACGAAAATATAAACGACACAAGAATTTAACGTGGTTCGGTCCCCGCGAGGGGACCTACGTCCACGGGCTGCAACTAGGTTTTCTTATTAGCTCAGAACCAAGATTACAATTACATGATGGGATATATATAATAAACAAGATTAGGGTTAAACATAATTAGGAGCCAAAACCGGGCCTTCTAATAAAACCGGCCCAAAGGCCTTCATAACCCAACAATCTCCCACTTGAAGGCCTTGCGATAAATTCCAGCCTGCCATCCAAGTAAATATAACAATCTCATTCATCCAGTAACTCTAGTAATCTTCAGTAATAGAAATCAACCAAGCCTCCAGTTCCAAGAACAAGCTAAAACTTCAACAAAAGAAGTTCTCCAAGCCTCCAGTTCTCTAGGAACAAACTAAGATTTCTACCAATCCACACCAGTTGCAGCGCCCCTTCCCATCAGTTACCTGAAAGGCCCATTGAAGCTCCCGAGAGCTCCAATCCGGTCATCACAGACCCAGCCATGACAAAACCCGCCAATGGCTCATCCTCAATCTTAACCGGCCCTCACTTACTCACACTACCGGCTCCAAAGACTTCCAGAGGATAATCACTCTCCAAAAATCAGCAGACTATACCAGGAGAGATTTTCACATTCGGATTTCCCAGTCTTCCGAACTCAACGTCCCTTTGGAAACAAACCTAGAACACACCGCGTGCTCCCACTGTTACCAAAACCCCGAACATGTTCAGACCTCCGAATACGCTCAAGCTAACATCACTGTGGCTCCAGGCTTCATGTCTGCAAACTGAAACCCCTTAGCTCTACCCGATTCAGCGAGCCAAGACCTTATAACTCGGAAGTTGGTTCACTTCTTCCGACGATACAGAGACCGTATCTTCCAAAAGTCTTTAACTAAAAGATTCAACAAATGCTTCATTGAAGTGAGTAACAAGAAATAAAGCAAACTAGAATCTTGAACCCAAGAGTCTTCACCGCCTTCACTGAGTCTCAATGCATCAACCCCAGATACATTCTCAAAAGCAGAATTCCAAACCTTTCGACATCGACTCTTAAAATGTCTCACCTCTACGCAACCTACCAAGTCGACTATGCCCAGCTCCCACTGTCTCTGTTATCCCAATCCATGCCACACCAACACTCCATGAGATGAACCCCACTCGTACTATCCCGGCAAATAACTTTACCCAACACGAGATTATGAACCTCTCAAATGGTGTACCACTGATCACCACCAAACAAGATATAACTTCACAATTCCAAACGAACAAGAAGTAATAATCACAGTTTCGAACCAGCTAACAGGCAAACAGTTATAACAACAGTAGAACTTTCATGAAATCAAGCGGTACCAAGGGTTCTATGACCGTACACACGATCAGTTAACTCAAACCCTAACCGAAAGATCATCCAAACGAGCAATAGTTAACATGACTTGCCACTAACCTCATTTTTTTTTTTTTCACTTATGCCGTCACCAGCACACCCGCTGGTTCCATTTTCTCCAAGTTTATCCATCACCAGTACTCAGACTAATCTCTTGCAAACAAATCTGAACCCGAACCTAAATGGTCTTCACAAAACCCGGTTCCCTGAAGCCGAGCAACCTCCAAAGAAAAACCCTAAAACCCGAAACACCCGACCCGGTGCTTCACCTGCAACGCCCGAGTGAAACCTGCAACTCCAAGAAGTCCAAAACAGGAATTCTAATTGCAAAATCACCCGGAAAACCGTCCCAAACAGCCCTGAAAAACAGCCCCGAACAGCCCTGTTAACCAGAAAAACGAAGATCTCTGACAATACTGTTCACCGCCGGAATCACTGTTCACGGCCGGAAACACTGTTCATGCCGGATACTGTTCACCGCGGCACTGTAGCGGCGGCACTGTAGCAGCCCTTCTCAAACCAGCCTCTTCTACCTTTTTTTTTTTTTTTCGATCGATACCCGTGCAAAACCGTGTGTAAACAACGAGCCAAAGCTCTGATGCCACTTGTTAGGAACAAAGCGGCGCGCGGAAGCGAAACAGCACACACATGCACAACGATAAACACACATAAACGAAAATATAAACGACACAAGAATTTAACGTGGTTCGGTCCCCGCGAGGGGACCTACGTCCACGGGCTGCAACTAGGTTTTCTTATTAGCTCAGAACCAAGATTACAATTACATGATGGGATATATATAATAAACAAGATTAGGGTTAAACATAATTAGGAGCCAAAACCGGGCCTTCTAATAAAACCGGCCCAAAGGCCTTCATAACCCAACAACTCATACATGTTAAACTTTATATTGCTGCTATTTTATGCTTGAGTTGCCAAACAAGCTATTGACTGTGTTGACGCCCTTCTTAGGTTTCATTAGATTGATGATAATTATGAAACAAATTAAGTTGGAATGACCGAACATGTGTGCCCAAGGAACTGGCTTTAAAGAAAACACGTCATGTAGGTCAAACAGATCGCATTGGTTGTGGCGTCTGCATTTCTCACTATGTTATATTAATTTTGCTGCAGATTATTTGTGTTTGGGATTAGAGTAGGATTTGTTTAAACTAGAACTTCAAATGGTTGTCTTTCTCAATGTTATAGTTCATAGCAACTATATTATAGTCTATATAATGTCAAGATACCCAAATAAACATACCCGAACCCAACCTGTTAATCGAAACCCGATCGCCTATTAAACCAAACCTTATTAGGTTGGGAACTGGGTAGTTTTTTTTCGAAACTCAATGCCCCAATAACCCGAGCCGTTTAACAACCCAAACCTCGATTACGTAAACCAAAGAATGCCCCTAAGATGCGTTGGTAATCAGGAACACAATTGATAAGATAACACAGCTATATCAAAGGGGATTCTCTCTCCTTAGTATTGAAAACAAGAATTTCTGCGTACATAAACAAAGAAACAAACGAGGCATCTATAGCCCTGGAACATAACGTAAACAGACTAAATAAGTGGAACCAACAAAGACTGACTAAACCTAATAACCTGGTCATAGGCTGACCAACGGTTAGCTTATTTAAAACTCAAACAATCTTCTAGATGGAATCCCATGCACGTGTTTTACTCGTGAATTATCTTCAGCAAACCCCATAATTCACAGTCCATGACCCCCAGTTCATGTCTGAAATAGACAAACTTGTCTTGAGGAAGTGCCTTAATCAAATTGTTCGCTAACTGATTTCTTGTGTAATGATACTTCAACTTGAGTTCTACCACGTCACGGATGAAATGGAACTTCAGTTCAATATGGTTTGATTTGCTGTGAAGGACATGATTCATTGAGAGACAAATGGCAGATCGATTGCCACAGTGAATGGTTGTAGCACCTTCTTGACTCCACCCCAAATCATCTAACACCCTTCTTAACCAAATTACTTGACAAGTAGCACCAGTAGCTGCCACAGATTCCGCTTCTGTATTTGATAATGATAAAGCAACAGTTGGTTGCTTCTTTGAATTCCAGGTAATTATACCAATTTCTATAGTGAACACTTGAGCTGATACACTCTTTCTACCATCCATGCAACCTGCCCAGTCACTATCAGTGTAACCTGATAATACGATCTGTTTGTCACCTTTACCTTTCTTGGATTATAGTCTAAATTTTAGTGTACCAGCCGGATACTTCAGGATTCTTTGTACTGCCCCAAAATGAAGTTTGGAGGGAGATTGCATGAATCTTGACACATAGCTAACTGAGAAAGCAACATCAGGTCTAGGACGTGTAAGGTATCAATCCTTCCACAATGTTTCTATTAATAGTAGGGTCTACCTTGTCTGCTTCATCTTCAATCTGTAACTTCTCATCTGAATTCATAGGAGTAGGTTTAAAAGTGCAATTCAACATACCATGTTTTTTGAGAAGTTCAGTTGCATATTTAACTTGAGACACAAATACCCCTTGGGATGATTGCTTCACTTCAATACCAAAAAATAAATTGAGTAATCCAAGGCCAGTCATTTCAAAGTTAGTCATCATTCCTTGTTTAAGCTAATCTGCAAGGGATCTGCATGAATTGGTATATACAATATCATCTACATAGATGCATACATAAATACTTTCATTGATACCAGTTTGTTTGATGTATAATGTATTTCAACAAAGTATGCATCAATCTTAGCATACCAGGCCCTTGGAGCCTGCTTCAACCCATACAACGCTTTGTAGAGAACATATACGTGATCCTCCTTTCCTTTCACCTCATTCCATTTCCATTAAGGAAAGCTGACTTCACATCCGACCAACCTAAATAGGCTGCAATAGACAAAATGATTATTATTCTTTCAAACCTTGCCACTGGGGCAAATGTCTCTTGAAAATCGACCCCCCCCTCCTTTTTTATTTGAGAATAGCCTATGGCCACCAGTCTAGCTTTGTACTTGATCACTTCTCCTTGAGGGTTCAACTTGGTCTTGTATGCACCAGTTAAGTTCCTGTCAAGTTCCTGTCAACTGGTGGTTAACAAGTTTCCAGGTATTGTTGTGATTAATTGCATCCAATTCCTCTTTCATTGTAGCCTGCCATTCCATTCTTTTACAAGCTTCATTGTAGGTTTGGGGGATCAGTAGTGGATAGTGCTAATTGACAAGACCTGTCTCAAGGTTCCTGATATTCATTAGAAAGGTACTAGTATCTGTTGGAGCAATCTGAGACCTGTCATCAGTAGGAGTAACAAATGAAGGTGAGGGCACTCACCTTGATTAGAGCTTTGGCCTGGTTCAGTTGTTGAGGAGTGATCATAAGGTGCATCTTCATCTGACAAGTCTTCTGAATCATCTTCAACCAACTGATATGATTCATTGACAGTTTTGCCCTTCTAATCTCACTGTGCATCTTCAATGCATTTAACATCTCTTGTTGTACTGATTTGCTTAGTAATAGGATTATACAACCCGTACCCTTTTGTCTGGCTAGAGTATGCTATGAAAATACGCTTGACAGATTTGTCATCTAATTTTCTTCTGTGTTGGGAAGGAATCGAATCATATGCAATACACCCAAACACCCTCATATTAGTCACAACTGGTTTTCTGTTCATCCAAACTTCAAAGGAGTCTTGGTTACTACGAACTTAGCTGGTGACATATTTAGTACATGTGCGGCTGTGGCAGCAGTCTCTGCCCAAACATAATTAGGTAGCTCTTTTGCTTTAAGCATGCCTCTAGTTAGAGTTAGCCTTTAGGAGTGTTCTGTTTCTTCTTTCTAAGACCCCATTTTGTTCACGGGAGTATGGCGCAGTTAACTCTCTTTTGATACCATTGAGTTCACAAAACGAATTGAACTCATTTGAACAATATTCCCCACCCCTATCTGTTCTTAAGACCTTAAGTTGGTGCTCACTTTGCTTTTCAACTAAGGCTTTAAATATTTAAATTTAGTGAAGGCCTGCCTTGGATTTAATATCTAGGAAGTAAATTAGGGGTAAGGCTTCTCAGAACCTTCTTAACCCCATCAGGTTAACTTGGGACAGTTGAGTCAGATCAAAGGCCCTCTATGGATGGCACCACATAGTTGAACTTAGGGGTAACTGGTATTGCTTCTCAGAACTTTTTTAACCATCTTTTGGTCTGTTACTTCTTCTCCATATGCACGTTGCTGGCTCACAATAGCCATTACTCTAGAGAAGTAGTCACCAATCAACCCTCCACTCTTCATAAGTAGATTTTCAGAATCCCTTCTCATCCCTTGTAACTTTACGGCTTGAACTTGTGAGTCACCTGAAACTCGATCTTCAGGGTGACCCGTGTTTTTTGGCAGACGATGCTGAGGCTATCTTGAAAACAGTTTATCATGAAATGTCTGTTGGATCAAGGCCATGGCCTTAGCATCTTTCTTCATTGCATCTCTGAGAGCCTGTGCACTAATGTTTAGTTCAGCAGTATCCGTTTTACCAGGTCCCATAGATCCTTCAACTTAAGAATCATCTTTATGCGAATATTCCAATACTCATATCCTCCCCCATAAGACTGGGATGTGCGAGTTATTGGTTGGTTCACTCCTGCTTGAACCAGAAGGCACTCATGAAAGATCAAGGAAGAAGGTATGTTCGCTCACTCCTGTGCTCTGATGCCACAATGTTGGTAATCAAGAGCACAATTGATAAGATAACACAGTTATATCAAAGGGGATTTACTTTCATTAATATTGACAACAATAATTTACGTGTACATAAACAAAGAAACAAAGGGGCATTTATAGCCCTGGAATATAATGTAAACAAAATATAAAACTGGAACAAACAAAGACTGACTAAACCTACTAATCCGGTCATAACAACCTTCTAGATGGAATCCCATGCATGTTTTGTACTCCTCATGTGAATCATCTTCAACAATTTGATCATAGATACGGACTTAAAAACCATATTTGGAATGCTTCATATGATTAAAGTCTCTCTTTTGTTAAAAATATATATTGAAAGGAAAAAAAGAGATAATAAGACAAAATAGTTAGCAGTTAAATTTGCAATTGAATAAAGAGAAAGACAAATAAAAAAAGAAGAGATAAATATTATATAATAAAAGAGAGAGAGAGAATGAGATGTGGGCTGTTTTTTGTAAGTCAACAAAATATAGAGGTAAAAGGTGTTCTTTAGAAATTAAGATAGTGAAGCTAATGTGAATGCTCTAAGTAACATTAATCGGTTATATTTATAAATGCTTTATAATATTTCATAATACTATTATGTAAATTAGATTCAAAACTTGTCTCTTAATAAACGTATAATAATAATAATAATAATCCCAACACTTGTTTGCTGCCTTTTACTAGCCAGTTTTGTTTTGGCAGGAAAATTATGCTACTTGGTTGATTGGTTTTATAATAAACCGGTCATTAGCAGCAACTTGTAGCAGTATCCCAGTTGATTCATAGATATCCAATCCTATGAAGTTTGTACGTTACTTCTATCTCCACCCATGAGTTTGTTTGTGTTTATGATTACTATCAAATGTAGATACTTGCACCTACGCATTTCGTGTGTGTGAGTGCATATATGTTCAAATCTTCATCTCAATATATTTGTCTTCTGTTTTTATTTATGTGCAGACGAGTTTGAAACAAACTGGTGGTTACAATCTTCCACCATGCCACATTGTCAAGTTATGTGGTTTCCATATATTACTTGATTGCCCTCTTGATCTATCTGCACTAACAATCTTTTCCCCAATATCTACTGCTCTATATGAAACCAAGAAGCTGCTTGACAAGAACAATTTAATATCCGCAGAGCCCTACTATAAAACTGTTGAAAAATTGCACCTATGGAATGTTTCCCTGATTGATGTTGTACTGATATCTAGCCCAATGGGGATGCTGGGGTTGCCATTTCTTACTCGCACTGAAGGTTTTTCGGCAAAGGTATCTAAAAATGATTTATTTTTCAAGAATATCTATGTGTTTAAATACCATGTGAGTGATTGGCTCATTTCAAGTAAATGGGTTGAAATTATCACCTCTAAAAACAGTTTGCTATCATTTATTGTAAAGTTAATGTTTTTTCGTTTTTGTTTTAAATTATAACTAGATATATGCAACCGAGGTGACTGCAAGGCTCGGTCAGCTTTTGATGGAAGATCTTATTGCAATGCATAAGGAATATAAGCATTTTTATGGACCCAATGAGACTAATTTATTTCAGTTGTTCAAGTGGGAAGAGATTGAAGCTCTTCCACTTGCACTGAAAGATGTAGTTCTTGGTAAAGATGGGACGGAGCTTGGTAGTTGGTTGCCATTGTACAGGTAACGGTTGCATCATCAAGTTTTCGACTGAAGATTATTTATATATATACTTATGTACAAGGAATAATATAAGATTCTTCTCAGTGCAGCTGATGTGAAGGACTGTTTGCAGAAAGTTGAGTGTCTTCGATATGCAGAAGAAGCTTGCTATAATGGCACTTTGATGGTTAAGGCTTTGAGCTCTGGTTTAGAAATAGGTTCATGCAATTGGAGTCTTAAAAGTCCAAAACGGAACATTTCATATATTTCGAGCTCTGTATTTTCATCTGGAACTGCAATGAATTTTGATTTCAGTGCTCTCCAAGGAAGTGATGTACTTATATTTTCTGATTTTGCTTCATGGAATGAGAATAATTGGTCATCTATTGTCCCCAATAATTGCTCAACGAACAGGTAATGGTTCTTTTATTTAATTAATGTGCTATTAATATCAATTTATTTTAAGATTTTCTTTATATGTTGTGAAAAGTTTTTATGTTAATTTGGAAGAAACTTGTGGCAGTGAGAATTCATGGACGTGGGAGTCACTCGGTTTTGATGAGAGTTCAGAAGAAATGGAGAAATTAAACTTCATATGCTCTTGTTGTATGGACTCTGTGAAGGCTGGTGGCTCTGTTCTAATTCCCATTGGAAGGCTTAGCATCATGTTGCAGCTTCTGGAGTTGTTTGATTCACACATTAAGTCATCTGACATCAAGGTGTTTTATTTCATTTGTTAATGTTAATTATTGCTCTCTGCATATAGTATTTTTTTTCCTAAAGGTTTGGATTTTTATTGCTGTCATTCTGTTTTTATAAATTAGTTAAGGCATTATATGTGTATATTGTCAAGGATGCTGTACCTAACAATAAGGATTATATATAAGTTATTACAAATAGAGTTTGTTTTAATAAGAATATAAAATATTGGTATTTTTATTTTTGTAGGTTCCGATATTTATCATCTCGAGTGTGGCAGAGGAGTTGCTGGCATACACTAATATTTTACCAGAATGGTTATGCAAAGATAGGCAAGAGAAGGTAATAGTGCTCAATAAATCATATGTTCAAAGTTCAAACTTAAGGCAGTTGATTGTTTTATGTGTTATAATTGTTTCTCTGGATTTTACAGCTGTACTCTGGGAAATCTGTATTTGGTCATGAAGAGCTCATGAAAGAGAAGAAGATTCATGTATTTCCAACACTTCACACACATCAATTACTGTAAGATACGTTGTGTGCTTCTGGAATTTCAATAGTCATGTACTCGTATATTGCTTGATTTCGTTGGAGATTATTTACCATGTTTATGCTTATTTTAATTTCTAGTTTCATTTTATGTACACAGAATGATGTGGCAAGAGCCATGTATAGTATTCTGTTCTCATTGGAGCTTGAGGCTTGGACCTGCTGTACATTTACTTCAACGTTGGCATGCGGATCCAAATGCACTTTTAGTTCTCGAGGTATTATTCATCTCTTTTAACTTTTGAATATATAGCATACCACCTGTGTGGGAGGGTAATATGGTTATTTAACTATGCCCAGGAAGGAGTTGACACTGATTTTGCACTCTCGCCTTTTAAGCCTATAGCAATGAAGGTTTTGGAGTGTTCTTTCGTTTCTAGTATAAAGTAAGTCATATGTCAATTTTCCATTTGCATTTTTTTCCGATTAAAACACATTTTTATATTATAATTATCTTATGTACAGCACTCAAGACCCAAAGAAACAAATAACATTTATAGTTTTTTAGCAAAGAAATTATTGTTATAGGTTATCATATCACTCTTTGCCTTGTAGGTTGGAGAAGGTTCCACAATTGCTTAAAATGCTTCAGCCAAAACTGATATTGGTAACATTTATTTTTAGCAAATTTGGATTTTCATTGTAATTTGCAAACTTTCTAACATTTGCTTTGTTAACAGCTTCCAGATTGCACAAAACCATACTTCAATTCTTTGAACGAGTCATTATCGTGTCTATTTTTCACTGAAGACGAAACAGTTCGTGTGCCAAGCACTAAGAATCTTGTAGAGCTAAATATTGCAACAAACTTGGCTTCACAGTTGACTTTATCAAGGTTGAAATCTCAAGAGTTGACCATTTCAAGGTTAAAAGGCAAACTCTTTGTGGATCAAGGGAAACACTATTTAGTTGACGAAAAACCGGCATTGTCTTTAAAAACGACGCCTTTGGTGCATTGGGGTAAGGTTGATTTGCAAAATCTGGTTTTGGCACTGGAGAAGATAGGGGTCAAAGGGTCAGTGGAAAAAGTCAAATCTGAAGATGAATGTGTGGTGTTGAATGTATCTGAGCCTAATAAGGCTTTGATACACGTGAAAAAAACAAGTACTGTTATCAGCACTGGAGATGAGAGTTTAGCTTCTCTTATCTCTGATGCAGTTCATGGCCTTTTGAATGGCGTTTGAGGTCTCAGATTGGGTAATAGATAGATCAAAGCTTTTGATGTTTTGTTCGGTAGAAGCGCTTTGTATACTTTTTGATGCATGAATAGAATGTTAATTATAATTAGTTAGTAATATTGTTTGTGTTAGTTATTTTACAAAATGATTTGATAGGTATTATGCATTTTGTTTCATTTCTATGCATAAAACATACTGCAAATTGATATTAGTCTGAAAATTTTATCTTACTAACCAAAGTTCCTAAATGTTTCAGTCACTGAAATCACAAACCCTAAATGACACATTTAATCCCATCTATTACTGCTCTCTTATAACTAATTGGCTGAAGCGTTCATCCAGATTCAAATGGGTAGGTGATCCTTCTCTTGAAACGTGCGAACCAGCCTAAAGTTCTCGGAAATTACAATCTACTTGTTCCTGCACCCGTAGGCCCAAACATATGTCTAAAGCTGATATGCCCATGGTATTGGTTTGTGAATAATGTTTCAAGTGTTTCAAAATGGGTGGCATCTAAATATTCTACCACATGATGTATTTAGAAGTTTTATGGGCTATGTTTATGTTAACTGATAAACTAAACCAAAACTTTGTAATAAGAAGTTTGCAAAAAGTAGCACACATATACAATTTACAATATGAATATCTTATTATTGTAAATCCCTAGCCTCACAAGTTCCTTACCAAACAATTTTCATAACTATTTGTACAAACGTCCCAAATCAATTTTTTCATAAAAGAACTATGAAGTTCATCCAAGTCTATGAAGATGCTCAATCTAAAACCGTGCTAACATGTGATCAAGGCAAGAATTCACCACAAGAGGCTTTAACCCCATGTTTAAATGACAAACAAATAAATCCAATCAAGAGATGATGAAGTGGTAAGCACCTGATTCCTTTATTTTATAAGAGACATCCAACGCCTGATCCTGTTGGTTAGTAAGGTACTAATAGAGTCTCGTATGTTTTTTATATAACAAGTTCTCAATCTACCAAAATAAAACAAATAAATTCGATTAATGAAATTTAAATGAATAAAATGGTAAAGTAGATTAAAAACAAATTTTATAAGCGTTATTATTTCTTCAAGGTAAAAGAAAGAAAGGCCCATATATAGTATAGGGGGTTCATGTAACTTGACTCATCAACTATCATCGTACTGCAAACACAAACGCCGTTGCTTCGAGGTAAACCCTAATATTACTGTATTGTGTTTCAATTCTATGAATAATAAACTCATTTTGGCTGCTGTTATGATTGATGATCTATTAGAACAACAATTGATGTGGTTGTTAAGAAGATTGCAATATGATTTAGTGATTCATTATGCTTCCATTAGATGCATGTTTTATACCTCTGTTTTTCTTTGGGGTTACAACTTTAAGATATACAACTTGGCATTTATAATCTGTGAGAGCTGTGAAGCCTGCTAAGGACTAAAGCATTTTAAAGTGTAGGATTAAACAACTAAACTAAATGTTTGTGACATTTTTTCTGTTTGTTTTCTTGCAGTATTTTGAATTTGTAAACATGGGGAGAGTTAGCGTCCTAAACGATGCTCTCAAGAGCATGTACAATGCTGAAAAGAGGGGGAAACGACAAGTCATGATTAGGCCATCCTCGAAAGTTATCATCAAGTTTCTTATGGTTATGCAAAAGCACGGTATGATTATTCTCTATATAGACACTCATTCAGAGCAAACTGCTAAATGATATGTGTTTCTGAACTCAACTCTGCAGGTTATATTGGTGAGTTTGAGTATGTTGATGACCACAGGTCCGGTAAGATTGTGGTCGAGTTGAATGGGCGTTTGAACAAATGTGGGGTCATCAGTCCTCGTTTTGATGTCGGTGTCAAGGAAGTTGAACCTTGGACCGCAAGGCTTCTTCCTTCAAGACAGGTTAGTAATGTTTAGAAAAATAATATTTACAAAATAATAATAATAACGATAACGATAACATTTGATGCTGGTGTCAAGGTGCGTTTCTAACTGATATGAACATTTGCAGTTAGGTTACATTGTGTTAACAACATCCGCTGGAATCATGGATCATGAAGAAGCAAGGAGGAAGAATGTTGGTGGCAAAGTGCTCGGTTTCTTCTACTGAGATTTTTGAATTTTTTTTGGTAAACAGTTTATTGTTATGCTAATGGCGATCATGGTTTTTTATTGATTCAATATGTTTTTGTTGCCTTTTTGTGATTAGGTTTCTGGATTATGGTTTATTATATGTTTTTTTTACCTGAGGTGTGTTTAATTTAAGATGTTATGTTTTTTTCGTTCTGTATTAAGATAATGGGACGGAGCATCTCTCAAAGTCGTATAATTCATTATATTTAGCTGATTTGTTGATAGATATCACCATTCTAGAGGCAATTGCGTATTTGCGCTCTCTAAATCAAATATACTTATACAAATTAAATGACCAGAAAACATACAAACAAGACGCCAATGCCCTATATTTAAAGCAAGTAGATCTGACAATATAGTTTTTTGTTAGATTAGATTGTTTTTTGAACGAAACGACAAGAGTCAAATATATATATGACATCCGGGAAGAACGAGCAATGCACTAAGCACGAGAAATCAAAAATCAAAATTGCACAATAGTGTTCTGTTCTAGGTTCTAACAATTGCATTTTTACTCTACATTTGCACTACAAGATATGTATTCCCCTTCACTGCTTCCATGGTTACCTCTAGGGATTGGCATTTCCTGTTAATTTTTCTCGTTTCGTGTATTCCTGGGAACCCATTTTGTTGGCATTAACACACTGCGTTACTCTCCTAGCCGACATTGAGCATAATGTGGACCAATTCAGTGATTGAAGATGATTAGATCAATGATAAATGGCAACATTTGGAGATCAATACCCAAGTTTCTTTTGCTATTCTACAATCCGCAAGCAAATGTTTTAATGACTCCAATACCACACGACAATTACCGCATGATATACACCTGCACACCTGTTTTACTAATGTTTCTCTTGTTGGCACTTTGTTGATAACAGCCCGCCAAATGAACTACCTAATAATTATAATTGTATTAATTTTTAAAAAAATATCAACAACTTATCATTGTATTACTACATTTCATACACTTTATTGAAAAATCACTAGATGAAACGAATTATATGATTTTCGAGAGCTGCTTTGTTTTGTTGTCTTCTTTCGTATTTTCTATGTGACAACTGACAAGTGTGTTACATAAAAGTGCAATATAAAACAACAGTTGTATGCAATACAAAAAAAATGATCGTATAACAACACATGACAAACTTCTAAAAGCCGTTACATTAGGTTTCGATCACACCACTTACACCAAAATATTCATACCAATACATTTCTTAACTTATTTTCAAAAGAAACAGAAAACAGCTTTTCTTGTATCTTGCCAAAGCTTGTGTAGTTGCCCGCCCACTATTCAAAATAGTTTCACTACTTCTCAACCACCGCCATCGTCATTACCACCACCTTCCTCTGCAACACAGATGGTGGTCCTTGTGTTGCACTTCATTGGAGCTTCATGTATGTGACAATCATAAAACTAGAATATGTGAATAAAAAGAGTCTAAAAGTGATCATGAATTGTTTGTACATAAAAAATGAGCTTTTGAGTTAATGGTAGAGCATATATGTGAGGCATATTCTTTGAGCATTAACTTTAGAATATATTGCTTTTTATTATATTGTTATAATATATTCAATGTGTAAAGGCATAAATCATAATAGATATATGTTTCTGCAAAAGTGGATCATTAAAAAAATGACATCATTGTGTAATCGTTTCATGATATTCAGGAAATTATTTATACTTTTATCCTGGAATTATGGAGTTGGTTATCCTTAGTGTTAAATGTTAATTATTAAATGTGGTTAATAATGTTACTCACATTGTAAAAGATATCAGTGGTCTCGTAACTCAGTTGGTTAGAGCGTTTCGTCTTATTAGCCGAAGGTCGCGGGTTCGAGCCCCGCCGAGACCAATAATCTGTTTTCTACACCTTTAATTTGAGAGTCTATCTTATTTTCTGTAAGTTTTATGTCTTTTATGCGTCACCCCTTCCTTTAGCATCAACTTAAATTTTTGCAATTGATATATGAACATATGCAACATGCTATCATTTTTGGGGATATCTAGCTTAAGCCAAGATAGTAGAATTAAGTTCAATGCCAAATGTAATGTCACCACAACCACTAATTAAGTTATACAGTAGAAACTCGATAAATTAATACTCGATTATTTAATAAACTCTCTAAGATAATATTTTTTGCCGGTCCCGACTCGGGGATAAGATGCTAAATTAATAATTCGTTAAAATTATAAGATAATACATTTTTGATAATTTCTTTAGACCCCATATAAAATATAAATTAATAATTCTTTATATATAGCATATTACATAAATGATTTATGAAAGTTTCTTGAAAAATGACTCAATTGTCTTTTGTTTTTTGTTGAAATCAATTTCCCCTTGAATCTCGTCAAGGGGAGCCATGTTTTTTTCACACCTTTAAGATGAGAAGCCATGTTGTGTGTATGATTTGTTTGTGTTAACATATTTTGATCTTGTATTTATATAGAAAATATTTTTAATGTCCATAAAGTGATACATTTAACACAAGAAACATAATAAGGTGGAAGAATGAAGGTTTCTTTCAAATTGGGCCATTCATTTGATATACATGCATTGTATGCAATAATTAAGTGGAAGCTTGAAAGGTGTTTGTAAACTAAGTATTCTACTATAAATTAAAAAAATATTAATTAATATATAAATTAATAATTAATTAAATTTATCGATTAATTAATAACTCTTTTAATTAATAAATTTTGTTGGTCTCAAGTGTATTATTTTATAGAGTTTCTACTGTACTTGGTTAGATATGTTACAATAAGGTCTAATAAAAATGTTGTACTACAAGTGTCCCTCGCCGACCGGTTCCACGACAACAGAGAGGTAAATCACGTGTCTCAGAGTAAATCAGATGATGCAGATGTTTGATACCCAGACCTCCACAATAAATTTCCACCTCCTTACAGTAAGGTCTAATAATGACGCAAATATGTGGCAAAAAATTATCCTTTTGAGGTGACAACCTTTATGGTTACATGTGATATGAACTCAGTGATTTTTGTTAGACTACTCCCATTGGGAGTCTTTCAGTTGATCGGCTGGGTGTTTTGTGATTAAAAAAAATAGAAACTCAATAAAAAGGGGCGACTTGTTCGGTAGACCGACGCCTAGTCGATCGTGGGAAATAAGCAACAACCCAACAAACAATTATTATTATTATTATTATTATTATTATTATTATTATTATTATTATTATTATTTTCTTTTACTTTTATTTTGATTCATTTGTAAATCTCTTAGCTCTATCACAACATCTAATCCTAAAAATCCACATATGATTTATTGGAATTTGTTTGCTGTAAATCTCTTTCTCTCAAACTCTTGACCGACTCAAGCTTCTCACTTCATATCTGGTGAGAATTTGTTTGCAGTTGATCGAGTGGTGGTTGAGGCGGCAATTTTTCACGAGGTGGAGGTGGAGGTGGAGGTGGAGGCAGAGAAGTGGTGGTATAATGTTTGTATTTGTTGGGTTTTGGGTTGAAGAGGTTGAAAAGGTTTGATACTTTGATTCCAAGAACCAACGTTGATGGTGGTGGACTGGTGGTGATAAAGATTGTTTTTATGTTTTTGGTTAGTTTTTAATATAATAAACATTTATCATAAACTATTTTTATTTAATATTGGTTGGGTTGTGAATTATAGTGAAAAAGTTAGGTTTAATTGGTTGTGTATGTGAAAAAGAGAGAAATTAATTTTATTTTTTTAATAAAAAGTTTGGTTGAGTTGGATTGTGAATGAGAGTAGTCTTAAGGGGGGGTTTGGGTTTCCTTATTTACCTCCTTGTGACTTATATAAGTCATAAGTTATAAGTTGTAACTTATTGACTTATACACTTATAAAACCAAACTTTTCTAAACATCTTATAACTTACAACATATAAGTTATAAGCTATACGAAGATAAAATAAGAAATCCCAAACACCCTTAAAGAATATAATTTTTTTGGAAAAAATTTATGAAGCAAAGAACTATGTGAAGTTTCCATCATTGATTTATGTTGTGTAAATAAATCGAGGCTGAAAGTTGGTAGAGGATAGCTTTGCGGTTACTAAGTACGTAGTTGTGTGACAATATTGAGCAAAAAAGAAAAACCGAAGAACTTCCGGGAGAATACAAATCTAATGTAGTGGTCATTGGTCAATGTATTTGAAGTCAAGCATTACGTTAGTGCTCTCTTTGAAACTGTCAGAAAAATAAATACATGTGTTGTGTCCTCAAGTGCTAAACAACAAATTGGTGGACAAGTGCAAACTAATTTCCAATAATTTACAGATCTCAAGCTTTTAAAAAACTATATGCTAAATGGAGACTTGAGTTGGTAATAAGCGTACCAGCCTACCAAGCCAATTGATTTTAATCAAAACCAATCAAACCAAAAACCATCCATAACCACAATCTAGATTAATAAACCATAAAACTATGTGTAGTTGAGAGGCTACAAAATGAGACGTTTTAAGTTATGTGATGCCCGGTCAACAAAGAGTGGATTTTTATTTTATGGATATAGTGGTGTTGTAACACCTATATATGCATATATATAGCACTCACATAAAAATATAATAATAATATAAGTAAAGGAAGAGAGGGCGAGAAAAACCCGCCCCCTTATCGCCCCGAGGGTGGTGGTGTTGTAGCCCATCATCGCCCAAACAATCCGCCCATTACGGATGGTTAAGGTAAGCAAAACACTAATCTTTATTATTACAAAATCTTTTAGTAAATTTATTTCAATAACTTGTACATTTATTTTGGATTACGATAGTAATCACATATCATTATTCACGTTCTATAATGCAACATAAAAACAAACAACCACAAATTATTCATGATCAACAAACATGTTATAGTTAAACTCAAGCAGCAGCCTTGGTTGGTTTAATATCCTCACCACCTGAGGTGGTACCTTGCTCCATAATATCAATAACCTTGGGCTGTTTCTTGACCTGAGCCAACTTAGGCACCTTGATCTTCAACACGCCATCTTCAAGGTGCGCCATTACCTTCTCCATATCCGAGTTCGCCGGAAGCCTAAATTGCCTCCAGAACTTGCCACTCGCCCTCTCCGCCCGGTGCCACCTCTGTCAGGTTGATAGTGTCGAGGTCTTTGGCAGCGATGTTGTTGAGTGGGCTTTGTTCGAGGATCTTGAATGGGTCAGCTAATGGCTCGGATGGAATAATGTCCCATAGAGGTGGTCTGGGACTAGAGCGTCTGTTTTTGAATGCTGTTAAAACGAAGAGAATGCTCGTCTTTATCGCCATTTTTGGTTGTTTGAATGTATGTATGTATGTGAGTAATATTACTGCGACTGTGTGATCTATGGATTTCAGCTTGTTGGTTGATAAAAGGATTGTTGGGGTTATATGGATACATAGATAGAGATAGTGTTGGGGATTTCTGGACTATTCCTTTTTTTTTATACGGTGAGTTACGCGATCTGGAAGCTTCCAAGGTACACCACGTCATATCATAAGAATAACACAAACTTTCTCAATTCATAGATTTTTCCCTTATGCCAAATATTACTACGTGAAACATGTGAACAAATTTGAAATGCATGGACTGTTGAAAATTTTGAATGATAAATTGCAAACAGCAAGCACATCTTATTTCTAAATGCGGACTCATAATTCATCGAGCTACTTTTATACTTTTGAGGTTGGTTGACTATATTTAACTTTTTTTCTTTTTTATTAAGTTCAGATTTGATTTGATTGGCTCTTATTTAAAAGAGGATAATTAAACTAACTTCACATAATTGAAAAAAGTACATGAAATATCATTATAAATCCAAAATGAAAATACAATATAAATATAACTAATGTTGTTTTCTAGGAGTTTTAATCATATAAAATGTGTTAGCATCGTGGCGACGTGGACAGTTCGCTACCGGCGACGTCGCGAGAGCCGGTCCGCCTTCAGGTGTGCACCGGTTTACTCGTCCATTCTGTCGGCGATGCGCTCCTAGCCTTAGTTGGCCTAGTCGTGCCTCCGGCGTTGTTACTTTGAAGAAATTAGAGTGCTCAAAGCCCGTTAACGTCGACCCATTCTGTAAAGAAACCTGGAACGTTGATGTCGAGCGAGCCCGGTCCACCTCTCAAGTCATTTCACAAAGTCGGACTAGAGTCAAGCTCAACAGGGTCTTCTTTCCCGCTGATTCTGCCAAGCCCGTTCCCTTGGCTGTGGTTTCGGGGGCGAGGAGTCACTGTGCAGGGCCGTCTTTGAGGCATGGCAGGGTGGTCGACGGCCACAGGCCCGACACTCCGCTAGGCCTGAATTTTTTTTTTCAAAAAAAAATTATATATATTTTTATCAAAAACATGTGTATAATCAATGTTTCAACACAATTACATAACCACTAGCTTGGTCTAATGGTAAAGGGGTATGCATCTAACCAAAAGGTTGTGGGTTCTAATCTTATTTGAGACAATTTTAAGCTTACTTTTATACAGAAGTTTTTTTACACAACTTAAATTATAATCAAATAAGCCCATTTATAATTAAATTGTTTAAACCCAACAAAATGTTTCTTTTACTTAAGGCTAAAAAAAAAGTTCGCCTTTGGCCCAAAATTTTTTTTATCTTTTCGAAGCCGGCCCTGTCACTGTGTCAAGCCGCAAGCGATCAAAAATCAGACGACGTTGCCGGAGTGATGATGATCGTCAACAGTCAGAAATCATAAGAGTTTGCATGGGCTGTTCATGGCTTGTGCAGTTGTGCTACCCGTTGTACGTAAATCGTAATTCACTAATTCCATTACTCTGGCCCATTATTATTATTATTATTATTATTATTATTATTATTATTTTTATTATAAGGTTCAAAATTAAAAATATGCGCTTAAATAAATCATAAATCATTAGACATTTCAAAATTGGGCCTAATTTTTTTAAAGATGGGCTTAAAAGTTAAGACATACAAATATCGGGCATAATTGATCGTTTTTTTTAAACAACATAAAGATAACATATATTAAGACACAAAGATAAAACCCTCTAGCTAGACACTGAAGAGGCCCAAACATCTGAAGTTACAACATCAAACAAGAGCCACCAAACGAGTTAAACGCGACCCAACAGAAACTCATACTAAATTATATAAACTATATTAGTGTTTATTGTTAAATTAAGATTAACTAGGATTTTACACCCGCGCTTCGCGGCGGGGGCGGACCAATTTTGAACAGAAGGAAACATAGACACACCAGTAAAATAACTTATAATACAAAAGAAACCTAAATCTTAAATATATAATGCATTAATCTTAAACCTTAAAGAGCAGTGCAATGCCCTATAATAGGATAGTCCACAATCAATAGAATCAAGATGAACTGCAATGACTTTTAGAGTGTTCATAAATTCAAATAGTCCACTTCAACATTTCATCTGCATGACTAACAGGACCAACCATTTGGGCAACAACAATATCATCATGAATCAACCTACTAATAATCTCGCTCATCTTTGAAGCCTGACATTCCAGTGAAATATTTGAAACTCTTTCCTCAAGATGTTGTAGTTCCGTATGAATTCTTTTGTCCACTAAACTACTTTGTAATCAACATTATCATAAATGATTTTATGTTAGAAGCAATCCCATATACATCATAAAACCCATCCATCAATTTCTCATCATAGTTTAAAAACAATATTACTCTGCGCATACCAAAAACTATCATTAATGCTAACATTGTTCACAAACATTACTACTCTACCGATACCAATACTTTCTTATCAAAGTTCACATCCAAAATCCTTAAAATGTTTATATAATTGTGCTTAACATTCATATTGTAATAAGCGTACTGTACTTAGTTTTAGAAAAGACCAATCTTCTAAAAGTTTTATGCCAACCTAATTATCTATGTTTCTCTTTGCCTAAAAAGGTAAACAAAAGCCACGTAATTAGCTATGAATGTCGAACAAATCTGTCTTAATAGTGCTTAAGTTAAGACCAACTGATCATAATATACTAAAGAGTAACAAAATAAGCAATTTAGCGACACATAATTACTATAAAATGCAATAACTACTTATCTTACGAAGTCGTAAATAACAATGCGACAGTTGCAAATTCAATATCATAGTTAGGACATATAGGGTTTGAGGTGCGGAGAGAACCTAATTAACACAATCTTCATATGAGCGTATGCTATGGCGGAGTTGTTGCTTAGTGAAACAGAGAGGAAAGTTGCATCGTATATTGAAGAAGCCGAAGAGCGGAAGATTTCGTACGCCGACGTCGGAAATATCTTGAAATTGATTACTGAGATGGATTGTTAGATATTTTTTTTTCTGAAGTTGGTGTGTTGGAAGTGCTTTTTTGTGAGTTAACCGCAACTTACCTTTTAATATATATATATAATTACTTATACAAAACTTATATTTGAAAATTTATTAGATATTTTAGAAGCCGGTTTCAAATTTTCATTGATCAAAAATTTGTAGGGACGATCGAGTTTTAAAGGATATATAACACTATTTTTTATATGGAGGGTGGTTGCCCACCTTTCTCTTATAGTGGGTACGCTCCTGGATGAATGGCTAAGTGGCAAACCATCTCATTTTGCACCGGAGCATGCGAAAACGATGACAACTTTAAAATGCATGGACAAGGTGCAACTTTTGATGGATAAAAGTAATGAGTTCATGCCATTTGATCATGGGGCGTGAAACAGTTACAAGTGTCGTGACCTTAATACTTCCCTTCTTTAATCTACCGGAGATGAATACTTGCTTCAATAAAATGGTCTCTGTTTTTTTTATGAAAATCGTACCATTTGATCCCTATATCAACCAAAAATTGTTTACTTGGTCAGTGCCCCAAGCATTGGTTCCTGCTAATCGTGTTACTATCCAAATGTAAACATTGTTTCGTAAAGAGTTGTGTCGCTCCTTAATAAGGATGCAATGGATCAATATATATAAAAACTTTCTTTGGTCTATTCTATTTTGGGTCACTTAACAAAAAAAAAATAAGAATTTGCATACTCACATTTCATTTTCTAAATCATCTGATCGAGATTGCATATATCCCATCAAAATATTTTAATATACAAGTGTTTGCACGATTCATATAAAATTATCCTAAGAACTATAACCAACGCCTTTAAAATAGAGTTGGACCGGCCTCCATGTTGTTTGCGTAGATTAAATTATGCCGCCCGGTTTTCAAAAAACCCGATCAAACCTAATAAAAAGGTCAATTTTTTTTCTTTTTTCTTTTTTCTTTTTTCTTTTATTAAACTAAAACTATCAAATACCAAAAAAAGATGTACAACCAACACTTTTATTCTCATCAGAAAGGGAAAATAAATAAAAGTGATCACATTCACATAACAGCCTGGTGGGGATATTCAGTTTGAGCAGAATCTTTCCTTTTATAAGCATGCATGTATCCTCCCTTTTATAAGCATAATGTTTATATATTTGTGCTTTTATAGGCATGCAAACATGCTTTTACAATGATTGATTATTCATATTTTTAAACTCTTTTATTAGATAAAATTCCAAAAATAAACATTTACAAAAACGAATTTCAAGTTTTAGAAAAGAGAAGAATACCATTTTCACTATGCGAACCTTCGCATAACGACCTTGCCCTAAGGAATTTTCCCCGTTTATTAACATAAGTCCATGAATCCCACTTATATAACTTTTAGTGGATATTGACAATGAAAGATTTAAACTAGGCATTGTGTAAAGGTTGTCAGTTCAAACTCTGCGTCCACCCGAGTTTTCGTCACACCGTGTGTTACGTTAGAGATTTCTGCTCTCGTGATGACAGTTGATGGTATGGTTTCCCGGTGATGCAGCGGTGAAACGATAACGAAGATCGATTCACGTTGATTCTAAGAATAACCGTGAAGAACTTCACAAAACTTCCAAATCCCACCCAAAGGTCTAGGAGAAAATGAAGAAAAAAAAAGAAATTATTATCAAATTCAATTCTGACCATTCAGATTACATCAACATAATATAAATAGAGTTTCAAATATGAAATGGGCCATGGGCCAAACACAAACCCAAAAACAAAAACATAAAAGCTGACAAAAAAAACATAAAATGACCCATAACTTTATTTAGGAGTCGTTTCAGGGCTTCAGACAAGGGCCAAACCGCCGTGGGCTATTTGCCACAATGTGCTCCTCGTCTCAAGCTTCGATTTGACTGGTAATAGGCCTGAAACGGAGCTTCGTGGGCCAAGTTATGCCCGTTTTCGTGGGCCACCTTTTGCTGCGCGATCTTGAGCCTCCAAATAAATAATAGCCCGGTCTTCAATACTTGAGCCCACATCACCCGGGGAAACGCCAAAACCAAACTTTGAAGTTAGCGACAACATAGTTTAGCCAGAGTGGGACACTAGGGCTCGATAAATTTAAACAATACAACATCGTAAATACAATCATTGTTATAAAAAAATACATATTATATTCGGGTGGGGCCGGAAGTTGCGAGCTTTGGTGACAGTCACTTGGTTTGTTTCCGTTAAAAAACAAAAACCGACAGGTGTCCACTTACTAATCTAATCTTGTTAACGTCAACCCAGCAAACAACACCTTCTCTTCTTTGGATCGATTCATCCATCCTCATTTTTCCTTCATTGACCGGAAAACAGAGCCACCTGTAAATACTACTCGATTTTTAGGGCTATTTTTGTTTGACTTTAATTTGATTATTATACGATGGCCGCTCCACCTGTCAGGGCACGAGCAGATTATGATTACCTTATTAAGCTTCTTTTGATCGGCGATAGCGGTAAGTTTACGTTAATTTATTAACCGGTTTAGTTTCATATGTGAATAGTTTAGGTGGTTGCAATTTGTATGCTAATGAAATTGGTAGCTTGTGATTGTGGTGGATTTAATGATTTTAGGTATTTTGAATGTGGTATTTGTACGGATCTAGGTCGATTTGGTGCGTTTTTTTTATAAGATGGCGCGTTCTTTGGATTGTTTGTTGTCTTGATCATTGAATTGTTGTTTGTGTAATATGCTAATGTTGAGTTCACTAGTGTTTTTACTAGCTGTAAAATCAGCTTGTTGGGTCAAAAGCAGTTGCTTGATGATTGTTGATGTCGCGTTTGTGGCGGGAAATCTACTGTAAACTTAGTTTTCCAATTGGTATGTTGTTATGCATGATGTGCGTCTGTGAGAGAGTGCGTTGTAGACAGTTTCTTGCTAATGCTGCTGGTTTTGCAAGAGATGTAGAGACACAGGCCGTAGGATGTATTATAATAAATATAACATTGTTGGTTTGGTTTGACGCAGTTGTCACGAACACGTACAGTAGTATATATGAAAGGCAATATATGGGGAACAGTTTCCATGTTAAAAATGCACTTTACGTGAATTTAAAGTTCAGATTAAGTCTATAGATACTTTCATTGAACTTTTGAATTAGTTGGAACACTCCTAATATGATGTTGTGTGAAGTAATAATTTAGAGCCCACGGATGCGTAATGTGTTCGAGAGATGTAATTGAGGGGTTTAGCAAGAACTACAATAGAGGACGGGGCATTACGTTGTTGGCCATGAAAATCACACAAAATAGTCATGAAGTTTTCTAATTATGACGATAGATTTGATAGATAACATTAATATATTGTAAGACTTTATACGTTGTGGAATCTTGGACATACTAGATTAAGAAAACAATAATGTTATTCTAAATAATAACCAAATAATTGCTGGAAATAATTGCATTGATGATAGTTACCTGAGTTGTCCATGTTAGTCCTACCAAACAAACGAATATAATTTTACCCGAAAGTATAATACTTGCTTTATAAATTGTATTTTTTTCTCTTAGTAATTTGGCCATCTCAATAACTACAAGGGAGAAAGCTAGTTTCTTTACTCTCATAACTTATCGCAAGGGATATTTTTCAATATTGCTTGGGTTCGCATAGTGAAAATGTTATTCTTCTCTTTTTATAAAACTGGTTAGAATACCTTGGGAGAAATAAGTGTTATGAGGAAGTAATGCATATAGAGTGCAAGGTCGTTAGGGTTTGTCATGAAAGTCAGTGGGTTATGGTCCTTATGGAGCTGTCAGTTAATGTAAGCATGATGTTTGAAGATTCTTTTTGACTCTGATACCCCTTGGCATATCATAGGAATTAGGAAGCAAAGTAAATATAATGGCAACGTATCTTTACATTTCTTTATGTTACACACTTGGAAATACATAGTTACAGATTGATCATCTTAAAATCATATTAATGGCACATTTTTTGTCTTTCAATTTTGTTCAAATCGTTTACCATCAACAAACAATAACGATTGAGATGTTAACATTCTGTTCATCAAGGTGGTAACTTTCAACTGTTAATGATTGTTGATGACTTGATGGTGATAACAGTTGAGATCTATAATTGGTATATTTCATAATTTCTGAATGTTATTTTTTAGAATTTTTTTAATGTCTGTCCTTTTCTCACTTATCCTTTCCTTTTCTTGCAATTATGTATCCTGATGAAGGATTTATTTTCTTTCTATTTTTTTCATTATTTTCTTATAAAATGTAGATCAAAGACCCCACTATAATAAAGATTGTTTTTGTTGACTCTATCTTTTTTTTTACCCCAACATTATCTATAAAGTATGTGGACCACACCATTTATATTATCACTATAAATACCAAGTTACCAACCATCACATGTACTTGATACAAAATTACAAACAATCCTAACTACATGTGGAAAGTAAGAATAATTTCAACCTTTAATAAATGAAGTCCATTTTTTTATTATAGCAATTTGTACTAGAGTTTCGTTAATTTTGCCATAATTCCCTGATATCGTTTTCCATGCCTATGTTATACATAAATTCTATAATATGCTTCATATGGACTGTATTCTACCATCTGACTTCTGAGAACATTGGGAAAATTGTTATAGTCACTCTTATTCTTCATTTTTTGGAACAAATTTTTGTAGCTTTGATGTGACACTGCATGATAATATAAACACCTGAGCTTAGGTATCATTATTTGCATCACATGTGAATATTTCCAATTCTTTCCTTCATTGGCAGGTGTCGGGAAGAGTTGCCTTCTTTTGCGTTTTTCTGATGGTTCTTTCACTACTAGTTTTATCACTACCATTGGGTGAGTTAACTTCATAACTACTACACGAACAGTTGTTTTATTTTTTGTAACATTTTATATACTAAGCTTGTGATACAGTATTGATTTTAAGATAAGAACCATTGAACTTGATGGCAAGCGTATCAAACTCCAAATCTGGGATACAGCTGGTCAGGAACGGTTCCGAACAATCACAACCGGTAAAGTTTCTAAATGTTCTTTTTTTTTCTTATTTCTTGTCGTAATGCCATGTAATTTACACTTTTACCCTCCAAACTCCAGCTTACTACAGGGGAGCTATGGGCATTTTGCTGGTGTATGATGTTACAGATGAATCATCTTTCAACAGTAAGGTTTCCTCCCCTCAACCCTAATATTACGAAACCGCCACTTATGTATTTCATCTTGCTTCCTGATAAGACATAAGAAACTGGATTCGCAACATTGAACAACATGCTTCTGATAATGTTAACAAGATCCTGGTCGGGAACAAGGCTGATATGGATGAAAGCAAAAGGGTATTTCATATTTGTTCTTTTTTATGATGCGAATAAGATTTTTATTTGCCAAGAAAACTAAAAAGATAAAAACTTTTTATCATATTTTACTGTAGGCTGTACCAACCGCAAAGGGGCAAGCACTTGCTGATGAATATGGCATTAAGTTTTTTGAAACTGTAAGTAAATCCACATACATATTAATGTTCTAGTTACTTTTATGAGACGATTTTAAAGAAAATCTTATATGATTTATGTTGGTGGCAGAGTGCAAAAACAAACCTAAACGTTGAAGAAGTTTTCTTTTTGATAGCAAAGGATATCAAGCAAAGGCTTTCAGAGACCGACACTAAGGCTGAGGTATGGTGTCAATAATAATTGTTATGTCTATATTTTGTAAAAGTTATACTATATATAATACACCAAACAAGGGTAAATTAAGACACTCATTTTTAAGTAATTTACAACACTTAAAGCATGATGTACATGTGATAGTAAGGGTAAACTTGTCTTTTAAACACAATTTATTCAACTTACAAGTTTGGTCCCTCATCTTTAACCATATTATGTTTTTAATTTAAGTTGTAAACTAACTTCCCACCCATGCTTTTTAAACGACTATAGCCTTTTCAAACGTTAATATTTTTATAAAAAAATTACACCATAAAAACGAGCATTTTATTCTCTTTAATTTGGATATGATATTGTTATAATTTTTTTAATTTTAAATAAATTAATATGCTACGTAGGAGTGTTCAATGTCGGTTTTGATGATTTTTAAGTTAAACTTGTGAGTCAAACCGTTAATACTGATTTTTTTGTCGTCCAAAACCAAACTCAACCATTGAAAGTTGAAACCGAATAGTTACTAACGGCCTGGTTCCAGTTTGGTTTCACAGTTTGAACTATAATAATAAATTTAGTTTAAAATAATTATTAATTTAAATGTACCATCAAATTTAACTAAACATCAACATAATATGATACTTGAGAGGATCATAAATAATGATAATTTTAGCCACATAAATGGTAAATATTAATGTAATATCTAGGACATGAAATAATAACAAAAAAAGATCACAAAATGAATCATACTGCAATTAGGTTAATTTGAAGTTGTATAGCCAAGTTATTTGTAATAAAAATATTATGTTCAATTTAATTTTAACTATATCTAATAATAAAAAACATTAAAATGCATTCAACATTTACAGTCTGGTCTGGTTTCATATGGCCGGTTGCCAGTATAAACCGCGAACCAACCGTTCACTACGTTTTGAAAATTTTGAAACCTACCAACAAACCGAAAGTAAAAAAAGAAAAAGAAAAAAGAAGTCAAACCAATGACCGGTTTAAAACGCTTTTAAGGTTTTAACCGAACCATAAGCACTTATATTTGTTACGTGATTAACAAGTTCAAACACCCGCTGCATCGCGCGGGCACCCGTCTAGTATATATAATAGATCAGATGCCTACTCGAGCTTGAGCTTGCTTATCAAGCAAGCTTATTTCAAGGCTCGAGCTTGTTTCAGCTTGGCTCGTTTACACACCTAGTTTTATGGATTGGAGATACACATTGGGTCCACTTGATCTTTCCGCTCATATGACTTGCTTGTTTTTAAGTTATAGTATGTAATTTCCCTCCTGGTAATGATAAAACATAACACTCTTAATCATTGCAGCCATCTACAATTAAAATTAATCAACCAGATGCAGCTGGCGGGAGCGGTGAACCTGCACAGAAATCGGCTTGCTGCGGTTCTTAAACTGATGGCGATGCATATATTTTATGTTTTATGTTTGATGTTTGGATTTGTTTGTGGAATAGCTTGTAGCAGTGACAATGGAAGTAACAGTTATTGTAACAACACTATTATTGTGGAGGTAATGGTTGTGCATCTTTGTAAGTTTCTACTTGACATAATTATTCATGTTTTTATTATGTTTAAAAACTAATTACACGTGGTTTAACAGCTGTTCAAGAGAATTATGACGTGTTGTGGTAACATGTTTTTGCTAAGGTTAACTTCAAAAATAAAAACAAACATATTTTATGGTTTTTCTTATAAAAGTCTATCAACTCAACTTTTGCATATAAGAGTCATTTCATTTGCTAATTTTGAACGTAAATATGATTTTTTTAATAAAAAAATAAAATGAGATTTGCCACCTGTTGAATCGGTTGTTTCACTTACGTTTTTTTGTTTAAAAAAAAAGAAAATAATAAGGGAAGGATAGGAACGATCAGAATATATCACAGTAGTAAGATGCATGCTACAAAGCATAATCGAAAAGAAAGAGGAGACTAGAAATCGGCACGAGGTATGCAATTGGAAAATAAATCAATAAATAAACTTGAAATCGAACCGCTAGAATGAACTTATATCGCAATTTATTGTTGTTTGATATCACCTATTTGTGTTTCATTCTTATACATGTTTTTCATTGTGAAATTACACCGTGATAAGATCCACACGCTAAGTTTTATAGTTATTGAGTTTAATGTCGTCATCCACGTAAGTTTATTTGACAAACAATATCATCCACATCTTATAATTGTTAATTATTTAGTGTTATGGCGTTTCTAGTATTCAGTTAATATTATTAATGGTGGTAATATGGTTTCCTCATGCATTCTTAGTATTTCACATGTATGTTCAAATTCAACAAGTGGAAGGACTTTTATAGACAAAAGTTGAGTTGAGGACATTTTATAAGCAAAACCATAAAATATGTTGGTTTTTTTTATTATTTGCCGTTTTGCTAAATTTTAAAGTAGCGCTTGTTTGGTTGTGCCATAAGCCCCATCACAGAAATATAGACTATAACATGGCCTTTGTTGTCTCTAAAATACGAGCTTTATGGTTTATATTTCTTCATTAAATTTTCTAGAGATGTATATAAAATTTTCCCTTAAAAAAAGCATTATAAGTGTTAATTATTTAAATCAGACTTAAAAAAAACTCAAAAAAAGAAAAATCATACTAAATTCAAATTTCGAGTAAACTTCCAAATACAGTTTTGATTTTGTTTTGTCAAATAAATTTCACAGTTATGAATCTCGAAGACGGAGATAATCAACCTGAACAAAATCTATCCATCTATAATATATATAAAAGAAACATTTAAAAACTCTCTGGTTGCTCCTCGCTTTTTCTCAAACCATCATATTGCTTTATTTGTAAATGAATGTTTCTTATGCACTTGACCTGAATTCACGAGTATGGGTCTCACCAAATCCAGATAGCCCTAAACGGGTTATAACATCTCATGAAATTAAAACTAATCTCACAAAATATTTGATATTAAAATTCCTATAAAGTAGAGATATATTAAAAACTAATATCGTATTTTAAAAAAATATATTTATAATTAAGAAACAATTTTATAGTAAAAAAAAAAATAAGCGGGTCATGAGTCTCACCAAACCAAGATAGTTTTTAAAACGAGTTATAACATTTCATTTATTTGTGAAATCCTTTTATTATTAAATCCTAATTACATTATTAACTTCCTTACAATAAATAAATATAAAATCTAAAAAATATAATTATAAACGAATAATGTAAAACAAACCCGTAATACGAGGGGATAAAAGCTAGTAATATATATAAACGAAACCTTTTAAAGCTCTCTTGTTGCTCCCCATTTTTTCTTAAGCCACCAGATTGATTTATTTGTAAATGAAGAATTCTCATGCATTTGACCCGAATTCACGGGTATGAGTCTCACCAAACCCAGATAGCCCTTATACGGATTATAACATCTCATTAAATTAAAAATTAATTTCACTAAATGTTAGGTATGAAAATCCTATAAAATAGGATATACTAAAAATTAATATATTATTTTAAAAAAATATTATTTATAATTAATAAGCAATTTTATAGTAAAACAATAAGCGGGTCACGGGTCTCACCAAACCCAGATAGCCTTTAAACCGGGTTATAACATCTCATTTATTTGTGAAACACTTTAATTATAAAATTCTAAGTATATTCTTAACTTTTTTACAATAATTAAATTAAAATCCAAAACAATATATAAATATTATAAACGAATAATGTAAAACAACCCCATAATAAAAATTAATTTCACCAAATATTTGATATGAAAATCCTATAAAATATGGATATACTAAAAAATAATATCTGATTTTTTTAAAAAAATATATTATTTATAACTAATAAGCAATTTTGTAGTAAAAAAATAAGTGGATCATGGGTCTCACCAAACCCAGATAGCCTTTAAAACCGTGTTATAACATTTTATTTATTTGTGGTATCGTTTCATTATCAACTCTGAGTATATTATTAACTTTCTTACAATAAATAAATTAAAATTCAAAACAATATATAAATATTATAAACGAGTAATGTTTATAATATTTATAATATTTATAAATGTTATAACCTCGTCATAAATGAATAACAACTAGTATCATATATAGTTATGTTTTGAACTTTAAATAAAAAGGTTATTGTTGCACGTCTTGTAGAATTGTAAAATGCATTTTAACACTTTTAATTACTTAAACTCTTGAATTTTATGTAAAACTACTTTTTTTTATTTTATATGTATTATAATATAATATAGTGTGAGTGTATTTACACAAACACACATACACTATATTATAATACAACTTTCAACAAAAAAATATTGATTTTTCTGGCAATCGATGATTAATGTCGTTAGGATTCCGTAAGTTGCGGATCGATAGGAGTAAATATGTTAAAAGATGATTTCGTGAACATGTAATTTGTTGGTTGAGACTGTTATTTGCCAATAGTTAATAGTTTGAATTATTTAAATCCAATTTTTCAAATATATATATATATAAATACTTAGAGATAGTGAGTGAGCATTGATTCTCATGGTTTTCAATTTCAAATTGTCCTCTTACAAACCTTACCCTTGTTATGAAACATCCTATTACTACCTTTAACTCCATTTTATTAGGTGTATACTACTATTGATGATTACCTTAACCAAGATGTTTATTACCATTAATGATTACATTGGCAATGTATTTACTACAATTTATAAGTTTCATCTTGTTGTCCCTATATAATGTAAACACGTCCATGATTAATATACACAAATCTTCTCTCTATAGTCTTTTGTTTCTTATCACGCTATCAGCACCCTAGCTCTTTATAATTACATTTGGATATCTACTACCAATCTTGATTCAGTGATCCAGAACATATATGCTGAGAATTCCAATAAGTTATTGGTGATGAATGTATGGCAGATAGTGGTATAACCAACATCATTCTTAAACTAATGATTTTTTTACTTTGAGTTATCTCCCGAAGAGATACTTGTTCGCACAATTTAGGTGTGAGTAACCTTATTGAAGGCTCCGGAAGAGCTTGCATAATTTTACCTTTGGATAATAGATTAATCATCAATAATGCATTATACTTTAATAAATCTAGACGTAATTTGATTAGTTTTAAAGATATTTGAGAAAACGATTACCACCTTGAAACAATTTCTGAAAATAATACCGAATATGTACAAATTACCTCTAACAAAAATGTGTTAGAAATCTTGTACGATAAAATCAGAGAAGAAGGAAAAACATAATTAAACACGAAACAGTGAACCGGGCTTGTGTTTAACACAATTCCCTTAAAAAGATTCATGGTCTGTTCCCTGGGTACTCCGGTTCGAAGCATAAGCGTAGCATTGTCGGACTCGATCACTTTCCTGAAACGAAACCATAAATAATATTGTTACAACAAAGAGGAAGAAGATGAAGTGGGTATGTTTGTGTGTATCAAAATGATGTACTCATCATTGTTTTATAGACAAGGAATCATAACCATAATCAGTTTCCAATTGATGACCATTAAAGAATAATAATATTAAAATAATGGCCATTAAACATAATCAATTCTAACTGATGACCATTAAAGAATAATAATATTCAAAAAATGGCCATTAGTGCAAAATTGAAAACCGAAAATAATAATCATTATCATAATGATTATTAATGATCTTGACCAGGCTTACAGATTTTGAATTTCAAAACGAATTCCAAAAATTGTCTCACCCGGGCTTGGGTTTTTGGAGTTGCATTCGTGTTCGCGTGACGTGCGGGCACGCACGACTTTTACCACTTCCTTAATAATACTTCATTCACACACTTACTTAAAACTTCCAACAATCCCCCACATGAATGGAGGTCAAAACAACATCATTCCAATTAGATTTCAGCAGTTGAATCTTGCATACAATAGGTAGGTGTTATCCTTTTAACCTTTCTTATGAAGCATACTTAGCCCACTGGCTCTCAGTAGACAGTGATGTCTTTGAACTCGTCTGCCGTTTGTGTAGACGACAATACACTTCACACAAGACTCTCCTTGACAAAGTTAAGTCCTCATCGCTATGTTCGTTATGGTCATGAACATGAGCCTGGTTCTGCAAGAGCTATTAAGTATTGTGCCCAACAACACCCTTCGAAGCGACCCAACTTATCTCTCACATAGGTGATTCACCAAGTATAACTTACTTGGTCGAATCATTAAAAGCCATAAGCTTAGCCTCACACTTGTCATTTTTGGAATGGACCAGGAAGGTTACCTAGCTATGTAGTAAACTCCCTCTTAAATTGTAAGGTTACCCCCCACAGTGACCGCACTAATTCATACAATTAGGTTTTCCTATTGAACTCAACTCTTGGGATCTCCAATTCGTTGAGTTAGGTTTCCTTCGTATGAACTTTAATTTTTCAAGGGCTTCAGTCCCATTCCCATGAATGACTTCTAAACTAACTCTCTACTTAGGCCTTTTGTTAGCAGATCCGCAATATTATCCTTTGACTTTACGTAGTTAGCAATGATAATTCCAGTAGATATTAGTTGTCGTACCGTATTATGTATACGTCTAATGTCTATTCTTACCATTATACATTGTGCTATGAGCTCTGCCAATTGCCGATTGGCTATCACAATGTATGCAGATGGCCGATGCCGGCTTAGGTCATTTTGGTATATCCTCAACAAATTGACGTAACCATTCTGCCTCTTCGCCCGCTTTATCTAGGGCGATGAATACTGATTCCATCATAGATCTAGCTATAACTGTTTGCTTAGATGATTTCCACAATATAGCAGCACCTCCAAGTGTGAATACATACCCACTTGTTGCTCTGGAATCATTCGTGTCAGATCTCCAATTTGCATCACAGTGTCCTTCGACAACTGCTGGATATCTGTCATAATGTAACCCGCATTCCCTAGTGTATCTTAGGTACCTAAGCAACCGAATCACAAAGTTCCAATGACTTAAAATTGGGTTGCTTGTGTATCTACTTAGCTTGCTCACATTATATTCTAAGTCGGGTCTAGTGCAACTCATAAGATACATCAACTTGCCAATAATTCTTGAGTATTCCAACTGTTTAACGGGTTCACCTCTATTCTTAGCTAGATGTTGACTTGTGTCAATGGGAGTTCTATCTACATTAGAGTCATTCGCATTAAACTTCTCAAGAATTTTGCTCATGTAGTGGGATTGACTTAAAACAAGTCCATTTTGGGTTTGTGTGATTTTAACTTCCAGAATCACATCCGCAAAACCCATGTCCTTCAGGACAAATCTTGCTTTTAACATGTTCTTTGTGGATGTTATGATTTTGTCATCACTTCCAGCAATGAGCATATCATCCACGTATAGACACAAGATGACATATCCATCAGATGTGTCCTTCACGTATACACATTTGTCACATTCATTGATTTTGAACCCATCAACAAGCATGACATGATCAAACTTTTGGTGCCATTGTTTGGGAGCTTGTTTCAATCCATACAAGGATTTCACAATTTACACACTTTCTTTTCTTGCCCAATGGCTATGAAGCCTTCAGGTTGTTCCATGTAAATCTCTTCTTCCAGATTTCCATTCAAGAAAGCTGTTTTTACATCCATTTGATGAACTTCCAAGTTTCTAATGGCGGCAATGGCAAGCACCAACCTGATAGAGGTTATTCGCGTAACTGGCGAATACGTATCAAAGTAATATAAACCTTCTCGTTTTTTATATCCTTTGATCACTAACCTTGCCTTATACTTATCGATTGTGCCATCAGGTTTCATCTTCATCTTGAAGATCCATCGATATCCTAGTGGTTTACACCCTTGAGGAAGATCCACTAGTTCCCACATATGATTTTATAAGATAAAGTCCATCTCACATTTGATGGTCTCCCTCCACTGAGGTCCTTCTGCGGAATTCACCGCTTGTTGGTATATTTGAGGTTCCTCGTCTACCATGTAGGTAAGGAAATCAGGGCCGAAGGATTTTTCAGTCCTTTGCCGTTTACTCTTTCGGATTTCAACCTTCTCTGTCTCAGATTGTTCCCGAGATTCATCTCTAGTACCCTCGTCTTGAATACTTTCCTCAACCGGTCTAGAATAGCTCGATTTTCCTTTATCCAAACATGGGAACATATGTTCAAACCATGATGCATCCTTTGATTCTATTATGGTGCCATTGTTTATTCCAGGGTTCTTGGAATCATGCACAAGAAATCGAAATGCACCACAAGGACGGGCATATCCTATAAATACATAATCTACGGTTCGGGTCCTATTAGTAGGCATTTTGGTGGAGTCACCACTACCTTGGCTAGGCACCCCCACACTCACAAGTATTTATATGATGGTTTATTTCCCGTCCATAATTCACATGGCGTTAAATATTTCTTCTTATTGGGTATCATGTTCAAGACATAATTCGCCGATAAGATTGCTTCCCCCACATGTCCGGGCTTACCCCAGAACTTATCATCATGGCATTCATCATTTATTTCAAGGTTCGGTTTTTACATTCCGCTATGCCATTTGATTGAGGGGAGTAAGTAGGCGTGAATTCATGTATGATTCCTTTTTTTTTTTCACACAAGTCACATAAGGTGAAGCATATTCACCTCCTCGGTCACTCCTTACTCTTTTGATTTTCCGATTTAGTTGATTCTCAACTTCGGCTTTAAATAAGATAAACTTATCAATAGCCTCGTCCTTACTCTTAAGTTAGTAAACATAGCAATACCTTGCACTATCATCAATGAACGTGATGAAGTACTTGTTCCCACCACGAGTAGGAATTGCTTTTAGATTACACACATAAGTGTGAATCATCTCGAGGGGTTTGGTGAATCGTTCAATCTTTTTGAATGACGATCTCGTTTGTTTTGCTTCGACGCAACTTTCACATTTATTATTTGAGTCGATATCGAATGTTGGTATACAATTAAGTTTAATCAAAGCCGAATGGAATTAAAATTAACATGACCTAGTCTACCATGCAAACATCAGAAGACTCAAGCATATAAACAGATATAGTAGTGTTTTCATTCATTTCATTAAACACGTTTACATTCAATTTGAACATACCATTAAGGGCATAGCCCTTACCAATAGCAGCAACTTCATTTTTGGTCAACACGACCTTATCGGATTCAATCACCATTTTGAAACCAAACTTGTTCAACTGCCACACTGACACAAGATTCTTACAAATTTCGGGAACATACAACACATTTGACAAAGTGAGTTCCTTTCCCGAAGTCATCTTCAAAACCACATTCCCCTCACCTTTAACTTCGGCCGTAGCGGAGTTTCCCATAAACACCTTTTCTCCATTAGTCACCTCCTTGAAGGTGCTAAAGAGACTTTTGTCAAAGCACACATGACGGATATCCTCCGTATCGACCCACCAATCTTTGTTATTTTGCCCAACCAAGTTACCTTCGGTGACCATTATCGAGTGGTCCGTGACCACAACAACAAGGTTCTCAATCTCACGAACCATGTTCACTTGTCGAGCATTTTCTTTCTTTGGAAGCTTGCATTCATTGGCCATATGGCCTTGCTTTCCACAATTATAGCATGTTCCATGGAACTTATTTTTCTTCCCAACTCCCCCCTTAGGACCAAGGTTGAAGCTTTTCCCTCGATTTTTCTTTCAACCGTTTTTAGTACCCTTTGAAGATTGGCCATGTTCAACAACATTGGGCTTTGTTGTTACCGGGGCGTCAATTCTTTTTAGTGCAATTTTATTATCTACTTCAATACGAAGATGAACAACAAGATATTCAATGGTCATCTCCTTTCCTTATGCTTGAGATAATTCTTGCAATCATGGTATCTTTTCAATAGTACAAGCAACTTGGAATGTCTCGCTAAGCGACATTCCTTCTGTATGAATATCATGAAGAATAACTTGCAAATCTTGTACTTGACTCATAACAGTTTTTGAGTCTATCATTTTAAAGTTCAAGAACTTAGCCACCACGAACTTCTTAGTACCGGCATCTTCTGTTTTGTATTTGCGGTCCAACGACTCCATTAATTCTTTGGCATTCTTGGCCTTACAATACACATTATAGAGTGCATCCACCATGCCATTCAAGACATATTCCGGCACAAGAAATCCGAATGATTCCAAGCCTGAACTGCGCTCAACGATTGCACATCTATTGCCCCTTCATTAACTTGGGGAACGGTTTTAGTCAAGAACCTCGTGAGGTTCAAAGTGGTTAAATAAAAGAACATCTTTTGTTGCCACTGTTTGAAATTCACACCGGTGAACTTTTCCGGTTTCTTAGCATGAGACGTGACTGCAGTAGGCAGCGGAGCAACCAGACCGGTTGTGGCAGCAACAACGGAAGTCACGATTGAAGAAACGGCAATACTTATGGGTTGGGATTCCATTCTGAAACGAAATACAAGAATAATAAGTAATCTGTTTAAGTTTGTTAGAAATCTTGTATAATAAAATCAGAAAGCAAAAAGAAAAACAGAATTAAACACGAAACAGTGAACCGGGCTTGTGTTTAACACAATTCCCTTAAATAGATTCACGGTCTGTTCCTAGGTTACTCTGGTTCGAAGCAGAAGCGTAGCACTGCCGGACTCGATCACTTGCCGGAAACGAAACCGTAAATAATATTGTTGCAGCAAAGAGGAAAAAGATGATGTGTGTATGTTGGTGTGTATCAAAATGATGCACTCATCATGGTTTTATAGCCAATGAATCATAACCATAATCAATATACAATTGATGACCACTGAAGAATAATAATATTCAAATAATGGCCATTAAACATAATCAATTCTAATTGCTGACCATTAAAGAATAATAATATTCAAATAATGGCCATTAGTGCAGAATTGAAAACCGAAAATAATAATCATTATTATAATGAATGATCTTGACCATGCCAACATAATTTGAATTTCAAAACGAATTCCAAAAATTATCTCACTCGGGCTCGGGATTTTGGAGCTGCATTCGTGTTCGCGGGACGTGCGGGCACGCACGACGTTTACCACTTCCTTATTAAGACTTCATTCACACACTTTACTTAAAACTTCCAACAAAATGGTTACAAAACTAACATAGAAAAATTGAAAGCTCTGTTTTCTGGATTATTTTGTACTAATTAATATTAATCCTATTGAATCATACATGGTGAGTCACTAGAAGTTACTAGACACAAAAAAGTTCACCATGTGGCATGATCGATTATGTCACACCCTAACCTACGGCGGAAATGCCGGGGCGGACTGATTGTCACAGCTGGCAAGGTTACTATCAGGCAATTATATAAAATTCAAATATCTATTTATTTCATTCAAATAACACCATTATTCATTACAAAAAGGAATCCAAAACAAACAAAACATCCAATAATTCAAATGAACATTTAAAGTCTCAAAATAAACTCTTATAACATAAGTCCTTAAACAAATCTTCTAAATCCACAATTCACATCAAACGGTAACCTGCATATGCGTGAAAATAATATATTTTGTCAACACGAGGTTGAGTGAGCAACACACCAGTTCAGTTTACATATATAATAAAATACGTAGCTGCAACGAGTCAAATGAGATTAACAAATCAACCAATGAGCAAATAAAATGAGATGTCGAAAAGCACAAAGCTAAATCGACTAGCGTATGATCATAATATTTTCTGAAATTATGCTGGACCTCTCCGAATGCGGTTCACATTGAGCACATAAACATATAGCAAGTATGGCATGAGATTAGTTAACACATAAGACAACGATTGCAGTTTTGTGTATAGATAAAGTGTGAAAATATAATAAGTTACGCAAATGTCCCCAAAACAGTATGAAAACGAGTAAAAATGGGGAATGTGGTACTCACATCAAAGATGAACGAGGATGGTTAAGATGATGAGAATGAGGAAAAAGGATCACGGGCGAACGTTAACGCCTAAGAGAGTAAATGATGTGATTAAAATAAGGATCTTAATTACGACGCTAGTTAAACGATAACCAATATTATATTTATTTAGGGATTTAATATTTTTAAGCTATTACTTTGATTTAAGAAAATATAAAATACTATTTTTAGTTTTATAAAGTTACTTGATATGTATTTATTAAACGTTAGTTTTTAAGTATCTTTATTTATATCTATACATATATATGAATATATATATATATATATATATATGAAAACGAGTCTTAAAAGTATATGTGAACGAAAAATGAACATTAAAAGGTCGGTTTTTAGTTAAACAACTCTGTTTAACCATTATTAATTATTATTAAGATGAATTTATACATTAAAAAGATTTAAAAGATCTTTTTCCAAAAATAGGGGGATGTGGGAGGGTCGAACCCGTGACCTCCACCCCCAAACACCCATGAGTTAACCAGTAGACCAGCCCAGACAACATGTAATAACACTGGTTCAAAATAATTATTAAACACAAGCTGTTTACCCCCAAATTGAGCATACAAACCCTAATTGCGAATTGATCCAATACGTTAAAATTGATCAATACAGGTTTAGGGGTTTTGTTCCCCATGCAGGCGCGATCCCAACCCTACCCTTAATTACCTGATATGATGAACAGAAACGGAGAAATGAAGAAGAACAGGCCAGCGCTAGGATGGTGATGAACGAGTATTAACAGGTGCAATGGACTAAATTATTTATAGGGGTTTTGTTGGCGATCAAACAACGAATGAATCCTCACAATTAATTGCAAAATAATCAACGTTTACGCGTTCGTCGACTGTCAATTACTGTCGGCTCAATGTAAAAGGAATAAGGGAACAAAAAGATGCAATTAGCATATATAGATTGTCGGTTAAGCCGCGAAAAGGTTAATTCAACGTTTTCCAATAATACAACTTGATCATAAACAAAGTTGGACAGCTATGTGATTGATTTTTTTAATTTGGGTCCAAGAAAACATGAAGGTGGGTCGGGTTTGGTGATGGATATCCACTAAACAAAAAGTATTATAACAGAACTTACAAACAGGCCCTTCAAGTTTGGTGATGGACACATAAACGGTTGTAACTTATACATTGGGTTAAAAGTGTGATAATTAAATAGTTTAAATATAAATATAATAACAATTTGTAACTCGATAAATGCGGGAAGTTTATTAATGATGAAGCCCGGACCCGTAAATGGGTCGGTTAACGGTTACAAATGAAAAATTGGAAACCCCGAAATGTTACAGATTAGGTCACTTTGGAAGTATAATGAGATGAATAATTAAAAGTGCAAACGCGCACCCTATTTGAAATTTAAAGATCTTGCTGCCACAAGATTTAGCATGCGCAACATGCTCTTTTGGAAAACTCATTACTCGACCATCAAAAAAAAAATTGAACATAAACCCTCATTTTTGAAAGAATCTAATACGGGGATATGTGTGTGTGACATTCTTCAATTTTGGGTTAACTTATTTGTACGATTGAACGGTAAACCGACCCGATTTGGAACCCGGACTTTCGATAATAAAAAATAATGGGTTTTTATGTTACATAATCACCTCACACTTGTCGAATTTCAAAAAACACCTTTTACGGCTCTTAAAACACTTTTAAAACGCTTAAAACGCATCGAAAACGCTTCGAAACGAACTGCAGGGACCAAATCTGCCAAACAACCAAACCTGACCCACCTACCACGCCGCGCCGCACGGCCAGGGAGGCCAGGCTGGTCGCGCGACGCCTTCTGATGTATGCAGCAACTTGGACGATTTTTGTTCTTTTGTTACATTGTTTGACTTATTTAACCAATTAAAACACATGCAAGCTTGGAAATAAAATATAGAAATAAACCTTGACCATTACCCTATATAAACAAGCTCATCTCCTTCATATACAACTTGTTCATTCACTTCTTTCTCTCTCAAATAAAGATCATAACTTCATCTCTTCAAGGTTCTTACTAGTTTAACTATTTGAAGTCAAACAAGAACCATTCTTTAAGTTAATTTGTTGCACAGTGATTGAGTCTTGTTGTACAACATATATATAATATGCACCCCTTGTTTTCCTTCGGCTTTCACCTTCTCCGACCATGGTCGGTTGAGGTGATACGCTACAAGGCAAGGCTACATGGAGGGCTCATTACAGTCCTTGATTATACTATATTTCTTTTAATGCTTACCAGTCTTGTTTAAATTATTAGTAGTTTAGTTTCTAATTCATGTTAAATGAGTTCCATGGTATTGGGTATGTAGTCACTAGCCTCAGTTTTTATCCCGAGTTGAGAACCAAACCAAAACTGAACTCTTGTTTACAAGTTTTGTTTAAATAGTTAAATAAACATGTTATATGTAAGATTTGAATATTATAACTTCTGAAATCGTTTTTATAGTTCTATGGTCTTTGGGTATGTGGTAACCATCCTCGGTATTATTCCGAGTCAAGGACCCAACCAAAACTGAACTAAACCGAGTTCACTCGCTTAAGACACACAAGTGTGTTTTGAGCCACCGAAACTCATCTTTTCTTCAAGAATATATTTTTGAACTAATTTTAAATTATTTTATCAAAATACTTGGCATGTCGGAATCCAACTTGATCTTATAACAAGTTTGGCCCGGTAAAACCAAATAATCGCTTAACGGACGTTAAGGTTTTTCACAATAGAACTATATACTTGGTTAAGTAATTTTGATTTTTATTGAGTTATCTCATAACATTTATCACTTTGTAAAGTTGACTTTGAGTTTGGTTAATTATCAAGACTCGAACCGAAAAATCCGAACACTCGTTTAAAACCTCGTTTTGGTATTTATATAACCAAGGGTCTTGCAATAGTGCATTATAACCCACATAATTATTTTACATAGGTTGAGTAATTCTAAGGAATAGAATACCAAGGCCCGGTTTCAGGTAAACTTATTTTTCAAGAAACATTTCTTTAATTTCTCAAATATTTACATTTTAAACCTAAACTTTATTTATTTACTTTACTTTACTTGTCATATATTTTACTTTAAACCCTTCCAAGACTACCTACTAACTCAAGACCCGTTTAATCTAGGTCTTGCTCGATAAACCGATCTTCGATTATTCATGAATCAATATTTCAAGTTACTAAATTAACGTGAGTACTTTTTCATCCCCCGTTTTCCATCTTACGTTTTGGGTGTGGCATTGCATACTTATTCAAATTCAAATGATTTGTACTTGTGTCTCAAACCACAAAATCTTTAGTATATGTTACTTAAATAAATGCTTGATTTGGTGTTATATGCTTTACATGATTACATGATATATGTTTATTGCTTTTGGCGGGTTGGCCTCTATGAAACTATTAAGTATGATCATACGCTCCCCTAACTACTTTAGCTTAATTGCTAGTAGCATAGGGCAACTATTATCCGAGTATATTTGGTTGTTACCATATAGAAAGGTGTCTCAAACTATTTACTATTTGCATGTCTAAATTGTTGCTATTATTTATTGTTCCATATACGAGTTGTGGATTTCATCTATCATATACTTATGGTTCAAAACTATGAAAATTGCTCACCAACATTCGTGTTGACAAAGTTTATTTTATGCAATGTTACAAGTTTATTACTTGGTTGATTTGGAGACTTGAAGAACTATTATCTTGGACCGCTTACATCCTCTGTGTGGCCCTTTCCGCTATTTCTTAGTTCTAATTGATGCATCATCGCGGTGGTCACACGTGAGTCTTTTAGCACCCTAAATGTCGCATTTTCCCGACTATTATACCAAATTACACAATTAAGAGCAAATTTTTCTGACAATCAAATTAAAAACATCCGGATGGATAATGTAGGATAATTTACATCCCAAGCTTTCTATGTCGACTTGGACAAATGCTGAACATCCAGTAGCTTATGTTCACACACAAAATGGTTTAGCTTAATATTTGATTATGCGATTACAGTTAATCGCTAAACCACTCCTAATGAGATGCAAATTACCATCTTATGCTAGGGGGCATGCCATTTTACATGCTGCTGCACTAATTAGATTAAGACCAACTGCTGATAACAAATTCTCTCCACTTCAACTAGTTTCCGAAAAAGAACCAAGTTTGCCCCACCTAAAATTTTTTGGTTGCACGATCTATGTACCAATTCGCCTCCTCAACGAACCAAAATGGTACCACAAAGAAGACTGAGAATTTATGTTGGGTTTAACTCCCCCAGCTATTATCAAATTTTTAAAACCATCAACCAGAGACATGTTCACGCCAAGATATGCTGACTGTCATTTTGATGAGACAATATTCCCGTTCTTAGGGGGAGATATTACTAATAAAAGACTAGTAATATAAGAAATAACATGGAATGCATCTTAACTATCAAATTCGACCCTGAAGTGGTTAATGAAAATCTGAAGTACAAAATATTATATATTTGCAAAGAATAGCAAATGAATTACCAGATGCATTCACAGACATAAATAGATTGATAGTCACTTATACCAACATCAAACGCCCTGATCGAATTGAAGTAGTCCCTGAAGTGATTACTGTGACACCCGACTAAAAATTTGCCTAATCTCGTGACAAATATAACTGTGATTATGTAAATAAAATAATATAATAAATTGTTGGTGCATAGATGTCAGTAGTTCATATGTCTAATGTCTGTAATCGAGTCTGTAATATTGTTTGTGTATTTGTTTGAACAAGCGAAGTTGTTGACAAGTTCGCTTAGGCGAACTTGTTAACCAAGCGAAGTTGTTGACAAGTTCGCCTAGGCGAACTTGTTGAACGAGCGAAGTTAAGGACAACTTCGCCTGAGGCGAAGTTGTCGTGTATTTATATAGTGTACGGCTTACTGTTTACGTGTTAGAGTTTTGGTTGATCGAGTTGGTTATTTACGTGTAATTCAGTAAGTCTATTGACGTGAGGTCGAGAGTTTGTAAGTAACACGGTTCGAGTTATTAATATAACGTGAGTTTGTTCGTATCGTGTTCGTGTGTTCGTGTGATTATATTCTACGTCCGTAACGATCTACACAGGGATTCCGCACCTGTGTATATCGGGATATCTCGTGTGATCCGTCCAGGGAACCTACAATTGGTATCAGAGCTTTTGCTCGATTGTGTGGTTCGGGATATTCACGCGGGTGTAGAATTCGTTCCATTTCGGGTATTACCGGGACGAGTTTGTGGTGTTTTTGCTCATTCTAGCCTCCTACCAGTGTGTTCAAGCCATTAAACCGTCAGAAACGTCGTTAAAATCCGTTTTTCAGATCTGCAGAAAGTTCAAGTTCGTCAGGCGAAGTTGCTGTTCATCAGGCGAAGTTGCCGTCAGGATACGTAGGGTTTCAGCGAAGATATAAGGAGAAGCGAAGTTATTCACAACTTCGCCTACCTCCTTAACTTCGCCTAACTCAGCGAAGTTATCCTCAAGTTCGCCTAGCTCAGCGAAGTTCTAATCAAGTTCGCCTACTTTCTAAGTTCGCTTACCCTAAGCGAAGTTATTCTCAACTTCGCCCAGTCACGCGAATTTAAGAAGAATCCAGCGAAGTTATTACTTAAGCGAAGTTATCCTTAACTTCGCCTATAGTACTGTTTCGAAGAAATTTTTTTAACTTCGCCTACTCAGAATTTTTCGGGTTTCTTAGTCTTCAAGAAGGATGTCGTCGATCAACATTTCGGAGCTTGTAAAGATGGAAGTTGAAGCGGGGTCAGCTACAAAGGCCCCAGGGTTGCTGAAGGGAACCGATTTTGTCGCGTGGAAGGATCGGTTCATACAATACGTTAAGTACCAGGATGCGAAAATGTGGGTATGCATCCAAGATGGATATATTCCACCAATCATGGAGTATGAGGGTCGAGACCAAATCAAGAAATACAGTAAAATGGAGGAGGAGGAGAAGAAGATGTATGAAGCCGAAAGCAAGGCTCATGCTGCAATCACAATGGCTCTTCCACAGGAGATCCTCCATACATTCAGAAAGTATACATCAGCTAGAGAGCTTTGGGAAGCTCTTGAAAGCAGATTTGAGGGGAATGTAGGTATTCGAGCGTCAAAGATAAAGTTGCTCAAGACTCAATTTTCAGTCTTTAAGTACTTAAAGAACGAATCTCTGGATGACATTATCACTCGATATTATCATCTAATGACTGAATTGAGTAACTACTCCATTTCCTACTGAGAAGAAGAGATTGTGGAAAAGCTTCTCGATGCCCTCCCACCAAAATGGGAGATGTATACTGTGCTGATGAGGGAAGACAAGGACTTCCCTACTTATGATCTTGAAACCGCTGTCAACAAGCTCAGAACTTTTGAGCTTAATATGGTAAGAAAAGAAACATCTATGGATCAGGTTCAAGATCCAGGCATGTACGGTGCGAAAGTAAACTCCAATACAAGTTCAAAGACTGATTCTGCCGCCTACTACTCGAAGGGTGAGTCGGGAGCCAATTCTTCACAGGAGGGGCATGTGTCAGTAAACTCAAATGGGGATGTTTGCTTTGTTGCGGGTGGATCAAGTGGTACTCAACAGACAGCAAGCAAGAGTAGTGGATCTTCAAGTTCCTCAAGCAATAATTACTCTAAGATGCCAATGAGCGTCAAATCTGCTGAAGAGCAGTTTGGCCTCTATGCTTCATTTATTGCTTCATATGAAAACTATATCCAAGGAAAGGTGGTTGATCCAGCGATGCTAGATGAAGACTATGACCAGATCGATGCTGATGATCTGGAGGAAATGGATTTACAATGGCAGATGGCCATGATAGTGAGGAGAGTGAAGAAGTTTATGAGAAAGACGGGGAGAAAGTTTGTTGGTGGCAGGCCAGGGTTCGACAAGTCTAAGGTGAGGTGCTATAACTGTCAACAAAACGGGCACTTTGCCAAAGATTGCAGAAACGAGCGAGTTGAACGTGGTCAGGGCCAGTCTGCACAGCACACTGGGAGTACTAAAGAAGTCAATGCCATGCTGTCCAGAGAAGCAGGTGAATACAACTGGAACCTGCATTCGAATGAAACTAGTGAACAGGCAAATATGGCTAAGGTTGAGAATGAAGAACGTGAGAAGACTACCGGAGAAGAGAAAGCTACTGGTAAGGAAAAAGCTTTCATGGCAGATAACAATGATCAAATCTCCGAGGTAAGTTCTAAATCTATTTGTACTAAATGTGAGAATTTGTCTGAGCAACTTGCTACCATAACTGATCAGTATGTTCGTTTAGATGCTGAATTTAAAACTCTTAAAGAAGATCATCACTTTACGAAAGCAAGAGAAAACAGTTACAAAGTTAAAATAAAAGCATGTGAAAAAGATGTTAAAAGCTTAAAAACAAAACTTGCTGAAAAAATTGAAGTAATTGATCTAAGTTATGAGGTTTTAGAAGAAAAGACTAAACTGATTGCTGAACGAGAAAAGCAGATTGCTGACCACCAGGTGAAAGTGGTGGAACTGAACCGAAAACTTGAGCAGTTCCGAAATTCCTCAGCTATTCTTGATCACCTTGTTAGTGATCAAGGTACCTCTACAAAGAGAGGAGGAATTGGTTATCACGAGGTTCCACCACCGTATAACCACAATTACACTTTTAACCCTAGTGTTCAGAAATCTGTTGATTTTGAAGTTCCTCAGACAATTCCAATCAAGGTTACGAGTAAAGAACCAAGTGTTAGTAGTGGCGAAACGAGTTCGCCTGTTTCAAGTGAGAAAATTTCTGTTACGAGTCCAGTCTCATCGGATTCGGATAAGTTATCCGAATCGAGTAAGACAAAAGAGAAGGTAGTGTTACCCACTGGTGGAGAAAAAGATAAAACTTCTAAAAAGAGTACTCCACTCAACCCGTACGTCCCACCTTATGTGAGACGAACGGCTGGTAACACTGCCTCGACATCCAAAACAACCTTTGAAAAGAAAATGGAGTATAGGTGTTGTTTTAGGTGTAATAAGTTAGGACATCTTGTTGCAGATTGTCCTCTGACGCCGAAATTCAGAGGCGTGCGGCCTATCAAAACTGAGCATAAGGCTAATGGTAACTTTAATACTGCTAAAAATGAAAACCTTTCAAAGTTCAGAAATGTAACTAATTCAGGTTTTTACAGAAACAAACCTCAGTTTTACAATGCTAATAACCAAACCGTAAGATATAATACTGTCAATACACATAGGTTTGGAAGGCCTCACACTCAATTTCCAAGGAGATTTCCTAATAGGACTGACAGGAATTATCCAAATGCTAACTTTGGAAAGCAGAAGTACGGGATGTATAGATCCAAGACCAATTGGTCTTGGGTCCCGAGATTCTAATCCTTTGCTTTATTGTGCAGGAACAGTTGAACAGGGCTGCCCACAGTCTTTGGATTGTAGATAGCGGCTGTTCCCGGCACATGACGGGTAACAAATTTTTGTTACACGACTTAAAACCTGTTCAAGGAGTGAGAGTTAGTTTTGCTGGTGAAAGTGGAGGAAGAATTACTGGAAAAGGAACGGTGTCCAATGGGAAAATGACACTTGAGAATGTGAATTTTGTAGAAGAGCTGAAGCACAATCTGCTGAGTGTGTCGCAGATTTGTGATAAGGAGTATACTGTTCATTTCACGAAGAATGAGGCGATCGTGTTGAAGCCTGGTTTTCAGATACCAGACGAGTGGATAGTGATGACAGCTCCACGTGATACAAATACTTATGTGATGGATATGAGGTCTACTGAAATGACCACGGGAGAATCATGTTTAATGACGAAAGCAAGCGAATCAAAATCCGAACTATGGCACAGGAGAATGGGGCACATTCATCTTCGGAAGATGAATCACATTGTCAGAAATGGGCTTGTGATGGGCGTTCCCTTGAAAAGTTTTAACTTTGAAGACAAATGTATTGCATGCAAGAAGGGAAAGCAACACAAGAAATCCCATCTCACCAAGAAGGTCAACTCTATTTCCAGTACTCTAGAACTGCTTCACATGGATCTCTTCGGTCCCGTGAATGTAAAAAGTCTAGGAGGTACTTCTTACTGCTTGGTGATCACTGATGACTACTCGCGATATTTGTGGGTATATTTTCTGAAATCGAAAGATGAGACGGCTCAAATGGTGAAGAATTTGATTACCAAAGTTGAGAACGTCATGAGTAAAACAGTTAAGTTCATCAGAAGTGACAATGGGACGGAGTTCAAGAATTTTGAAATGGAGATCTTCTGTCTTCAGAAAGGAATTGAACATCAATACAGCGCTCCGTATACTCCGCAACAGAATGGAGTGGCTGAAAGGAAGAACCGAATTTTAATTGAAGGAGCCAGAACTATGCTGGCAGTTTCGAAGCTTCCTGTGATGTTCTGGGCTGAAGCAGTTGCTACAGCCTGCTATGTTCTGAATAGAGTGTTAACCGTTAAGAGACTTGGTAAAACTTGTTACGAGCTTATGCATGGAAGGAAGCCTAACTTGAGTGGTCTTGAACCATTCGGGTCCCCTTGTTCGATCTTGAAGACAAACTCTAAATTTGGCGAAGTAGCCGATGAAGGAATTTTAGTCGGTTATGTTGTTGGTACTCCCAACAGACGTGTCTTCAATACTTCGACCTGCAAGGTGGAGGTGGTGTGTAACACTGACATCACAAGTTACCAACCGCCAAAACCTAGCAATGGACCTGCTGAGCTTTTCGACTATGTTAAGCTTTTTAAGTCGTTTAACGTACCGGATTTGGAGATTTCTGAAGAAGAAGAACGAGCTGCGACGAAGATGATACTCGATGAGGAAGAAAATCTATTGCAAAGACAGCTGATTGATAAATGTCAACCTTCCTCATCAAACACTATCGGTACCCCTGCTGCCTTTGCTGAAGAAGAATTTATCAATCCTTTTCACTCTCAGCATGAAACAACCATTGATGAGATCTCTTCAAATTTGGAAGATAATTTGCATGTCGGTTCTGTTCCGACCACGAGAATTCATAAAAATCACCCTTTGGATAATGTGATTGGTGATGTGTCCTCAGGTGTACAAACGAGAAGTAGCTTGAATGAACACACCTGTGTTTATACAAGCATTAAGGAGACAGGAATAATCAATGAATGCCTGTATACCTGCTTTATAAGCCAGATTGAACCGAAGAATTATCAAATGGCTTTAAAGGACAGCTCGTGGGTCGAGGCCATGCAAGAAGAGTTGGCTCAATTCGAGAAGATAGAAGTTTGGACTTTGGTTGAAAAACCAAAGAATGTGCATGCGATAGGCACAAAATGGGTGTTTAAGTGCAAGAGAGATGATAAGGGGATTATTATCAGAAACAAGGCAAGACTGGTCGTTAAAGGTTTTAATCAACAAGAGGGGATTGATTATAACGAAGTGTTCGCTCCTGTCGCCAGGTTGGAAGCCATAAGATTGTTTTTTGGCGTTTGCTGCTTATGAAAAGATGAAGGTGTTTCAGCTAGATGTGAAGAGTGCGTTTTTGAATGGGAAAGTTGATGAGGTTGTGTATGTTGAGTAACCTCCGGGTTTTCCTGACCCAGACTATCCAGATCACGTGTACAGGTTGAGCAAGGCGTTGTATGGATTACATCAGGCACCTCGTGCCTGGTATGCAACTTTATCGGATTACTTGCTCGAGAATGGTTTTGAAAGAGGGAAAATTGATAGCACGTTGTTCTTCAAAAGAGATGGAAGCGACTTCCTGCTGGTACAAGTCTACGTGGATGACATTATATTTGCTGCATCAAAAGTCTCTATGTGTCAGGAGTTTGAAGCCGTCATGAAGAAAAGGTTTGAAATGAGTGCTATGGGTGAACTAACTTTCTTTCTAGGATTGCAGGTTGATCAGAAGAAAGACGGGATGTTCATTCATCAGACGAAGTATGTTCATGATGTGCTCAAGCGCTTCAAGATGCAGGACAGTTCTCCATATGATACTCCAATCTGCGTCAATCACAAATTGGGTGCTGAAGTAGACGGTGATGCAGATGTGGACCCAACTCAATATCGGGCAATAATAGGTTCTTTAATGTACTTAACTGCATCTAGGCCTGATATAATGTTTGCTGTTTGTCTTTGTGCACATTTTCAGGCAAATCCAAAAGAATCTCATTTGAAAGGTGCAAAGAGGATACTGCGGTATCTCAAGGGCAAGCCGAAGCTGGGGTTGTGGTACCCAAGAGGAGGAGACTTGGAGCTGGCTTACACATACTCTGATTATGGAGGGTGCAATCAGAGTCGGAAGTCAACAACTGGAGGATGTCAGTTTCTTGGTGGCAGATTGGTGTCGTGGCAATGCAAGAAGCAGACTTCAGTCGCAATTTCAACCTGTGAGGCAGAATACATGGCAGCATCCAACTGCTGCTCTCAGGTTCTTTGGATACAACAACAATTGCGCGACTATGGTCTGAATTTCTTACTTACTCCTATTTGCATTGATAACACAGCTGCTATCTCAGTAACTAACAATCCCTTGAAACATAGTAAAACTAAACACATTGACATACGTCATCATTTCATACGGGATTGTGCTGAGAAGAAACTGATAATTCTTGAAAAGGTGGATACGCTTGATAATTTCGCTGATTTATACACTAAAGCGTTTGACAAATCCAGATTTCAAAACCTTATTGAACTGAATGGGATGATCAATCCCGAGTAACCATGCTTTTCTTGTGTTATTTAAAAAAAAAAAAGTCACTAATCGCTTAAAAATATGTCGGTTACATCAGTTTGAAGGACTTGTCTTCGGATATGTTTTGGTCCTCATTTTCTACTTGTAGACTTTGAGGATAGCTATTAACCAGATTACTGATAGTGACCGGGGCGGTTTATGATGAGTTTTTCATACCATCGCTTAAAATTAGTCGATCATACTTAGTTAGAAGGACACATACTAGTATGTGGTCGGTCCAGCTGATCCATTGGATCTTCGGGATAGCCGTTTACCTGAAGACTTTGTTTTGGTCGGGGCGATGAATGTTAAAATTTTTTCTTAAGGGAAATGAAATTATTTTTCAAGTCTGTTACTTTGTAAGAAGTTCGTTAGCTATGTTTAACAGAAAATTGATCCAACCTTGGAAAATGATAGATATACTAATTCTGTGTGCTTAACTAGTGAAGTTATCAGGCTTAAAAGGCTTTAGGACAGTCATTGTATGTCATGGTAACTTTTTATGGTGCGTAAAAGTATATGTGATACAAACTAAATTTACTTGATTTTACGTGGAAACTCCTTAAGAGTTTTGCATGTCTTCATATATATCTTTCCGAATGATAGACAGAAAAGCGATTACCCAGTCATACACGAGCCCATGTGTGTTCTGATTCCCGTGAAGATAGCGTCTCAAGATACTGCAGTGATCCAGATTCGGGACTTGCAGTTAATTACTACTTTGAAGTCTATGTTTATGAAAAAAAAAAAATTGGAGTTATTGAAACATATTAGTGATGATAAAATCAAGACTTCTCAATCTTAGAGTAAGAAGAAGAACGGGAAACAGATGAAGAGTACTTACAACTTAATCAGACACTATGGGTCGAAGTCAATTCGGGGTGACTTCGGAAAAGCCAAATACGCTTTGAGGATAGATAGGAGACATTAATATTTCTGAGTTGTTGCCCACTTAAATTTTAAGGCTTAATTGAATATAACTCGTATCACAAAAACGATGAAAACCATCTTAAGTATATTACCTGCTTACAACCTGTCTCTATATGTCATAATATAGCTAAACACGTATCTATGTGACAGTCACGTAGTTAGTATGATTCCTGTTCGGATCTTTTCTAAAACGTAGCAGTCCCTATCGAGACTGAAATTTGATCCCTTATACTTTAAATTTTTTAAGTTTTTGTACTTAGGTAGTTTTATGATTTTTTAAATGGTTACTAAGACTTGATCGTGTCGTTTAGATCTTCAAGGAAAGTTTTATAACTTAATTGGAAAATTGTTAAACTTATAAGGTTAAATTTGGTAAATATATAGGCGATGTTGTTGAACAGGGGAAGTTGTGGATAACTTCGCCTAGGCGAAGTTATCCGTAACCTCGCCTGTATAACCCAGACCCTATATAAGGATGTTCAACAGGTAACTGTTCATCACTTTTTCAAAATCCAGCGAACTTATATCCACAGCGAACTTTCCGGCGAACTTGTTCTTTCAACCGATTACGTGTTATTTATTCCCGATTTTCACACCGATTCAAGGTTCGAAATGCCTTATATCACATAGTCAATGTTCAATCAAGCGTCTAACTAGCTGTTTCGACTGTTTTCGAACCCTCGGACCATCGGTTTTGAAACCGAGTTTGATAACTTGTGTTTTAACGTGTTGATAAACATACTGTTCGTCAACATGTCCTTAAAACTTGTGTTTAAGAGTTCTTAATCGTCTAAACTAGCTGAATCATCAACTGCACGTTGTTCCATAATTCCTAACTGTCGCCGATTTAGATTCAGGCGAAGTTAGGGTTTAGGCGAAGTTATCCGTAACTTCGCCCGAAGCTTAAGTTCGCCTGAGGCGAAGTTACCCGTAACTTCGCCTGTAACTTAAATTCGCTTGTGGCGATGTTGTGATGAGGCGAAGTTAACTTTAACTTCGCCTAAGATCAATTTTACTTAGTGTTAATTAGACGAACTTAAAGCTGAAGCGAAGTTGTTCCCAACTTCGCCTCAACTTTAACTTCGCCTATACAGAGTTTATCACAACTTCGCTCATGGTAACAAGCGAACTTGTGCTATGTCTTTATGTCGTTCTAACTTGGTTAGTTTGTTGCAGATATGGCTGCGGTAGCTGGTGCTGGAGGTGCAGGAGGAGACGATGGTGATAACCAACGTCAATTCTTTCCGGGTCACAATATGTACATTACACTTGACCCGGAGGCGAGCGGTGTGGACGATTACCGCGAGATCATAACGTTCCTCCTACGCTCGAGGATTTTTCATGCCATAACAAACACTCTGCCGATATCTCTGCCGAATATCGAAGACTTCTGGCAGACGGTCGAATACGACTGCCGTGTTGAGCCCCCGGTCACGAGAGCGACGGTGAACAATCAACAAGTTCAGTTCAATTCTGAACAGATCCGGGTGGCATTAAGGTTTGGTGAAGAGACTAGGGATGACCCTACAGAGTTCGTAGCTCCGTTCCGTGATGGAGCGTTTCTCCGAATGGGCTACTCTGGTCCATTAGGAGATACCCAGAGGAGGAAGGGTTTCCTTCTAGATCAGTGGCGCTTCCTCATGCACGTTATGATAGTTTGCATGTCTGGGAGGAAGGCGGGCACTGACGGTATGGGTGCGACCATGCAGTCTGCAATGACTGCACTGACCTATAACAAACGTTATAGCTTCAGTCAAATGGTCTTCTACGAGATTGATAGGCAGAGGAGGGCGATGTCTCGGGAGCGGTCCATTATGTACCCACGGTTCATCCAGATGATATTGAACCATGTCGCTCCGACTCTACCTCAGAGACGCCCGATAAGATACGTGGAATCGGTGAGCAAACGTATCTTTGCTCAATGCCGCACGTCGAGTGCGAGGAGCAACCCTGAACGTCGTCCCAGGCATACTCCACTGTTTGGGTTTTTAATCAACCCAGAGTATGTTCCTGCTGGTGGGGACGAGTTCAGAGATCCTCAACCGCGACAGGCGAGAGCAACTCAAGCTGTTCCTGCTCCTGCTGTGCCTGTTGTGTCTGCTGCTGAGGATATTGATCTTGACGCTGTTTTTGGAGGTCAAGGTTATTTTGATATGGATCACGTTGAAGAGGTGCAGGTCTCGGCTGCACAAGGTTTGGGTGTGAGTATGACTAGAGCAGCTACGTCGATGGCTGACTCCGATTTGGATGAGATTATGAATGATGGGAGACGGTTGATGGTGTCTCGAGAAAGAACGATAGGGAAGAGGAAGAGAACGGAGGATGATGATGAGTCGGAAGAGGAAGAAGACATACATAAGCTGATAAGAAGATCAAGACGGGAGAGGACAGGTGCTGGCATGGGAGCTGGAGAGACTTCAAGGACTGTACGTTTTGCTCCGGCCGCACTGTCTGGTATGTCCATTGTTCCTTCTTCTGTACAGGTGACAAGTACAAGCGCTGCGGATGTTCCCGTGATGGCTACATCATCGGCTGGCATTCCATCCATCACTGCTATCCAGACGACGACTCCGGAGATCGTGTCTCTACCGCCTCCAACGCTTACTCAGTCGGTGGTAGCTGCACGTTTTGTGGAGTCAACGGTCGTTACTGCTGCAGGGTTATCAGGTATGGTACCACCTGCGGTTACGCCTGCTTCTGGTGTCTCGCCTTCGCCTATGTCAGACTCAGCGAGAATAGCTTAACTAGAGCGGATCGTGGCAGAGCAATGGAAGACTATTCAAAGCCTAGTGGAAGCAAATCAACTACAGGCATCCCTCCTGGTTGAGCATGGGAAGATTATAGATGCCTTGAAGGAGTTCTTGGCATCTCAGGGGGAGATGAGCTGTAAGGGCGATGAGCTCAGAACGAAGAAGAGAAACGACCGAGACGATGATCCCAATGCATCGAAAGATGCAGGTGGTGAGCTGCCAAGAACTTCTCAAGCTCTTGGTACTTCCACAGCTGAGGGGGAGTCTACCGACGCGGCTGGTGGTGATGATGTGGTGTTAGTTGAGGATGACGTGATTGATGCGCTGAAGGAGCTTGACGATGATATGTTCAGCGACGATGTGCTGTTTGATGAAGATGTGCTGCCGAGTGATATGATTGAGAAGATCGGTGAGCAGATTGTGATTGAAGATGGGATAGAAGAGGGGGAGATAGTAGAAGAAGGAGTTGAACATGAGATCCCTGATGTTGAGAAAGCCGACATGGGTGCTGAGATGGATGAGACTGAGTGGGAGGAGCAGCCTAGGTGGAAGGAAGGCTGTGCTCATTGGTTTATTAAGACCAAGAAGCCTGCTGTTCCAGCCATGTTCAAGAAGAGTTATAACATCAAAGGCTATGCTGAGTCGAAGAAGGGAATTATCTGTTGGATTTATGATGAACAGATAAAGTTGTTTGTGGTGAAGCGTTATGATGGTATTCAATACTTCAAGAGAATGTTGAGATCTCTCAATACGTTGCCGGAATGTGAGGTGAAGGATTTGGCCAGGTTGGGCCTGATAAATAGAAGTGACAACAATATGGCGAGAGTGATTGAGAAGATTGTGTGGAAAGAAAGCATAAAAGAAAAGAAGTTTGAACTATTAAAGCCACAGAAGGGAAAGCTCGTGGAGGATACAGAAAGGGGATTGAGAGCAGATGGCAAGCCATGGATGGTGATGAAGTACAAACCGATACGATGCATCAAGGAGGTTCCAATGAAGAATATGCCTCAAGATGTGTTGAAGAATCTAAAATGGTGGTACGTTGATTGCCAGACTGCTGAAGCCGTGATGGAAGACGAAGATGAACAAGAAGTGCTGAGGGTGTATGACCCGATGCATCTTGTTAACTTATCGAAAGCTGATTTGCAAGTGTTGAATGAAAAGAAGATATTCTATATTCCTGCTTGGAAGGATGAAGCAAGGAAATATCAGCGAGTAGTCACGGTGTGTGTTAGAGAAGGAGTGCACGCGTGAAGATACAGGATTACGAGACAAGAGCTGAAATATCAAGATATGAAGCTACTGCCAAGGGGGAGTCTGTTGGTGCATAGATGTCAGTAGTTCATATGTCTAATGTCTGTAATCGAATCTGTAATATTGTTTGTGTATTTGTTTGAACAAGCGAAGTTGTTGACAAGTTCGCTTAGGCGAACTTGTTAACCAAGCGAAGTTGTTGACAAGTTCGCCTAGGCGAACTTGTTGAACGAGCGAAGTTAAGGACAACTTCGCCTGAGGCGAAGTTGTCGTGTATTTATATAGTGTACGGCTTACTGTTTACGTGTTAGAGTTTTGGTTGATCGAGTTGGTTATTTACGTGTAATTCAGTAAGTCTATTGACGTGAGGTCGAGAGTTTGTAAGTAACACGGTTCGAGTTATTAATATAACGTGAGTTTGTTCGTATCGTGTTCGTGTGTTCGTGTGATTATATTCTACGTCCGTAACGATCTACACAGGGATTCCGCACCTGTGTATATCGGGATATCTCGTGTGATCCGTCCAGGGAACCTACATAAATAAAGTGACATTATTTTGTTCATAAACTCCAAAAATATTGAAATATATTTAATTATGTTCGAACAGTTCAAATTTTGGTGCGTATTGAACATTGCGTGAAATGACCCCTGCCAACGACTTAAAAACCGGTAGAAGTTAAAACATGTCAGAACGACTTTAAAAATTAAATTTTTATGAAAATATTAATTATAAGTCAAAAGCTATTTTTATAGGCTTCGGTTCGCGAAACTTAGAAAATGCATACGTATGAGTCGATATAGCATACCGTAAAAACACCTAACCCAACCTATACAAAAAGTTGATATTTTTGGCTAGTATTGTAGGTGACAAATTGGTGAATTTAACTAGTAAATGATTGGGTCGAACAACAATCAACAACCCATCAAACTTTTGTAAATATGTCTAGACTTTTATAATATATATGGATAAATTTTATAAAAATAAGATACCACCTCTCAAAACCGTTCCACAGTGGAACCCACAAGAAAACTCTACTGCAATCATTATTGGTAAACTGGGAATGCATGTGTGTAACACATGTCCTTCATGTGTCGTTCTTTACCTTACCACTTCACACATGTTAACACATCCATATTCATAATCACCAACATAAACCCATAGCATTCCAACTCTCTTTCTCTCACCCTCACCACAACCGTCTCATACCATCACCATATCTACTCTCATCTATTTCCATGATTAAACAAGAGTCCTAGGGAAAATTTTAAGAACATAGGTGTTGTAGCAAAAATTGGAATCTTTCTAGGAAATTTTAAGGCGCACAAGAAAACATACACAATAATCATCATCTCTTAAACCTTACCAAACCCTAAGGTAAGACTTTGTTCAAAATTTTAGTTTTTGAGTTTGTTCTACTTGAATCTTCGCACAAATAAAAATCAAATAAAAAAAATACATAGATTTGAAATTGGATTATTATAAGGCCCCGTTACTGGTGCCCTACATTGGACGTTGGATTTACTCATGAACACAGTTCTAAATATCAGAGTTAATTAAAACATTTGCGGTATATTAAAACTTTCATAAACATTGCATATTAATCCATAACTTTGTCTTAACAACAAATTGTCTTTCAAAATTTAAAACATAATTCAATAAACGTCTTAGGTCTTCAGATTCCAGACTTTTATTCTTCTGCCATGTGTCCCCACTCAAGCCAGCTGTTTCATTCTACTCACCTGCGTGCATACTAAAAGTCAGCTACGCTGAGTGAGTTCTAGATAATCATACATCATACAATACGTTTACTTACCTTCAATTACGCATCCGAAGATACCTAATAATTACTTTACTAGTTTACTTTCATTACATAACTTCATACATACATTTATACTTTATTACTTTCATACTATATAATTACTGTCCTTTCTATCTCAAATATTATTAGGGTCTTGATCCCTCTTTCCTTGTCTATCTCAGATATTATTAGGGTCTGATCCCATTTTTCTTCTCCCTCTCAGATATTATTAGGGTCTGATCCCTTTCTTCTCTATCTCAGATATTCTTAGGGTCTGATCCCTTACTTCTTCATCTTCGTACGTACTGTCTTTACATACCCGTAACATGCATATACTTCTTTAATCATTTATACATACTCATAATTGTACATATATCTATCATACACATTCATCCTTCATATACATACCTCCCTTGTCAATACGTGCAATGTCCGAAGATCGTTCACGTACCGACAAGCTTTCATTCACGTTCATAACATAACAACTATCACATACATCGTACATGGCATACACTTACCATTTAAGGTAAGTGTATTAACTATCACATCGAGTATGCATACATCCCCGAAAACATAACAAGGAAATGGGGCTAGAAACTCACCTGAACTCGGTTACGTTCAACATTAATTGTTATTCCTTTCTTGAGCTGTGCACGGCTAACTGTATAATAATTACATATATCAATTAAATATCACTACTCGAATCATGCTATCTAATTTAATTCTAACCCTCAACGAACGGGGATCGGGGGCAGCGCCCCTGGAAGCGGGGTTCTAGGGGCGGCGGCCCCTAGCAGAGTCCAAGGGGCAGAGCCCCTGGCTGGGGTCGAGCTGCCAGGTCAGTTTGGAAAAATTTTATTTCCATTAACTGTCTTAACACATTTTCCATTAGGATTTTAAATTATTATCCAATTCGTTAACTAATTCTCCATAACGAATTAAGCCTCATTCGTTATCTGAACACCGGCTAATTCGCTATCTGAACATAGCTCAATTCGTTACCTTGACTTAGCGAATTGGTGAGTAACGAATCACCTGATTCGTCAAATTACATCGTTATCTTAGTTTGTTAGCTAATTCGTTGTCTTGGTTTGACCTGATTCGTTATCTTAACGTAGCGAATTAGGTGAGTAACGAATCGCTTAATTCGTTATCTGATCATAACGAACTGGGGAACTGATTCGTTACCTTGCCATGACGAATTGGTTAACTAATTCGTTATCTCAACATGGGTGAACTAATTCGTTATCTGAAGATAACGAATGGCATCAGTCTTATCCAACTTTGACTCACGGGTCAAAGTCAAAATCGCCAATAACACCCACAGTCAACATATCTCAGATATGCAATTAAACCTTCGTTTCTTAACAAAACATCATGATTTAGGTATCAATGAACTCGGAATCCAAGCACCTACAAACCCTAACCATCAAATCAGCCAAACATTCATGTTTAAGGGGTGTGATTTATACATTCATATTACGGGTTCTTTTAGGTTATCAATTAACCTATCAAACGTTAACGGATTTCAGTAAGATTTGTTGTGTTGGATTCCTTGTTAACCTACTAAAACAGATCTATGATTTTTCAAACAAAACCGAACCTAAACGAACAATTTCTAATTATAAACGTACCTTAAACGAGTCGAACTACGAACACGGTAAAGTCTTGATGTTGGTTTGGCTTGTCACGACGTTCCAGCACCAACAAGCTCGGGATTTCGCCTTCGGATCTTGGTTCGGGTTGTGTGTGTTTTTCAAGGTGTAGGCTATGGTGTAGAGATTGATAAAAATGGAAAGGTTTAGGGTTTAAGGGGTATTTATACTCCCTTAAGCCCATGGACCTAAGGCCCAATCCATCTCCTATTCCATCTTCTAAAGTCCAAGCCCACATTCCATTAGTTTATTTATTTAAACCGATAAACGACACACTATAAAATAAACGAAATTTATTTTATTAATTCTTTTCAAAAGTAGGATGTGTGTGTGGGGATACTGTGAGTATGTATGTGTGAATGGGTGTGCGTTGCACACATATATATATACATACATATATGTATAATGTGGTTCATATATGTATGTTGTTAGTAACATGAAGATTGTATAAATCTTTGTTACAAAATGGATTTTTAATATAGAAAGCTAAAGTGAGTGAGAGAGTTGGGATATGGATTCTTAGTTGGTTGTTTAGATGATTACTTGAAAGTTGGATTTTTATGCTTAGAATGGGTAGTAATATTATTGTTGTTGATTATTGTTTATTCTTGATGAAAAATGGCAATAGAATATTTAGCCAATTATTGAAAATACTTTTACTTGCATGATGTAAAAACACTTGTTAATAAATTGTCAAGAACATATTTTCATGATGTAAAAACATTTGTTAATAAATCTTGATTAAACATGGATGCTTGTTAATACTAGACATAGGATTGTTAAAATGATTCTTTAAAGTTTGGATGAATGAAATACTTGAAGTTGTAGTGTTTCAAATAAAAGAAAATTCAATTACTATTGCCATGAAATTACCTACATGTTCTTGATTATTGATTTATGCTAACATTAGAAATTGTCACTTTGACTCTTGAAATTTACGATAAGGTTGTTATTAGTATTTTAAGACCTACTTATAATAGTAAAATCTAATAGTTTAAATTTAAAGATACATGAACATATGAAAAATGTACAAGTTAGTATACATGAAATACATGTTCACATACTTGATAAAATGATTACTATAACTAGTTTAAAATGCATTTTGTGTTAGATAATCAATTCAGGAATATTTGGTGTGTTATAAGTTTGAGGTGATCATATTTGATGCATAATGAGTTTAACATGTCTTGTTTGGCTTAGTTTGTTAGTCAGTTGCTTAAACGGTCGAAAAGTTCGACTTATTATTGCTAGTATTGCTGATTTATAGTGTTAGTAACATGAAGATTATATAAATCTTTGTTACAAAAGTTGGGATATGGATTATTAGTTGGTTGTTTAGATGATTACTTGAAAGTTGGATTTTATGCTTAGAATGACTAGTAATATTATTGTTGTTGATTATTGTTTATTCTTGATGAAAGGTGGTAATAGAGGTTATTCAAAATACTTTTACTTGCATGATGTAAAAACACTTGTTAATAAATTGTCAAGAAAATATTTTCATGATGTAAAAACATTTGTTAATAAATCTTGACTAAACATGGATGCTTGTTAATACTAGACATATGATTGTTAAAATGATTCTTTAAAGTATGGAAGAATGAAATACTTGAAGTTGTTAGTGTTTCAAATAAAGGAAAATCCAATTACTATTGCCATGAAACTACCTACATGTTCTTGATGATTGATTTATGGTAACATTAGAAATTGTCACTTTGACTCTTGAAATTGATGATATGGTTGTTATTAGTATTTTAAAACCCACTTATAATAGTAAAATATTATAGTTTAAAGTTAAAGATACATGAATATATGAATCATATACAAGTTAGTATACATGAAGTATATGCTCACATATTGTAAAGTACAATATGTGAAGTACATGCTCACATATTGTAAAATACATGAAGTTAGCTAACAATTAAAATACAACTATACTGTAAAAATTATTACCATAACTAAAAAGAAAATATTTTTATGAAATAACATATAAAACATATACTTTAACTTAAAAGTGTTTTCAAAACTCATAAACAATAATTTTAAACAAAAACGTATGTCTGTTCGTCATTAAAATCAAACCGGCAAAACCGAGGAAACGACACTAAAATCTTATAAATTATAAAACTTAGAATTAACAAATATCCCAACAATAATAAATTATATTTACATAAATTTATATGTTTTAGTAAAGAATACAATTATTTGCTAGAATAGTATAAAGTATGATATTAGGTAACTACTTGTATGCATGTATATTATTGCTAGATGTTAAGATGTATGTATGTATGTATGTATGTATGTTTGTGTGTGTGTGTGTGTAAGTTAGAACTTTGCATGCTTGTGTGAAAACATAAATTGGACTTGAAAGAACTAAAGTCGCCAATGAGTCGTTCGAACTTAAAGTAATAAAACATGTAAATAAACATTTTAAGAAAAACTAAAACGTTTGTGTGAGATAATTTAAGTTGAGCGAACAAATTAAAATGTATAGATTATTAAAAGTGTGTATTATATTAATACGACACAAGGTGTTTGGACATATCTGACATTATATCGAGTAAATATGAGTTTCTCACAAATCTCTCGTTTTAATAATTTAAATGTTTTATAAATGTTTTTTTTTTTGGGGGGGGGGGGGGAAGACACATTTCTTAAGCATTTTATTTTACAATTGTATTAAATGTAATTGGTTAAATCAAACTGGTGCTAAATACTTAGGTAAGGAAGTAAATTCCTAAATATAGTTTGAACGCGAAGGTAAGAAACAACTATTCAGACGTTATAATCGTTAACCTTGTATTGGGACGTAGAAATATTGATAGATATATCGGGGTGTTGCCCTACCTGCCGACCAGTCGCTCTAGTTAAATGCTGAGGGAAAATAGTTTGAGTTTGGTATGTGTCGAGTTTATATGTTTAAATTCCTTACTTGTGTCATATTTCTTGCAAACTTGTGACTGATACACTTGTCATAATAATAAAATGTTTATTAAGTTTGAATTATGGATTACCTTCGTAAGCGCTCAAAGAGGATTATATATATTGTTACGATTGTAAGTCATTAACACGATTTTTGCTATTTCAGCAAAAGTTGACTTCGGGCCGTATGAACGAACTAGTATTTATGGAATTATTTAAAAAAAGAAAAGCTTTGTTTCAAAATACATGATTTAAAAAATTGAGAACTCACCAACCTTGCATTGACAAAATAGTTTAAATGCGTCTTTCAGGTAAATGAATAGGTGAAAGCTTCGTGGAGGGCGTGGGAAAATATGACGTGTTTTTTTTAAATGAAAAATATTGACTTTTCAAAGTTTGGACTTGTATTTGAATAAAATCAAGTAATATGACACGTGTAAAAACTCTGATAGTTGAATAAAGTCCAACTTTTGTATTATATGTAAATTTGATTGTGATTGGCTGTAACGACGTTTGTCACGACCCCAAATGACTTGGTTAAAGTCTTCCGCTGTCTAATTAAGATTTTCGGGGTGTGACAACTACCGTACAATGAAAGCGTGGGAGACCAATTGGTTCCAAAGATAAAAACCCACAAAAATTAAAAGAGCATAATTACGTAGTTGGTAAACACCAAGAAAATGTTACAAATGAAATCAAAAGAGGTAAAAATCCTAGATGAGATTAAAATGATTCAAGATGAAAATGAAATTCTAGAAGAAAAACATGTACCAAACGAATATGGGATCTCTATAAATTATGTAAAATTAGTACAACTTGGAACCTAAACGAAACATATGTTGATGATATCTTCGCATATGTTATAGCAACGAATGTAATGAATGAAGAAGATTATGTACCTAAAATTTTAGAAGAGTGAATGCACATAATTGGTCGGCCAAAATGGCAAGAAGCCTTAAAGGCGGGGTTAGATTCACTTAAAAAGCGAAATGTTTTCAGACCAATATTTCGAACATTCATAGACGTCAAACAAGTAGGTTATAAATGGATGTTTGCTATTAAAGGAAATGAAAATAATGATACTATACGATATAAGGCATGACATGCATCACAAGGGTTTTCCCAATTCCCGGGAGTTGAATATGAGGAAACGTATTCCCCTGTAAAGGATGCGATAACCCTTAGATTCTTAATTGACCTCGCAATTTCATAAGGACTTCATATTAGACTTATGGATGTTGTCACTACCTACTTGTACATGAACCTTGAAATGACGTCTGTATGGCTAAAGCATTAAAATCAATACCTCGAGATATGTGTGCTAAAAAACTCAAATGATCTTTATATGGTCTTAAGAAATCTGGTCGTATGTTGTATAACTGTCTCAATAAGTATCTCAAAAAATTGGGATACAGTCCGATAAAATTAGCCCATGTGTTTTCATTAAAAGATCACTCGTAGGGTTCACAATAATACCAATGTATGTTGATGACTTGAACATCATCAATCTCCCAAAGAGATAGAAATGACTGCTGAACTTCAAAAAAAATACTTTGAAATGAAATACCTTGGGACAACAAAATTATGCCTCGACTTGCATTTTGAGTATCTATGAAATGGTACAATCGTCCACCATTATAACTACATCGAGAAATGCTAGTACGTTTTAATATGCATAAAGCTCATCCGTTGAGCACGCCCTTCGTGATTCGAGCTCAAGATGTACATGAAGATCACGTTCGCCCTCAAGAAGATGATGAAGAAATACTTGGTCCAGAAGTACCATACTTAAGCGCGATTGGTGCATTAATGTATCTTGAAAATAACACGAGACCCGATGTTGCATTCTCAGTACATGTATTAGCAAGGTATAGCTCAAATCCAACATGTAGACACTTGAATGAAGTCAAGCACGTATTCCAGTATATTTTTGGGACATGTGACTTAGGTCTCTTCTACCAGAAAAATGAAAAGTCCAAGCTCATTGGATATGCTGTTGTTGGATATATATCAGATACACATAAAGTACGATTTCTGACATGCTATATCCTCACATATGGGGGCACAACAATTTCTTAGAAGTCAACAAATTAAACTCTAACAACAACACCATCAAACTATGTTGAACTAATAGTGTTATATGATGCCGGCCGAGAATGTGTCTTGTTGAGATTAATGATAAATCACATACAAGAAGCTTGTGGTTAAGTACAAATCAAGAAGGACCCAACAATTATATATGAAGACAATGCAGCATGCATAGCTCATATTAGAGAATGCCAAAGGTGACAAAACAAAGCACATTTCCCCGATGTTTTTATTTTCAACATATGATATGCAAAAGGAAGGAGAAATTGATGTTCATCAAAATAAAATCTAGCAAAAATTTGGCGGATATATTCACAAAATCTCCACCGAAAGAAGTTTCGAGCAACTAACACAATAGATGGACTTCGTAGACTCAAAGACATAATTTAACTAAATTGGAGCATTATACACATCGTACTCTTTTCCCTTAACTAAGTTTTGCCCCATTGGGTTTCTTAGTAAGGTTTTAATGAAACAACATAGCTAATCTAGAAGTATCAGTACATATATAGGTATCACTACATTTATAGGTCTTGAAAATGTTGTTAACCAGGGCCGTCTCAACGTCTTTGAAGGCCTAAAGCGAAATAAAATGTTGAGGCCTTTTTTAAAAACAGTTTGATATAAACCCTCCTCCTTTACCCGGGCTTGGGACCGGCGATAACAAACTATTAAGTTTATAGTTGACGGAGTTAAAAAAATGTAAAAATAAAAATTTTGTATGGTAAATATATTTATATGAAATTTAATTTTCTTGCTTTATTTGATGCAAATTGTTTAATTAAATATTCATAATCAAGTTCTCCAAAAAATTCTTGATTTTTGGTTCTTGCTTTTTACCCTATCAAGCATTTAACGTGGCTGTACATACATAATTTGAAAGAAATTGGGCCTTTATTTTACAGCCATATATAATTGAAAAGAATTGGGCTTCATTTTGGTTTTTAGTCTGTGGCCCATTTTTAACACATAGAGAATACATGCTATAATAAATGGAGGCCTAGCAAAGTTGGAGGCCCAAGGCAATGGCCTGACTTGGCTGACCCTTGGGCCGGGCCTGTTGTTAACAATGTGTAATGAGTGGTAATATGTATGAGGGGGAGTGTTATGAAACATCCTATTACCACCTTCACTTCCATTTTATTAGGTGTTTACTACCATTTATGCTTACCTTGACCAAGGTATTTATTACCATTGATGATTACATTGAACATGTATTTACTACAATTTATAAGTTTCATTTTGTTGTCACTATAATCTAAACATGTCCATGATCAATATATACCAATTTCTCTCTACAATCTCTTGTTTCTTATCAACCCTATATATATATATATACATATATATATATATATATATACATATATATATATATATACATATATATATATATATTATTAAGACATACATATCTAGTATGGATATGAATGTTTTAACTGATGACTGAATATACAGTATATATTAAGCAGAAAGCCATTTGAGAAGCCACACTTTGTTGTAGATTTACACCGCGTAAACAATTGCTGCCATATGTTAGACTATACATAGGGGTGATAAATGGGTTGGATTTTGGGCGACAGCATAGCCCCCCGACAATATTCAGGCGATTTTAGGGGGGGGGGTGGGGGTATAGATTTGTCGCTGGTGTGTGGGTTGAAAATAATAATAAAAAAAATGTGTGTGTGGGTGGGGGGGGGGGGGGGATTTTTGGGCTACAAATGTAAGGTCCCGATCCCAGTGCCCTACTTGGACATTAGATTTGCTCATAAACATTGTTCTATATATCAGAGTGAATTAAAACTTTTCACGGAATATAAAAACATCAAACATTTATAACAACATATTAAAATCTTGTCTTTAAACTTTCAAATTATCTTAACATAAAACATCATAAATTTTATTCGCTAGATGCCAGTCAGCCTAGTCCGTGCCATGTGTCCCTCCTCAAGCCAGCTCCTTCATCTTATTTGCATGCATGCATACTAAAAGTTAGCTACGTTGAGTGGATTCTAGTTAATCAGACAACTTCTGAAGGTCAAAAGGATCATTAGGCCATGCTTTCACGGTTCGTATTCGTACTGGAAATCAGAATCAAACGAGCTTTTACTCTTCTGTTCTACACGAGATTTCTGTTCTCGTTGAGATCATCTTAGGACACCTGCATTACCTTTTAACAGATGTGCCGCCCCAGCCAAACTTCCCACTTGACAATGTCTTCCGCCTGGATCGACCCGCCGAGGCGGGCATTGGGTCCAAAAAGAGGGGCGTTGCCCCGCTTCTGATCAACATACATTGCATTCATATATATATATATATATATATATATATATATATATATGCCCGTAGATACCTATTACATACTTAACCTTCTTCTTTCATTCATACATACACACATGCATACATTCTTCTATACTTACATTCTTTCATACTTTCATACATAATACATAGACAAACCCAATTAAAAAACACAATGGACAAACAAATTACACAATGTAAAAAAAACCCACCAACTTTTTATTTATTTTTATATAAAAATATTGATATTCATATTAAAGATACAAAACGCTTGTTATTATGATAAAAAAAATTCTAAAAAAAATGTCGTATGAAAAAGTTATAGACGTTTTAAAATGATGGAGGAATTGACATGTGTATTGCCTGTGGAGAGAGAAAGTCATCATAAGTGGGTTATTTTACCTTCATGCCCTTTTCATCAATTTTTTTTAAATTAATCTCCATAATCCAAATATAAGATCAATGGATTAGATTCTTCCGTACACTTCTCATTTTTGTTGTACTTTGTATTTTAACTATATATATATATATATATTCATATACATCTACGCATATACTCTTAACCATTTCTATATCATTCAAATATCATTCTTAATATTCAAATAGCATACACTTACCACTTAAGATAAGTGTATTAACTATACACTGAGTATGCACACATTCCCGAAAACATAAATAGAAAATTGGGCTAGAAACTCACCTGGATCCTGCTTCTTTCGGAATTAAATGTAACACATTTGTTTAGTTGAACACGGCTAACTGTGTAATAATTATAAATATCAATTAACTACCTCTAACTATATCATATAATCGAATCATCATTCTAATCGAATCACCATTATAATCGAATCACAATTCTAATCGATTCGCAGTTCTAATCGAATGACAGTTCTAATCGCATGACAGTTCTAATCGAATGACCATTCTAATCGAATGACAGTTCTAATCGAATGACAGATTCTAATCGAATGGAAGATTCTAATTGAATAGAATTCGATTCGATTACTTTGTCCATTCGATTCGATTACTTTGCCTATTCGATTCAATTACTTGGTCCATTCGATTCGATTACTTTGCTCATTTGATTCGATTATTTTGCACACTCGATTCGATTACTTTGTTTATTCGATTCGATTACTTTTCAGTTTAATCTGATTTTCTTCACATCATTTTTCATCATTCTTTTAGACTTGATTTGCCTGTCTTTCTTAATAAATGAGCCTTGGACTTTAAACATATTATTTCTTTGCAATAACTTGGTTCACCATTTCATTCCAAACAACTTGTTTATACTCAAGGTTACATTTTTCTCATATAATAAGGTCCGATTTACTATTCTACCAAGTTTCATGCAAAACCGACTTCGTTTACCCGTCCTTTTCACGAACCGAACACTACTTGTTTTACCCGAAATGAACCAACTAACCCCTTTACTAGCAAGTTCATTACTTTATTAATAACCGTGGCCAATTCTATCACCCTACCAATCTTCATGCAAATTCGTACACGAAAAGTAAACATTTTTAACAAAAGCGTACCTTTAAGTTTTATGTTCGAAATCACTCGAATAGACAAAAACCATATCAAACGAACTCGGAATTGAGTGATTCAAGCGGCTACGGAACCGTCTCGCCCCTATCTACAAACCCATAAGCTCTCTGTTGCCGAAAAACACTGCTACAGTGGCCGGAAAAGCTGAACAGTTTCCAGAAAAAATCATTTTTAGCTGCTACGGTTTTGCTGATAAAAACTGGACTTCCTGACCACTGATCGAAGGCTGATCGATGGAATTCTTCATTTATATGTCATGAACACTCATTTAAAATTTAAAACCGATCCGACAGTTAGATCTCATTTAAAATGTAAGCTTTGCCATTGTATCAATTTTTCTAAATACACAACCGCATATTATGACTCCGTCGGAAAGCACTGGTCTAATACCAATTACTTACAAAACATTGTAAACAAATATAACATAAGACCATTTCTAGAAGAAAAAATAATATATGATATGACCACGTGGGTGACATTCACACTCGTTCCCTTTTTATTAGTATTTAGTTAACATATAATACATATTTTTTATATTTAATAACTTTTTGAGTGAAATTATTCTAAAATAAGGTATAAAAGAGAAGTGTTTGTGGCCATAAATAAAAACCCAAAATAATAATAATAAAATAATTTAAAAAATCAGAACTAAAAATAATAAAAACAAAAAAAAAAGTAAAAAAAACTCTGTCTTTCTTGTTCTAAAAAAACAGACACAATGTTGAGAAAAAAATACCATTGTTTTTTTTATTTGTTATTATATTTTTTGTTTGTTTTCATCATTAATTGTGTTTTTTTTTTCTTAACATTGTGCATTTATTTTCTTGATATTGTGTCATATGACTCATGTTTCTCGATATTGTGTTATATTTTGCAATCTAGTGTTGTTTTTTTTTAAATTTTCGTCACTGTGTCTTTTTTCTCAACATGATGTTTTTTGCTTATTTTCGTCACGGTGAGACTCATACCCACAAATTCGGGTTAAACGCATGAGAAACCCCAACAAATCAAACAATCTGGTGTCTTGAGAGTGGGTCAGAAGCCACCAAAGATGACACATATGATTTTTTTATAAGCATTATATAGATAGATATATAGATGTAAATTCATGATTAACAAGTTAATTACGTTTTTCATTCTTAAGAATTCAGTATAATATCTCAAATTATTCTCTTAAAAGTTTTAGGTGCTGTTTGTTTTTCAGAGGTAAAATGTCAGAAGACTGCGAAACCACATCTGCCAACATCTGTAGCAGAAGAGGTGGACCAAAACTCTGCAGTCTGCAACAAGAAGACTGTTTGTTTTTTAACATCTGCAGACTGCTAAAATAAGCTGAAATTTAAATAATTAAAGAAAAATAAGTAGTATAAACGATGATGGTTCGGGTGAAATATATGACTCAAAAATCTTCAAATACCATCATCTATAAATATCAAAAGAAACTAAAACTTGAAATTCATCAATGATTTAATAATCACTATAAAGAGGCTCAGACCTATCGAAACATTGGTTCAAAAGGTTCAAAGTGCCATGGCTGCAAGGGTACCTGCCATCCTGCATTTTTGCCACGCCAGGCACATATCCTGAGCTGATGTTAACTCGAACAACATTAGATCATCACAGCCACAAACCTGATTTCATATTTCAAACAACCATCCAAAAAACTCAAATCAAATGTCAATCGACATCGACAGAGGCGGCAACCGGCGTCAGAAACCGTGGATTTAAAAGCCATCACTTCCCCACACCGGAGTACAGCCACCACACCGAATCCGGTAACAATCAGAGGTCATAAACCCTAGATTTAACAACCGTAATTTCCCAACATCGGAGAGCTGCCACCACCACACGATCGCTGCCTAGGGTTCGTAAATCAAACCCGGTAACAATCGGCGATGATGGCGGCAATCGATAGAAAAACACAGCCATAAACAAAGATTATGGTGACAACAAATGAAAAGAATAAAATGAAGAGTGAAGAATTGCTGGTGGAGTCATCAGTAGCAACTTGGCTCATCACTTCTGGGAGAAGAGGTTAAAGAAGTAATAATACCAACACTTCTGGGAGAAGAGGGCGCGCAGACGTTTTTTAATGAAACGTCTTCGAAAAAACAAACACACTGCAGAGCCCAACGTCTGCGCGCCCTCTTCTCAGTGCAGACAAAAGAGGTGGAGAAGTCCTTCTGAGGAAAAACAAACAGCACCTTACTCTTTCCACTCCTCGTCAACTAGTAAGACCACACGTAATCAACTCTCCAACGCTCCACCATTTACTCCACGTCACCACCTCCACCTTCTCTCTTCATTTCCTCCTCTTTCTCTCTCCTCTGCAACTCCCACCCTCACAACATTTACTGACATCCGTGGAAGCTAAACGTAAGTCATTCTCTCTCTTCTCTTGATCTTTTAACAAGGCTCAAGGTCGGATCCAGACGGTTTGCTGGACGACCACCGGAGATGCTTTTATGCATTCAAGCTTTAGAAAATGAAATTTGAAATATAGGTTGTGTCCAACAATTGTCATTTGTCTCAAAGCTGCTTAATATGAATTATATTAACGCAAGTTGGATTTTAATAATCCCAACTTAATGTCATTGGCCGATAATAATTCCAACTGAAACTATTCCCAGTGATGGTCCGAACTTTTAAAAAGTTTACTTTCATTGGACCTCCGTTAAACAAACTTACTGACATTAAGTACTATCTGGATTTCAAAATGATGTTTTAGGGCTTTTGATCTAAAGTGAGAGGACAAAACGTGTTTTGGGTGCAGTTCAAAACGCCTTTAGGTTCTGATGGCCGGGATTCTAAATAATAAAATCTCTAATGGGTATTACTTGTATTTTGAGAGTGTTTGTCCTATAGTTTTTAAGTATCGTAAGCCGGTGACAACAAGAACAAATAAAGGAAGCTCCATGGCAAGTCATGTGAATAACAATTCAAATTTGCAAAGATTTTGATTTATTGTTGGCATATTTTTGAATGATGGGTTAAAAGCTCTACTACCATTGTTACAATCTTTATCGAATAGTTGATCCAGAACAATGACGGTTATTTTTAAGAATCAAGTGGCGCATGACCTGTCGATCCCAAGCCAACGAGGAGAAGAGCTTCAGGCTCTTTTTTAGCGTTCGACCTTTCCCTCGTTCTCCTTGATTTCTAACATTCAACACCACCACCACCACCACCACCACCACCACCATTGTCACTGCCTTTGCTACAACCACTACCGTTGTTACCATTTTTTTAGTTTGGTAGTTTTTTTTATATACAGACATGAATAGTTTTTCATGTATATTCCTTTTATTTGTATTTTCCAGCCAATCAAATAACACAAAGATATGATTCATTTCATTTCCATATATTAATCAAAAAAATAAAGGAATGTTAGTAATTTATTTCATTCCATTGTCTATTCATTTAAACAAACATCAAACAGAATAGCGGTCTCAGTACTAGTTTGCTAGGTATACTAGAGATTAATTTCCTGAAGGGTGTATATGAAAGAAGCCCGTAACCGAAATTTTCTTTTTAATTGGCACCAACAAGTTTTTGTCCCTTTGGCTTTTGATACCTTTGGCTCCTTGGCACCGGAAGCTATCCGTTTCCTAACCAGGGTCCAACGGGTTGTGCATAGCAATGTGTCGACTTCAAAGGGGCAGGGGTATGTCTTTAGCAGGTTAGGGTTTGCAATTCAGAAAGGGGTGGCGGCGCAGCTTGTTGCCCGCCTACCTGCTATGTTGATGTAATATCTATGTTTTTTTTACTAATTTCACCTAAATTTTTTTTTTTAATATCAAATTTATGTATAGTTTTATTATTTAAAAAAAAAAAAAAATTGGCACCAATGATAAATGAATTAACAATTGTTCTCTCTAAAATTCAAATATGAACCTTTTGAAAACCTTCAAACAAGTTAACATGCATGTCGACTCATTCATTAAGTAGATCGTGTTCAAGTTTACCCATCCATTAAACCGGTTGTATTCGGATTTACGTTTTTAAAAAAGCTTATCATATTTGCCAACCCGAATTGTTTATTTTTGTGTTGTGTTTTAAATAGTGTAAGAAATTATTACCTTCAATCCATGCCTTATATCCTAAACTACATATATATATATATATATATATATATATATATATATATATATATATATATATTTTCATTTTTACATCAAACAGCCTACATATATACAATCCTCACAACTAAAGAAAAAACAAATTAAATTATTAAACACACAAAAAGTAAAAAAAAAAAAAAAATTCACAAAAAAGGTGACCAAATCCTAAATCGCAATTCCCGCCGTACTTGCACCCCGACTCCACATTTTCAACTCATTCTGAAACGGTGTCAAATTCAAATCCATACACAACCCCCTCCGGCCACCGCCATCCACCGCCTCATTAGCCACCGTCTCTTTCGCCGGAACACTCTTCTCCGGCTGATAGTCACGGTGGCGCCGCATGTGACCACCCAACGCCTGCCCAATCTCAAACTCCATACCACAGATGGAACATTCATGCTTAGCCTTTGGCGGCAACTCATAAACCCGTGGTTTAACCTTCTTGTGGCTAGTACGATGACCGCCTAGCGCTTGAAACGAAGAGAACTGCCTGTTGCATGTCTTACAATGGAAAACCTTGCCCGAACCACCGGACCGATTGAGGAGTATTGCACAGTTAGCCATTGCTAAATTTTCAATCTCTCGATCATCATCCCAGGTTCTCTTCATGTCACCGGAAAGTTATAATATTATTATGAAAGAGTGAAATGGTTATTTGGTAAACTGTTTGGACTTTATTGCCGTGTGTAGACATATATATGGTATGTTGATACTAGGAACACGCATTTATGAAAGTGATTTCATGCAGACTAGAAGGTGGTTGGGCCGGGTGACGTCAGCTATGATCAAACTTTGACTTCTTTTGCATGTATTTCTAGAATTTTGATTTTGAAATTTAACTTTTGAGTCAAAGAAGGGTTTAATTTAAGTAGAAAGAAAAGGACTTAGATTAAGCTTTCAAACACATATGGCAAGTTATAAGAAAATAGAAATGGTTAAGGATGGATGTCTAGTTTTGATTATTCAAAAAGGTCATGTATGAATTGAATTTACTTTTAAAGGACAACCCTGTACTCTTGTGTTATTGATTGATGCAATTCTGGTTAAAACATGTCGGATGACCAAGAATGTAATCAAAATGAACTCTTGAATTATTCCCAACATGATTTTTTTTAGTTATTCTAAGTGTTATATAATATACCTGATTATATTCATAGAATATAAAATCCAATAAACCTATATAATTTGCCAAACATTATTTAACTTGATCAAGCAAGTGCAACAATTAGTATAGTATGAAGTAGTGTAATGGACAAGTGAATGAAATGAAAAGAATGGGTAAAGAAATGAATTGAATCATTACTTTTATAGTTTGGCAAGTAGGTACTGAAGAACGAATGAAATGCAAATAACAAAATACATTTGTCTCGTCAATAAGAAAATTTACCAAAGTAAAAAAATTGTTAATGATGATGGGGGTGGCAGCAGCGTTAGTGACGATGGTGGCGATTAGGCGGTGGTGTTGGTGGTAACAATGTTGACAGTGGTGGTGGCAGTAATAACGGTGACTGTAATGGTGATAAAGTGGTAGTGGTGTTGATGGCGATGATGGAAATGGTGGTGGCGGCGATAATGGTGATGGTGGTGTGGGTGGGGATGGTGGCGATAGCGGCCGCGATGGTGGTGACGGCGGTAGTGGTGACTGGGGATGGCTCTTGACCCACTTCTATAAGTTCAGTTACCCATCACCATTGCCGATGCAACCAATTGACCACCACCATCGTCATCTCGTCGCCAGTGGCGAAGCTTGGACGAGTTCGTCGGGGGGGGGGGGGACTCAAAATGAATTTAAAAAACATTGGGGGGGGCTCAAATTTTGGACAGAATACAGGTAAATTTACACTATGTATACAAATTTTCGGGCGAAAAATGGTCAATTTACACTACTGCGCAAAAAACAGAGGGTCGGGGCCACCCTCGCCCCCAATGAAGCTTCGCCCTTGCTCGCCGCCGCCATCAGTCCATCACCATCACAATCACCACAACAACCATCATCGTCATCACGACTACTGTTACCACCACACCCACCACTTGATCACCACCTCTGTCATCGAAGTTGCCGCCACAAAAAGCATTTTTTTTCATTTTTGTAAGTTTTCTTTTCTTTAAGAAAGGACTATTTATTTCTTTTATATTTTTTGTATTCGTCTTTTCCTGCCCGTCAAACAATATAAAATAATAATTTTTTTTACATGTGTTACCAACATGACAACATATTGGTAAAATTGTCACACCCCAACCTACGGCGGAAATGTCGGGGCGCGAACTGATTGCCACAGCTCTCAAGGTACTATCATGCAATATTTATATGACAATATCTATTAATTTTATTCAATTTCCAAATAAATCAAATACAAAATACAACTCATTAAACAAACAATAAACACAAATTTAATTATTGATTTTATCTTTCCTAACATAATTCTTCACTAAATCTTCACAAAGTCTTGCAACTAATTCAAGCGATAACCTGCATATGCGTATAAAATAAAATTTTGTCAACAACACATGTTGAGTGAGCAACACACCAGTTTAGTTGTACATATAGTATATATAACGAAAATATGTAGCTACAACAAGTCATATGAGAATAACAAAATAACCAAATGAGCAAGTATAAAGTATAATTGAGATGTCGAGAAGCACAAGGCTATAACGACTGGCGTATGATCATACTAGACTGAGATTATGTTGGACCTCTCCGAATGCGAAAGCATACAAAGCAAATAAGCACGTAAACAAGTAAGGTATAAGTTGTTAACACATAAGACAAAGTTGCAGTTTTAAGTGTAAGTATATAATGAGAAATATATTTACGCATATGTCCCCAAAACGTTGAAAGCGGTAAAATAGGGGAATGTGGTACTCACCTTGTTAAATAAGCAAGAGATAAACGAATGCGGTAAGAACGGTAGTAAACAAGAATCACGCTCTTAGGAAGTTGTCGACGAGAAATCCTAAGTAACAATAGTTGCGGAATAAATACGAATTGAATAAAGAGTCTAAAACTAAGTAAAGGTTTGAAATTTGATGATCGAGTGCTCTTTCTAAAGTTAAATATTACAGAGATTTATTATTTCTTTAATAAATGGTATATTTTAATTAATAATTACTTAAATAAATATTTATACAAAATATGATCTTTTAATAATTATGTAAACTCTATTTTTTCTTAATACGTAAACATACGAGATGAAATATATATATAAATAAAAAAAATCCTTTTAAAGTATTTTAATACTAAAACCTTTTATAATTTAATATCTATTACATACATATATATACACACACACGCATGTATATACACACACACATGCGTGGTATTTAACCAAGGTTCGGAAACGTGACTAGTTAACATGTCGGTTTTTAACAAAATATTATTTAATCATAATACTTGCAATATTATTAATATGATTTAAGTGATTAAAAAGATTGCCATAATATAAAACAAATTAAATTAAAAAATACGCTGCTGGAGGGACTCGAACCCGCGCCCTCCAGCCAGAAACTCAATAACGCAAACACAGCCACCCAGCCAAGCTGTAAATTACATGAAAACGAATTTAATTATCTTATAACATGTAAAACCCAATCCAGTTGATAAACCCTAAAATCTAAATCAATCAAACCGTTAACTGTTGATCCAATTAACATTAGGGTTATTGTATTACAGTTTAAGGCGATCGAAATCGTGTAATTCATTACCTGATACGATGATTAAAAGTGGGTTAATTTCATAGACAGACGACGGCAAGGCATGGCTGCAGATTCCGATACAAGCAGCAACGAACAAGAAATTGGTTATGGGGTTATTGACGGAGAAGGTTATGAGGTTGTGTTTACAGATTTAATCGAATTATTAAGATCGTTTTAATGTGTATCAAAAATACGGGTTTATGACGGTTCGTTTAAAATAAGCAATACGAATCAATCGGGTTATTTTTTCCTAATTAATTGAGTCGGCAAGCTCGTAATAGGCCTAAGAATGATCTGCCTTAATCAATTCCTTTATTAGAACGAGGATTGTTGTTCAAGGAACGTAAACGGGTTATGGGTTGCTATATGAGTTAATCAAAAGGGTTAACGGGTCAGGGTACTTGATTTTGTAAATTTGTTATATCAATATTTCATTTTAACCCCTTGAGGTTTAAAGATGGATACAATGGTTTAATTGGGGTTGGTTTTGTCAAAAAGGTTTAATAAATATATAATATATGTAAATACTTAGAGCCGAGGGTCTTTCTGGAAGCCACCTCTTCATTCCATTGGATGGAGGTACGGTGTGCCTACATCCCACCCTCCCCAGACCCTACTTATAGCTTTGCTGTCGGTGGGATTTTACTGGGCATGATTGATTGATTGATTGATGTAAATAATTAAAAATAATAATATATTAATAATTCAATCTCCTCGATAAACGAAATATTATTTAATAAAATGACCTAACACCGAAACGGGTCGGGTTTATAAGTTCCGAAAAGTCCGAGTTATTACAATAATTCAATTCATTTTATTATACATTCTATTCCATTGTAAATTCCAATATCCTTTATAAAAAAAGGGTTAATTTCATATATACCCTTACAAACATTATAAATATCATACGTATCCAAGCAAATTTTGAAATATCATATATGTTCTTACAAAGTAATTAAAATATCATATATGTCCTTTTAAAACAGTTAAAGTATCGTAAATACCCCTGATCATCAACAATAATTTAATAAATGACCATTCCATCGTTATTTAAAAAAAAAACTAACTTTCATATATGCTCATTTGTAACGAATAGACCATTCTACCCCTTCCCATTACATAATGTGTTTATACCCTATGTTATTATTATAGTTTTAATCAACTTTTCTCACATTTAACGACAACCAAAACGTCTCTCGTCACTTCTTCGAAATTGCAAACCATTCAAATATTTATCGCGTCAGATGGTATACGTTATAAATCTTTTATCGAGTCTAATCAAACAAGAGTAATATGGTCATTTTTTTAATTTTTTAATGAATTTGGTATATATGATATATTAATAACTTTGCAAGGACACATATGATATTTTTAATTTTACATGGGTATATATGACATTTACAATATTTTTAAGGGTATATATGAAATTGTCCCTAAAAAAAACTTTAAGTTCATCACTTCAAATTCCAATTTTTCTAAGCCAATAATTTTTCCTTAATGTAGCAACTTTTAATTGTTTCCTTTTATATTGAAAACGTGTAATTCTTTGATTTAAGTAATTTATCCATTTATTTAAGATGTAAAATCATGATTAGCTAGTTAGTTTATGTTTTTTATTCTTACTAATTCAGTATAATATCTCAATTTTTTCTCTCAAAAGTTTCACTCTTTCCACTCCTCGTTAACTAGTAAGACTCCACGTAATCAACTCTCCAACACCAACCATTAAAGCATCTTTACTGGCAACCATCCACCAACATTAACCATTAAAACTGCATGTAATCAACTCTCCAACGCTAACCATTAAAGTTATACTTATCTCTTCATTTCCTCCTCCTCTCCTCTCTCTCCTCTGTAACTCCCACCTTCATAACATTTTCGGACGTCCGTGAAATCTGAACAAAAGCCATTCTCTCTCTCTTCTCTCGATCTTTGTAAGGCCTCGATCCCGGTGCCATACTTTAGCGTTGAATTCACTCATTAACGCAGTTCTAAATATCAAAGTTAATTAAAAATTTTCGCGGAATAATTAAAAGGTCAACCACTCATTACATAAGTCCTAGAATTTATACAATATAAAACATGCCTTTAAGCTCAAACATCATAAATTTTGGTCTTCAGATACCAGCTTCTTTATTCACCTGCCATGTGTCATTCTTCAAGCCAGCTGTCTCATTCTACTCACTTGCGTGCATACTAAAAGTCAGTTACGCTGAGTGAGTTCTATTTAATCAGACAACATACAACACATTTACATACTCACACACACACACACATATATATATATATACACACATACCCGAGGGTACATATTACATACTTAACATGTTTACTTTGCTTCCATGCATACATTTATTCATTCTTTCTTTCAATCTTTCTTTAACTTACATAATACATACACAACTATGCTTACGTTCTATAGAGCTTTTTCTATAGAGTTAAATGAAATACTTATCCTCAGCTGTGCACGGCTAACTGTGTAATAATTATAGGTTAGTCAAACCCCTAGCAGGGTCCAAGGGGCAGAGACCCTGTCTGGGGTCAACTTGAAAAAAAATTATTTTCATTAATAGTCATTTACTAGAAATTCATTAGAACAATGACTTTCCATGATTCTAGGTCTAGTCAATTCCAATCTAATTGAGTCTGAATTTCAATCGAATCGAGTCTAAATTCCAATCGAATCGAGTATGAAATTCCAATCGAATCGAGTTTGAAGTTCCTATCGAATCGAGTCTGAAATTCCAATTGAATCTGAAATCCAATTGAATCGAGTCTTAAATCCAATCAAATCGAGTCTGAAATCCAATGGAATCTAGTTTCAATTCGATTCGATTCGTTTCCATTCGATTTGTTTCGATTCGTTTTATCTCCAAACGAATCAAGTTTCTCTAAAACTCGATTCAAACATGGTTTTTCGTGTCTTTTCTTCCTAATCACATTCTTAAATCCCATTATGCATGTTTTAATGGTAAAACGAGTTTCGGGCCATAACAACTTTATTTTCTCACTCTAACACGGTCCAAACGTCACTCATTTGTTGTGTTTCATTCCAAACATCTTATTTACGTTCAAGTTTACATTTTTCTTACATAATAAGGCCTGATTTGCCTTAGAATCAAATCCTAGGGCAAACCGATCTTAAAAACTTAACCTTTAACCAAAAACGCCTTTTTGGGCTACTTCTTGCTTCAAGTCTGATTGAACACGTGAATCTAGACGTGTTTCTTGTTGTTTGACGAAGATCTAACACAAAATCTTCTTTGTTCGGATTCGGATATGAGCCGAAACGAAAGAGGAGTGTTTGTGTGTGTTTTTTTAGTGTGTTTTGGAGGCTGGATGTTGGAAATGAGAGCTTTAGGGTTTTAGGGTGTTTATATACCCCCTAAGCCTATGGACCTAATGCTCATTACCATCCCTTATTCTATCTTTTATTGTCCAAGCTCACACTATATTATTTTTTAACTTAACTAAATAATAACGCACTATTAAGTAATCGAAATTCTTTTATGTATTATTATTAAAAGTAGGATGTTACAATCATTCAACAAGGCTCGCGTTCGATTTCCAAACGGTTTGTCAGACGACCACCAGAGATGCTTTAATGCAAGTGAACTTCAAACAAAGAAAATTGAAATATAGGTTTCATTTGTCTCAAAAATCCTTAATATGAATTATATTAACTCAAATTGAATTTTATTAATCCTATCTTAATGCATCGGCCGATAATAATTACAACTAAAAATATTCCCGCTGATGGTCCAAACTTTAAAATATTCACTATCATTAGATATCCGTTAAAAAACACTTATCAGCGTTAAGTTTTATCTGAATTTCAAAATGATGTTTTAGGGCATTTGTAACGACCGTCGAAAATATTCCCAAAATAATCAAGAGTCCATAACCTAAATGCTTATGACCAGAAGCGGCATAATTTTTTTTATTTTTATAGCATTCGCACTACGTGATGGATAGTTACAAGTCTTGTCGCGATACACAAAGACTACTAATTATTCGGATATTTTGGCGGTTGTCAGGCTACCCGATGCCTTTTCTTTGTAGCCATCGCGATACACGACCGACTCAACATTCTATTATAAAAGGGAGATCAAGGATATATTCGTTGTTCATTTCACTTTCGCTCTCTCTTATGCGATATAGTGTTTGTATAATACGACTAATCCCTGCAACAGTACCATGTCCGATTGACTGAGACTTTGGCACACAAACTTCAAATCTCTGCCTGAAGAAGGTGAAACTTTATACAATCCTGTAGAGTTTTCAATCTCATAATTATCGTTAAAACTTTTAGGTTGATATTAATACATACTACATTGTATTAAATAAATCTTTAAGCACCATACTTGCAAAATGATCAAGCCACATTAACCTTTTTTTGCACTTTTCTCTAGTTTAAATGTAATTATTATTTAATAAATACTTGTATTTTTGGTTGTAAGTTTGTAGCTTTATATTATTGATATGCAAAACAAATAAATATATGGTCAACCGGGATATGTCTTGGCCAACCTATGAATACACGGTTGTGTTCGGATTCTAGTAGTGTCCAAAACGATTTTCATATCCATGTGTTGTTCGACTTATAAAGTTACAATCACGACCCATTTAACACCATATAGAATTACTACTCTTTCTTGAACCCAAGGTTCCAAATTATCACAACTAATTCATCCATAGGATATATAGAACCCTTATGAAATAATTCCTATCAGAACATGGAAAAAAACATGAAATAATAACGTTTTGGGTTCGGTTTAAATGCGTGTAGGTTTGGCGAACGAGTTGAACCGCGCATCCTGTTTAATATGCAGGTCACCTTTTGGCTGGGTTGAAAAATACGGTTTAATATGTCAACCTATTTAAAAATAAAAAAGCATAGTTCATAAGTTTGTCCCGTTTACTACATTTTTTCAGCCCATTTATAATCCTACACATCAACTTTATTACAAACCGACAACTCTATTAGACCCATCAACCCGTTTAGATAAATGAGCTTTAGAGATCATTTGATTATAGCTTCTTTAATCATAGTTTACAAAACGAATTTTTCTTTATTTACTAAAACTTTAAAAACAACTATTTTTGTGTCACGTTAATGATGGTATTTTGAATTCACCCGAGTAGTATGGGCTAAGAATACAAGTCCAATATAATCGAGTCCACAATGAACCCTAATTTGTGTTTATATAATAAGCACGACCAGAATCTAAATAGCATTTCCATTCGGCCTATGGGCCATGAGACCATTTATTACTCTTTTATCTTTATTATGTTACTAGGTTAGGAGCCCGTGTGCAACACGGGTTAGAATAAACAAATTTATTTAACGGCAGCACAATGTAAGACACAAATAATATGTTAAATTGTTTATATAAATATGTAGTTTACTGTAGTTTCTTATATAAGCTCGCATAGTATCTTTAATGAGTAAAATAAAAAAAATATAAAAGAAAATAATAAAACTTGCCAGACAAATAGTACTTTATAATTAATATTATTAATAAATATATATTATTGAATATATTTTGTTGTAAGCACATTTTACATATATCTTTTATGAAAATATTAAAAACTCTAGAGAACAACCTGACCAAGTTTAACCCGTTTCGCATCAGACTAAATAAAGTTATTGTTGCATTTACAGATGCTACAAGAGATTTAAATCTTAAAAAAGATCTACAAAAGTTACAAATCCACTATATTAAAGCAAAGCCTAGGGTTGTTCACGGTTTTGTTTTTAGGTTATGTCATGATCCAAATCGTTAGCAAAAGTTTTTTCTTATTTAAAACTACAACCGAAACGTTAAAACTTAAAACGAAACCAAATCGAACGTCATGTTTAGTTTTACGGTTTTGCCTTGTTGGGACTTAACACAAGTTATCCTAGAGTAACCCTAAGTTAAATTGTGATGGTAGCAAGAATTAGAATGAGTCAAGTAAGAAGTTAAATATTATATATCAGGTGTGCGGCTGGATGATAATTCAAAAATCATTTAGTTGTTTAGCAGCAAAATTAATATGCTTATTGAATGGAATATAACATCCACATAAAAATATATCCATTATGAAGTTGCACATAATCAAAAAATACTATTAAAATAAATCCAAACTTAAATAAAAAATAATAAACACAAATACGCATTACAAAAGCTTAAGTTTAGAGTTGATTAAAAAAACACAGATCTATGCAATACATATACTTGGTAGCAACTTAAAATCATTCTATATTATGACAATTTTAACTCGTTTACTTTTGAATGGATTAATTCGAGTTACAGTTAATCGAATTATTAGAAAAAAAAATGTTTTGCGTTAGATACTTATGCCTTTTTAAATGAAGGGTTAGACAAATCTTCTATGAAAATTACATTAAAAATTAAAATTCAGAGAACCCAACCACAAAGTGTGTTATAAAAAAGTCAAAATCTCCAAAGAGGTTTATTTAATGAGTATAAAAATTTTAAGACCGATTTTATACTGTCAACTTTAGTATACTATATCTAGATTAGAGCACATGTTATTTTAATAAGTTTCAAAATTGATGGGTCGAGTTGACTTTCAATCACTTTTTTCTAGTTATTTCATTTATAAATGAATAGTGCATCAAATTTTTTTATACAAACAAAATTCATCATATTTGACATATTTGAGATAAAAGCGGTGTTTTTGAAACTGAGCCGGATTGACCAGACCAACAGGGCAAAAAACCGAAAAATAAAAAACTGATCGGTAATTCGCGAACCCGAAAGACCTACTTCGAAGCGGTAAAAACCAACCCTGATAAAATTAAATATTTTTAAAACTAAGCAACCACAAACAATAATTAATGCACTTGCTAATGACAAGTTTGATGACAAATTTATAGTAGTGTGTTTCCTTGTTGATTTCTTCCTTAAGCAATGTGGGATGAGAATAATATAGTTTCCTTTTAATCTTAAGGTACCAAGTGGCACATGGTGGTCAAATTAGATGTCAAGTGGCACAACCACATTTTTATTTATTATAATAGTAGATGATATTTGGCCGGCGCTAGGCTAGGTTAGCCGAACAACCGGCCGAAACCCGTAATTTTCGAGGGAGGGAGAGATTTTTTTTTTTCTATACATATTTTATTTTTGGTTTATTAGATTTAAGTAATCTGAACTTTGGCTTATTGGCCAATATTAATCCCAATTTAAGAATTGGCTTATGTTAATCCCAACTTTCATCTTATTGGCCGTTAATGAGACATTTCCTAACGACATCTAACTCCGTTAAATTTTGCTGACGTGGCTGCTTATGTGGCACAAAAACATTAATTTAATAAAAAACACTCTTTTAACATATATATCAAAGTTCAGGGACCATTTGTAAATTACCCATCATCATCATCATTCATCTCTAACATCTTATACCACCACCACACCATTACCACCACTTCCACATCAAGCTACCATCACCTCACCATTATCACCACCACCACCACCACCACCACATCATTATCAACGGCTCAATCACCACCAACATCCACCTCTGCCTCCTCCGGAATCAACCGTCTAAACCACTCCGACGGTGGTGGTAATGGTGTGGTGGTGGTATAAGATTTAAGACGTTAGAGATGAATGATGATGGTGATGAGTAATTCTTACAAATGGTTCCTGAACTTTGATATATCTAATAAAAAAGTGGTTTTTTTTCAAATAATGTTTTTTGTGCCACATAAGCAGCCACGCCAGCAAAACTTAACAAAGTTAGACGTCGTTAGGAAAAGGCTCATTGACGGCCAATACGGTGATAGTTGGGATTAACGTGGGCCAATCCTTAAGTTGAAATTAATATTGGCCAGTTGACCAAAATTCAGATTATTTAAATCTTACAAAACAAATATGGATTAATTATCTTAAGTATATTGGGCCTAAAACTACTTTTTTTTAATCGATAATCCATTAAGCTATTGGCCTAAAACTAAATTTAAATAGAAAAAATAAAAATACAAATAAAAAAATCAAATATTTTTTTAGGACCTATGAACATTTTTAATTTGATTCGGCCAAGATGTTTAATTATTTCATCCCGATAATGTAGGTAAATTATATGTCGTCTTTATTAGATACCCATGAAATTGATCTCTGAAGAGAAATTATCCAAAACTCCTAGCATTCTCAAGCTATTACTCATCTTTATCAGCATTCTCAAGCTATTACTCATCTTTATCTTTAAACTAGTTTTTATCTTCCGTATTACAGGGTTGTTTTATGTTGTTTGTTCTAATATTTATTTAGTTTTTGAATTTATATTATTTTTATTGTATGAAAGTTAATAATATACTTATGGTTTGATGATAAATTGTTTCACAAATAAATGAGATTTTATAACCCGGTTTAAAAGTATATGGTTTTGATGAGACCAAAGACCTGTTTATATTTTTTACTATAAAATTGTTTTTTTAATTATAAATAATATTTATGAAAGTTAATAATATACTTAAGACCCAAGACCTGTTTATTTTTTTACTATCAAATTGGTTTTTTAATTTAAATAATATATATCTTTTTCAAAATAAATAAGATATTAATTTTTATTATATCCTATTTTATAGGATTTTTACATCAATAATTTGGTGAGAATAATTTTTTATTTAAAGAGATGTTATAACACGTTTAAGAAATATCTGGGTTTGATAAGACCCATACCCATGAATTTGGGTCAAATGCATGAGAAAGCTCCATTTAAAAATCAAGGAAATCTGATGACTCCAAAAAAAGGGGGAGCGACCACATCGCAACATGTATGATTATGTCTTCATTTATATATATTATAGATTTACAATTAAAAATATTACATTTCTCTCTCCTGTTCAATTAAACCATATTTTTTTATACATTTATTATTACAGTTTTTTCTCCCATCTACTCACAACCAACTCAACAAATATTAAAATAGAAATAGAGGCAAACAAAATTTCCCCTAATTTACAAAAAATCGCTACATTTCTCTCGTCCTCCTATAATTTACACTTATAACCACTCACAAACCCACCATATAAGTTACAAACTTGCCTCGTATAATTTTAGGGGATATGATAGAATGTTTTACATTGAAAAGGTAAATCATTGAAAAGTGATATGGGCCATATACTACAATCTGACTTTAAAGTGATCTAAGAGAAGGCTTATCTGGTTATACAGCCGGATAAGTCTTGTCTTAAGCATTTCCAGCCTATTCCTTATCATATATTTATATATATCATATAATTACATCAAAAATCACTGTATTTTCTCTCTACTGTTTAATTAAATAATACTTTTTAACCTTTATCGCATCTTTTCTCTCTCCTTCACACATACCACTTTTAAAAATATTAAAATATTATATGATATGAAAAGTGAAACACCAAATTCAACTTTCTCATAACATTTTCTTTCTCATTTACTCACAATCACTCATAACTATACCACATAATTTACAAAACCTTACACAAATATAGAAAATGTTCTGAGAATGCTCTTACATATGTATCAGATAAGGTTTAATTAACATTCTTTGTCTAATAAGGATTTCCTTATTAGAGTGGAAGGGACACTCATGGGTATTACCCATGTACCGGTCAATCACGCACTGTCATCTCATTTCTACCCTCTTGTACCCATAAATCATAATATCACTGACGGCACCTACCCACAAATACCCTAGAACATTTATATGTAATAATAATAACTAATACACATTTATGTTATCCAACATTCATATATTCTTCATGGCAAAGGTTTGCCATGAATTGCAATTTGGCAATCTACCCACATGGGTCGGGGTGGGTTTGCTTTGTGGGTTGGAACCCATAAAACTTACCCTTACATGTGTCCCTTCCCCTCTTATGCATGCCAAAAATCCCCTATATGAAGGTCAATATGTTTTCTTTCATTAATTCTTTTAACATTTCGATATCTTTATTACACACATTGGTGACACTGTCATTCTACATCATGCCAGGGTATCGATAATCCCCATTTGCTAGCACCGTTACTACAGGCTAGGGATGAGCATGGTACCGTACCGGTACCGAAAACGAAAATACCGATCCCGAAAATCGAAAATTCTTGGTACCGGTACCTGTACCGAAATATTCGGTGCGGTACCGGAACGGTACCGAGGGTGAAAAATCGGGAAATACCGGTACCGTACCGATCCCGAAACTTAAAACTTTGGTACCGATTCGGTATCGAATTCGGTATCAATACCGGTACCGATTTTGCTCATTCTACTACAGGCCATTGCCAGACTCAGAAGGTGTGAACGGGCAAATATCTGTTTAATTCTTTTTAAAACGGAAGTAAAAAGGTCAACTAACAAAACTTATTAGAAACTATCACATTCGATTACTTTCGATGGATAAAAAATATAATAGCCTTGTTCGTTTGTTAAAAAAGTTAGCTTTAAAAGTTCAAACAGTTGTATCTTGAGAAACAAACGAGTCATCTTGAGGTACTCGAAATTTGTTTTAATCTGTATTGAACATGAAAATTTAGCTAAAATGAGTTTCTGCTTCATCTCTTTGCTTGCAATTTTGTTTTATTTCATATGTAATTGTTCTGTAATTTAGTATTTTTCTTTAAATTTGGTTTTGTAATTAATAAAAAAGTAATATTATGAACAGTTCCTACACTTATCTTGTACATAATTAGACTTCTCTTTCGGCATCGTCTCTGTCAAGAATTGATTTTATGCAACTATTTTTCGTCTGAAAGTTTGTATGGTTTATATAAGTGATGTTCTTCCTGGCCAATTAACACAATTTCGTTTAAAGTTGACATTATATCGTTTTAAAGTTCTTTCTAAAATACAAGTCACAGTATTTTAACTTCTAATTTTGGTGTCAACGGTGGAAAAATATTACTTATAATAAAATTGATAAATTACGATATAAAAGATAATAGAAAGAAAACATAAATCAAACATATAAGAAGACTAAGAAGTAGCAATTGAACAGAACAAGGTTGCAAGATTCCTTGGAACAGATTCATGCATCTTTGTTTCCTAGGATATATCAATCACTTACCACGTATGAGCTTATGTGCTTATTTACGGTATTGAATAAGAGAATTAATTACTAGTGTTTTCTCTGTCTTGGAAGTTCTAAGACATAACTAATTAACCGACGGTCTCATGTAATGGCCAAAAACAGAGTTGAAAGGCCATTAATTAGTAGGTCGAAGTCAAATCTGACTTATACATGTTTGAGAATTTTGAAATAATATTTATATCCATATGTCGCCGTTACGTATAATTTCAAAGTTTGATTTTCCACTTTCAAGATGAAAGCTCAAACTTTATCTTCAACTAACGTATTACTGATATTCTTTTTATCTTAACTTTAAAGTAGACATATATTAACTCGATCATTTTTATCGGATAGAAACTAAACTAATAAATTTGTAGGTTTTTTTTTTTGCAAGGCGAATGGTATGTATTATAAAAAGAAATAACTCTAGCAAGAAGCTAGAAGCTAAAAGGTATAACTGACACAATTACAAGTTGACAACTAAAAAAAGTTCATAAATGTTCAAGTTATATGTAATGCGTATTATTATTTTTAAATATCATGCAAGTGTATATATTTTTATGAAAGTATTTTTAATCCACTGAATTTTATAATTTGATTTAACTTTTATCTGTTTTATGTACTATATCTCATTATGTTCTCACTATTCCAAAAGAAAAATGACTATTCACTATTAGTGATCATTCACTGTTCTTATCTCCACTTTATAATTTTCTTTCCATGCGATCCCTTTCAAGATATGGGCCGTAACAATTTAAGGATACGCTTATCACAAGTATTAAGTGACAACACCACATAGGTGTCGCATTAGCCTCGACAAAGAAACAATACAAAAGGGTAACATCAACTTACAATCTCATTGAGAAAAGAAAACATGAGGGTATTTATTTTTCCGTATCTTTTATCTTCTACTATTGCGTTAAAAATGGGCTATGACCATATTTTTTTTCAAAAGCGTCTTGCAACACTTTTGCTTAAAACATGGCTAAAGGTCAAATTTAACATTTCAAAACCTTCTAACCTACCTTTAGCCATACATTTCATGTACTCATGTTGTCATTGATAACTATCTAGAACCTTTAGCCACATCAGAAGAAAAACATGTGAGCACTGTTTAACCGTATGAAACCTTTAGCCACACTCTTAGAAATCAATGTGGCATTTACTAACCACGATAGGAAAAAGTGTGGCAAAATGTGACCAACTGTCACAGTATTTGTTAAATATTTAATTCATGTAACAAAAAACATGACCTATAGCCACACTTAAGTAAAAAAATGTAACATTCACTAACCACACTCGTAAAGTGTGGTCAAATATGATCAACTACCACGGTATTTGTTTGATATCTTATTCATGTAACAAAAAGCACAACCTTTAGCCACACTTAGGAAAAAAATATGATTTCGTAGCCACACTTGACTAGTGTGGTCAAGTGTGCCCAACAGTCATGAGTATTTATTTTGTAGTGCGGCTAAAAGCTAACATATATGGCTACTTGTATTGGCCTGCATGACAAGACTAGTAATTATTAGGTTGATTTTTAAGGTCTTATATGTGTGACTAAATGTGTGTGGTTGCATGGTTTTTGTTTGATGAGGTATGACTAAAAGTTAATACATATGGCTACTTATATTAGTTTGTGACCAAAAAAGTAGGGCTGACAATTGGATACCTATTAAAGACACGATAAGACATGTTAATAAAAAAAGTGCGGTCTGTGAATTTTTTATTTTCTGAAATAATTTAAATTAGTAGGCTAGACTCCCTCATTATCCCTTATTGGTACACAAAACTTAAAGTTGTCTTATAGTCATAACATATAAAGTAGTTAAATGAGTCGTATTCAAGTTTGATATTTGTGTTACGCGCGTCGCCTCTTACATGTTAAACCTGTTAAGACACAAATTGCCAGATCTACCAAAAAGTATTGTTTATTAGTAATAACTATTCTAGAAAGTTACCCCTAACTGTAAAATAATTTATGGTCACATTTGTTTTTCTTTGTGTGGCTAAAAGTAATAAATAGTCACAATTTATATTTTAAGAATATTAATATATGGTAAGAAGATAAACAATCACAACATTTTTAGATCTTTAAATATCTCTATTAACGGTGAACTGACGGGACAATATTATATCTCTCTGTAAATTCAACATCTTCGACCATAAGATATTCACACACGTCGACAAAAACCACATTAATATGAGGCCTTAATTTCGCCTTCCGATCAACGCGTTGTCTTCTTTGGTGACGCACAATAAGTATTCCATTCGATCAACATTTGGGTTCTTTCAAATATAAATGTGTGTAACCTATTTGATTGTTGTGAAACTTTTAGGGCACGGTCGGAGTTCAGTTGCAGGAGAAAGCTTACAAGTGAGTAGGATTATTTGTAAATTTTAGGAGATATAGGTTTGTGTGTTAATCTTTTTGTATATGTATAATGTTTTTAGTACCGTTGTAATAAGTTATTGACATCAACTTGTATGCACATATTCCGCAAAAAACACATTAGTTTTCTAATAAAGTGTCTGAAATATGGTGTGACCCCTAAAGGAAGCATCTCTGTTGGTCACCGAATGAACCAAGAATTCTAACGCATTAAGACCTGATAAAGCATCTCGATAAAAAGCTCATTTTTATGGAGAGTTAATATTTTTTGAGATCTTGGTTCACTCAATTGACTAGCAGAGTTGCTTCCTTTGGGCGGCACACGAGCACTTTATTTAGAAAACTAAAGTTTTTATGCATTATGTGCATGTCATAGGTTGATGTAAAAAACTTCTGATTGTCGGATGATAGGTTGATATGTTAGTTTTGTACAATTTTGATATGTAATCTTTTGGTACTCTTATATATGGTAATCTGAAATTAATTATTTTAGTATTTGATTAATGTTTGTATATACTTTGCAATATGTTTCTCATTATGAAACTTGTAATATCCTACATTGGTTGTGAAAGGAAACGAAAGCTTCCTTATAAGGGCTTGGTACATTCACCATCATGACGATTTTAAATCTGTGTGGCGATGGTGGTACATCCCGGTCAAAACAGACAATATCATGGAATGGTTACGTTGCATTTCATCCCCTGTTTTCACTTTTATACTTTGGGAGTAACATGCATACTTATTCAAACAAGAATGATTTATAATACTCGATTCTCAAACCACAAACGTTAGGGTGTATGATACTAGAATATTTGCTCTATTGTGTGTTATATGTTTAATATACTTTACGTGCACAAGTATTTATTTTTATGTTGTTGTTGAGCCTCAATAAGTATGATCATACGCTCCCTTAACTACTTAGCCTTGTGCTAGTAGAATAGGGCCTCATTATCCGAGTATGTCGGTTGTTAGCGATTAGAAAGGATCCTCATTTACTTATGATTTATATACCGTAATTGTTGCTTTTATTTATAGTTTCATATACGATTTGTGGATTTTGCCTCATATTATATATACTCAAAACTATGAAATTTTTCACCAATATGCGTGTTGACAAGTATTATTTTATGCATTGTTATATGTTTGATTGTTACTTGATTTGGAGCTTGAAGACGTCATTCTATTTGATGCCGTTAGGTTATTAGAAGTATGAACAATATTTACTCTTATATTTGGTGTTGTTAAGTATGAACAAGATGCATTGATTTTGTGATTGAATGAAATTAATGAGTTGCTTAAATATTGTCACTTTATGTGACATTCGTCAATTTCGGGTCAATCGTATTTTCGTTTTTCGTAGTTGTATATTATGTAAACCGACCCGTTTTATAAACCGAAACCCTCGATATATTCAAAATGGTGAATTTTATGTTTCAATATTATTTTACACTTGTTGGGTCTTGAAAACATCCTTTTCGGGCCTTAAAACGCGTTAGAAACACTTAAAACGAACTCCCGGGGCCATTCTGTCATTTTTGAAAGTTGTATATATATGTCAGCCACCACCCCATCGCACCACGCAATGGGGGGGAGCCTCCCACGGTCACGTACCACGATGACAAGCAGACCAGACTGCAGAAACATGTTTTATTGTTGGTTCCTTTATCCAAAACTCGGTTTTTACCCCATAAACCTCTTGTTTAACCCTCCAAACCTTGTCCCATAAATACCCAACCCTCTCCCACATCCATCCCTGCTCCCATTTCATTTTCTCATTCATATTCATTGATCTTTAAGGTTGTTTTCTTTGTTCTTGGCAGTTTGACTTTTGAAAGTTAAACTGACCATATTTCTTGGTTTTTATTAGCTTGTCTAACCTTATTAATATTTAAAGTATATGGCACAACATATGTATAATATAAACCTCTTGTTACTTTTGGTGGTCACTTTTCCGGCCTCGATCGGTTAAGTTTCGGGCCTCGTAAGGCAAGGCAACATGGAGGACTTCGTGTCCTTGATATATATATATATATATAATGGATCTTGTGAGAAATGATATTACAGCGAGAAGTGTGAGAAGTGAAGGTGTAACTCCATTAATCCCTAATTGTAAGACTTTTTATCTATTATTTTGTTTACCAAAACCTGACCCGTTTCATGTTCGGGAACCTTTATAGGTAAAAATTATCACGTTTATCGAGTAGCTATTATTTTATTTAATTATTTATCATATTTAATTATTATATACAAAATAACTTTGAAGAATATACATGTTTAACCAAAAACTTAAACTTTAACCCCAAATTGTTTCCACACTTAAACTGCAAGGACTTAAATGCAAATCTGCCAATATCTATTATATTATAATATTCAATTAACCCAATAACCCATCCCCTAACCCGTATTCATGACCCGATGACCCTACCGGTGACCCATATACGTATCTTACGCCTTAATTTTCTCGTCTAACATGGAATTGATCCATGTAAATTAATATTCTTGCTAAAATCGGCCTAACCGACTTCATGAATTAGGAAACACGATCAAGTGCGATATGCTTTAACCTATTAATCATTCATCTAAAACCCGCTTATCAATTTATCATCTAATCATCGCCATAACTTAATTAAACCTACGTATACAATCACCTAACCATCGTCGTCCATAACCCTCTATTCAATTGAGTTTTTGTTGCTGTTTGGGTGTCTGTTCGTCAAGTATTATAGCCGGCAACTAACACGTCCAATTAACCTTGCTCCGATCTTCAATAAAGGTATATAAATGCTTGGTTTTAATCGTGATTTTATGTAGATCAAAACCCCCATAATTGATTTGAGTATTGTTAACGAATTTGATCAAATAGATTTATTAGGGTTTATATAAAATCTGGCATAAGCTGATCTTGTTTATGAGTTATGGAAAACAAATTTGTTTGCAAGTGCTAGACACACTAGTTGGTAAAGCACACACGTTAAGGGGTGGAGGTCACGGGTTCGACCCCTGCACCCTGATTTTTTAGTTGAAGTTTGTTAAATATATTTTTAAACCATTTAACAATTAGATAAATATAGAAATAACTAAATAAATTATTTTTATTAAAAACCAACTATTAAACTCGTGTTTTCTTGCATCTTTTCGTTCGTGTATGCATGTATATGTGTATTTAGATATACGTATATGTATATATCCGTATATATAATACCATGTGGATTAATTTTATTGATTTAATATATATATATATATACAAAATACGAACTTTATCTATACTTATATACTTTAACAAACTAATAATTTTTAAAGATGTCTTTTATTCATATACTATTAGAATATACTTTTAAAGGATTTATAAACTAATAATATAACTTAATAAAAATTATAATTATCGAACTCTCATATTTGATTCATTAACATAGTATCTTCGTATTCTATTATCCTTATTAGGCCTTATCGTCAACGTGTGAATCCTCGATCTTTATTCTTAATATTCTATTTCACCTTTGTTCGTCTATTGAGGTGAGTACCACATTCCCCTATTTTACTTGTTTTCTCACGTTTTGGTGACATATGCGTAAATAACATTTCTTATATATATACTTATATTCAAAACTGCAACTTTGTCTTATATGTTAACAACTTATACCTTACTTGTTTATATGCTTATTTGCTTTGTATGCTTTCGCATTCGGAGAGGTCCAACATAATCTCAGTCCAGTATGATCATACGCCAGTCGTTAGCCTTTGTGCTTCTCGACATCTCAGTTATACTTGGTCATTTGGTTAATTTGTTATTCTCATATGACTTGTTGCAACTACATATTTTTTGTTATATACTATATGTACATTTAAACTGGTGTGTTGCTCACTCAACCTTGTATTGACAAACTATATTATTTTCAACGCATATGCAGGTTATAGTGTGAAGTGATTATCAAGATTGTTTGAAGCAACTTAGGATGCATGTTAGAGAAAAGATACAAGAACTTAATTTTGGATGTTTAATGTATTGTTTATTTATAAATTTGTTGTACATGAATATTTGTTTTATTTGAAATTATTAATTAGATATTGAAACTTATATTGTGCATGATAGTAACCTTGAGAGCTGTGACACTAATTTCACTTCATTTCTTATTGTGTAGGTACGTATGTACGTGTGTAGGTACGTATTTTTGTATATGTGTATGTATGTTTGTATGTGTGCAGGTATGGAGGTTTGAATGTGGCTCGGTACGTTTGTATGTGTGTAGGTAGATTTGAATGTGTGTAGGTACGCATGTATATGTGTGTAGGTAGGTTTGAATGTGTGTAGCTAAGACATATACACAACCAACCTACATACATGTAGGTAACATCATAAGAAAGAGAGTGAAATTAGGGATTATTGGAGTTACACTTTCACTTCTCGCACTTCTCGCTGTAAAAAAACTTCTGAAATGATCCAATACCTATACACACACACGCACTCACACACACTTATATAACTTGTTTATACATACTAACCATGACTAACTTCTCCCCATTGTAGTTTGTTTATCATATTTATGAAGATCCATGGTTATGGGTTTGAAGAGTCTAACCTCGGTTTAACCGTAAATAGCTATAAACCGTAAACCGAACTTTGTTTACTAGTTTTGTTAAATAATTGTTTAAACATGCTTTTATGTTAGATTTAAGTGTCTAAAATCATTTTTCTAAGTTTTTGTCACACCCCGACTAAGTAATTGCGGAAGCGTAATACGGGAATGTAACGGATAAATCTGGTATCAACCACATTGTTTATAAAGAAATTCAACAAACTAATTTACATCATATTACATGGATTGGTACTATGTTTACAAACTAGATGAAAATCACATAACCGGTTCACGAGCTTCTTATTCATTACTATGTATTTACGTCTATTCATAGCTATTCAACTTCACTTCTAACACCAAAACGTAAGCAAATCATTCCAACTTTGGTTTACCTGAAAAGCATGTTAAAACGGGTCAACTACGTCTAGTTGGTGGGTTTCAAGTTTCACGAGTACGAACAAAATCAGTATACGAGTTCGTAAAGTTCACAATACGTATGTATTTATGTATATATGTGCATGATGTTTTTATACTAAGCCACAAGTGAAACCAAGACAGCTCGCACGCATGGCCACCCTTGCCCATATACTCCCGTTGGCATTTAACAGCCACTTTGCCCCAAAGTATGTACTATGTCTAACACCACATAGCAGAATGTAACAAATTTAAATGACAATGTGCAACTGGGTTAACATGTTCCGGCATACCCCTCCGGCCCTGTCAGTTGGGCTTGTCAAACCGATAGTACTATCCACACGTCACTGGCACGAAGTTAATCATTTGTGTTTGTGGGGACTTTCAAGTGTTAGTACTTAGATAATTCACATCATCACAAGTTTTCAAGTATATAAGTACATGATTTCCACCCCAAAAGTTCATAAAAGAGTTTAGAAAGTGGGGTCGTGGAACTCACCTTATCGTAGTTTGAGCTGGTAATACGTGTCAGTAAGTAATATGTCTCGATTATAGCTTGAATCCTATAACCGGTATTGTACTGTTAATACTAGTACAGTGTTTAAACCAAATCGGGCTGTATAACTAGTCTGGGTATAGCTGTTAGACCCAGAACATGACATAGTCTTAGATTGTGATGTTGTACACTATGAAATGTTCAAAATCAGACTTGGCTCAGTTTCACCGTTTTCCGAGCCTAGCCAAGTTGATCGTTTATGCGTTTCGGGATTAGGTAAGTTCACACAAACTTAATTAAATATATTGATTGAATAAATCATTTGATTTATGAAAGAATTTTGAAGTTTTGGTATCTGGATTGATTGCAGGGTTTGTTTCCGTTTTCACACGGGTTTGATTATACAAAACGCGTACAATCCACCCGAATTGTCCAGAATTCTCGTAGAAGGTTCTTTTTTATAAAATAAATTCAAAAATATGATATTTGACCACTTTTAACATTTTGACATACCAGTCAGTCCGTTAAACATAAAACTGCCGGTTTCGTTAAAACAATTATAGTTTAAATCTTTGATTAATCATAACTAATTAGGCACTTATATATAAATTATGAAAATTTTTGTAAAAATAAATTAAAATATGGAAAACTTTATAAAAATATTTTCGGAAATTTTATGATTAATTATCTATTTATAAAAATTCATTTAATGTGTTATAATTAAGTAATAAATAGCCCGTTTAAACCAAACGACATCTGAAAAATCCTATAATTTTTCCAAGTGGTCAAAATATCATAACATAGCTCCTGAAAAATCTCTAGAATGTAACGCTTTGGCCAAAATGCCTTTTTGCGTGTTTTTCGGCTGTTAAAACTCGATTAAAACACAATTGCACAAGAAATACTTATGCATCTCCAAATCATTCCAAACTTTTCCAGTGATGTTACCATAACATTTATGGGTTCCAAACCTATTTTCATAATTTTTCAAGAGTTTTAACTATTTTTCCCAAATAAACGCCAATAAACGGTAATAAATTAGCCAGATATTCTCCGTTTATCGAAAAATTACCAAATTTGAACAAGGACTCACATATGTGATCCCTGATGTCACTGAAAAGTTTCATAACCTAAAAACAAACCAAGCATATGTGTATATCTATATATCATATAACATCAAACCAAGCACAAATAATTCATGGAACAGCCTTGTTAACTAGGGTTTCGGTTTTGGTTTCAAACCGAACTTTCAAACCGTAAAAACGTCGTATTCATGTTCTAATCCGCATTTTTGACCAAAAATCTATATGTTTATGATTTGTAAACATGTTTAAGATCAAAAAATGATTTTAGGTGATTTTTAAAATAAGAAAAACGTACTGACTCGTTGTAAAAATCCAAAATATTTTCACGGATTGCTTAGAACATGTCATATAAGTGTTTTATAAATCTTTTTCGGCTTAACGGATGCTACAATGCTTGTTTTGATGTTACGATTGCATTTAAACTCATAGCATAACAATAAACGAAACCTTTTTCGTTTAAATGGTATTAAACGTACTGGGGCCTAAATATCAATATGTTAGCCTCTATAATATATATATAACTCGTATATGACCCCTCAATATATATACGGGCCATAATCAGTATCAGTTGGTTACTCGTTTAAGCACTACGAATTAACCGATTTATCGTTTACTCGTTACGTATTAAATAAGGTATACCTCGTTTTGTCACGAATGTCACATTCTCCCCCCGTTAAGAAATTTTGTCCTCGAAATTTAATGTGTCATTGGTTTTCTTTTTTAGGGAACAGGTGTGGGTATTTCTTTCGGAATTCGTTCTTTTGTTCCCAAGTATATTTGGGTCCTTGTTTTGAATTCCACCGAACTTTTACCAATGATATTTTGTTGTGTCGTAACTGTTTGGTTTTCCCGTCCATAATTTCTACCAGTTCCTCTATGAAGTTGAGCTTTTCATTGATCTGAACATCTTCCAGTGGTACTATTGTCGTTTCATCAGTAAGATACTTTTTCAGATTCGATACATGAAACACATCGTGAATAGTGCTCAGTTCTAAGGGTAGTTTTAATCGGTAGGCTACGGGACCAATTTTTGCAATAATCTCAAAAGGTCTAATGTATCTCGGGGCTAATTTAACGGTCTTTCCAAACCTTATAACACCTTTCCACGGCGATACTTTCAAAAACACCTTGTCGCCTATTTCAAAAGATAACGGTTTTCTACGAACATCAACATAACTCTTTTGTCGGTCTCGGGCGGCTTTCAATTTTCGTTTAATCTTGTGAATCTTATCGGTTGTTTCTTGAATCAAATCGGATCTTGAAATTTGAGTATCACCCACCTCTGTCCAACAAAGTGGTGATCTACATTTTTGCCCATATAATGCTTCATAAGGTGCTGCTTGTATACTACTGTAGTAACTATTATTGTAAGAAAACTCAATGAGCGGGAGGTGTTGATCCCAGTTGCCTTTGAAATCCAGTACACAAGCACAAAGTAAATCTTCTAAGGTTTGGATAGTTCGTTCGGATTGACCATCTGTTTGGGGATGGTAAGCGGTACTAAGGTCTATTCGGGTTCCTAGAGATTTTTGAACTGCTTGCCAGAAATGCGAAGTAAAGTGACTGTCTCGATCCGAGATAATCGAAAGAGGTACTACGTGTCGAGATACAATTTCATCGATGTAAATTTGGGCAAGTTTTTCGGTAGTGTAGTTGTTACGGATCGGAATGAAGTGTGCGGAATTTGTTAATCGGTCCACAATTACCCAAATTGCATTATGTCCTCGGGAGGTTTTGGGAAGGTGTGTCACGAAATCCATGGTAATTTGTTCCCATTTCCATTGTGGGATTTCGGGTTGTTGTAACATTCCCGAAGGTTTTTGGTATTCAGCTTTAACTCTTGCACAAGTTGCACATTTACTTACATATAAGGCTATATCCTTTTTCATGCCAGGCCACCAGTAGAATTCTTTAACGTCTTTATACATTTTATCGGTACCTGGATGAATAGAATATTTGGACTTGTGCGTTTCATCAAGAATCAACTCACGAAGTTTATGAAGTGTTGGAATCCAGACCTGGTTTTTGTAGTAATATATTTCATCAATTTCCTTCTCAAAATTCATTTCGTTCCCGTGTAGTTCTTCCTTTTCTAACTGATCTGCTTTTAAGGCTTCGTCTTGTGCAACACGAACTTGTTCGATTAGGCTACTTTGGACAATCATTCCAAGTTCTCGTACCCTTAACGGTTTAACTCTATCTTTTCGGATTAAAGCATCAGCTACTATATTGGCCTTACCCGGATGGTATTTAATTTCACAATCATAATCATTTAACAGTTCTACCCATATTCTTTGTCTCATTTTCAGCTCATTCTGATCAAATATGTGTTGTAGGCTTTTGTGATCAGTATAAATGGTACATTTGGTGCCATACAAGTAATGTCTCCAAATCTTCAATGCAAAAATAATTGCTCCAAATTCCAAATCGTGGGTCGTGTAATTCTTCTCGTGTACCTTTAATTGTCGGGAGGCATATGCTATTACTTTCTTTCGTTGAATCAGTACGCATCCCAAACCTTTACGAGATGCGTCACAATAGACCAACAATTCATCAGTTCCATCTAGGAGACTTAATATTGGAGCTTCACATAACTTTTTTTTTAACGTTTGGAAGGCCATTTCACGTTCTTCTCCCCAATCATACGCTCGATCTTTCTGAGTTAGGAGGGTTAAAGGTTGAGCAATACTTGAAAAGTTTTCAATAAATTTATTACCCGGATAATCCCAAAAATTGGCGAATTTCTTTTGGTGATTTAGGTACTTGCCAATTCTTAATGGCCTCAATTTTACTTGGGTCTACTTGGATTCCTTAGTGATTAACAATGTGTCCTAAGAACTGTACTTCTTGTAACCAGAATTCACATTTGGACAACTTGGCATATAACTTTTCATGCCTCAATAACTCCAAGATTACCCATAGATGTTGTTCGTGTTCGTCCTTACTTTTCAAATATATCAAAATGTCGTCGATAAACACTATCACGAATTTATCAAGGTAAGGTTTGCAAACTCGGCTCATGAGGTCCATAAACACTGCAGGCGCATTGGTCAATCCAAACGGCATAACCAAAAATTCATAGTGACCATACCGAGTTCGGAAGGCTGTTTTTGGGATATCTTCTTCTTAAATTCTTACTTGATGATAACCCGATCTGAGATCAATTTTTGAAAAATACTTCGCACCCTGGAGCTGATCAAATAAGTCATCAATTCAGGGTAAGAGGTATCTATTCTTTATAGTCACCTTATTCAATTCCTGATAATCAATTCACATCCGAAAACTTCCATTCCTTCTTTTTCACAAATAACACTAGTGCTCCCCACGGCGAATAACTAGGTCGGATAAAACCCCTGTCCAGTAACTCTTGCAATTGGTTGGATAGTCTTGCATTTCAGAAGGTGCAAGTCGGTAAGGTGCCTTAGCAATGGAGGATGCTCCCGGTATCAAGTCAATACGGAATTCGACTTGTCGGGTTGGTGGTAAACCAGGCAACTCATCGGGAAATAAACCTGAATACTTGTGTACCACTGGGATGTCTTCTATTCGCTTTTCATCAGGTTCCCTAACTGTTACGCTCACCAAGTATAATGTACAACCTTGGCGCAAATATTTTAATGCCTTAAGTTGGGAAACGAGAGGCAGTACAATACCAGATTTCTCACCTTGAGCAATCATCGCCTCATCATTCGAAAGAGGTATCCTAACAGTCTTATCTTTGCAAATAATTCCCGCTTTATACTTAGACAGCCAGTCCATACCGACTTATAACATCGAAACTTCCTAATTCCACTGGAAGTAAATCAATAAGGAACGGGTGGTCGTTTAGGATAAGGGAATAGTTTCGAATGATTTGTTTCACAATTATAGACTTACCGTTAGCAAGACTATAGTATAGGTATATGTTAGTTCACTAAACCGCATATTTTCTAAGGGTAAAAAGTTAACAGATACGAAACTTCTATCAGCGCCTGTATCAAACAAAACTGAAGCATACTGACTGGAAACTAAGAATGTACTCGTTACTACGTTCGGATCATGAATCTCTTCACTCGATCATATTACAAAAGCGCATATCCTAGCTGTATTGGAAGTTGATGACTGTGCTTGGTTCTGCCGTCTCACAGCACCCTGGTTCAGCTTGGGGCAGTATCTCCGAAAATGTTCCGTATTACCACATTCGTAGCAGGTACGGAGGTTCATGGTAGGTAGGGTTTATTGATTGAGTTGTGGTCTGGTTGGTTGAGGTCAAGGTGGGTGTTGAGAACGAAAGGGTTGGGTTGTTTGAGATTGTCGGTTCGGAGTATTCATTTCGTTCTACAATTTGGGGCACAATGCCCAATTTTCCACATATTTGACACATAAATGTTCGACACTCACCAGTATGATGTAAATTACATTTTCACATTTCGGCAACGACCCTTTGTATGTATCTTGTTTCATGTTGGAACTGGTCATAGTATAATTCTGAGTTGCAGGGCGGATTCTTTGATTCTGATATTTCATTTGTGCTATAGAGGTACAATCAGTTCGTTTCAGACCAGACGATTCCCCTGGTACTCTTAATACACCGTTTCTTGTATGGTCAAAATTAACGAAGCCGACTTGTGACACGTCACTTTCTAAAGTTGGGTTAGCTATGGAATTGACTATATTTCTCACGTTTGGGGTCAGTCCCCAAATGTAGTGCTCAATGCGCTTGGGTTTCGGAATAATTGACCATGGTACTAAATGAGTCAATTTGTTGAAACGGTTTGTGTAACTTAAATGGTCAGGGCCTCTCATTTCCAAGTTCCAGAGTTCGTGTTCCAACTTATGGATCTCATTTATTGGGTAGAAATGTTTTAATATAAGGGTTTTAAGTTCAGTCCATGTCATAATGTTAATCGCTTCTCATTCCCGAGTTTGTACAATCATATTCCACCACATTAAGGCATGATTAATAAACATGCTAGTAGTATACTTAACTATACAATATGGTGGACAGTTGTTTATGTTAATTACGGATTCAGCCTTTTCAATACATCTCATCAATCCGTTTAGTTCCTTAGTACCACTGAAATTTATAGGTCTATACGACATAAACTATTCATACGAACATTCTCGACGCGGGGGATTCGTGTTACCAGAAATATTAGTATATATTGGGGGAGTTATATTCGTGACATTATTTGTATTCAACGGGGAAATAGTATTCGTAGCTGCATTAGTGTTCGGCGAAGGTGTAGTATTATCGGTTTTATCGGTGCTCGACAGTTGGTTAACGGTTGTATTTTCAAGTATGCCAGCAGTGACTAGCGCTACAATAGTCAGTATCACTGCTTATAGTTAGCGAGCATTCATTTCGCCCACCTCCACCTCAGATATAGTATTAGTTTTCTCCGGGGCCATTCTATAAAAATAATCATAAACACACAGCTATGCCAAAGAACACATTTGTATTACCCATAATTTTTACTGTACGTATTTATTCCAAAATCAACGCATAGGCTTAACTTGGTATAGGCCGGCGCTTTAAATAGACATACTAAAATTTATAACTATATAGCGACTTAACCCGGTAAGGGTGTCAGTGCTTGTAATAATAGTAGATTATTAACATCATCCATATCAGCGCAATATACTACTGCCAGTGCTGCATAGGGTATCAAAAGACTACGTACAACCAACCAGACTATTTTTATTTCTTTTTATTCATATGTATATAAAAAATAACCACACACAAACAACCATTTAGGTTGCAATAACTGCTTGACAACCCCATAACTAGGTTGTCACTCTGTCCAAGAGCCGTTAAGAATGCGTATCGGATCAATGTAAGTTAATTACTACTTGTTGTATATCCAGCATGTAATCATATATCTCCCGTCTTCTTTGTAAGTTGGTAAATATAGCTATTAAGTGCCCTAGTATCTGATCAGACAATATAGCTAACCAGGCTGGGTCGGCTAAATGGGGAGGTTCTTGATTGGGTATAGGTATACTCTGTGTAGGGAAAGTTAACCAGGATATGGGAGGTTCTTCCCCTATGATAAGTCAATCTGGGTGGGGAAGGCATACTATCAGGTGGTGGTACTCTCGTACAGTCAGTCTGACTAGCTCTATGAGTGGATGCAGTCATCGGGGTATGATGTGATGATGGTGTGGGAGATCTAGGAGTTCTAGTGGTAAGTACTGGTGAATCCTACCTCATGCTTAGGTGATGTTCTAGGGGAATAACTGTCTCATCTATAGCCTGATAAGTAAAGCTTATCAATGGCGCCTCATATGGAATCACCTCATTTCTCTCATTTCCATCTGTTTCTACATATATGTTCTCCTCTGAGTCTTTTTCTCGTTCTTCCTTCTCAAGAGATAGTGTTGGTACTTGATCAGTTGCATCATATCTGGTTCTCGGCGTCCCTCTGTACAAAGGTTATTATAACAATAACAATTCTTGATAACATTAATTATAATAATGTATAATATTAGTTACAGTTTAGTACTTACACGTATTCGTACACATTAGCACAGATAATCCTTTATATAGATATATATATTTATTTAATATTATATTTTATGCACAAATGTTGTTGTTTTTACCTATTAGATTGTTCAACGACTCCTTCTCGAATTCCCTCGTACAAACAAGTCCGTTATTACGTTCCGGACCATAATAACCCACTTGTCCATTCGAATTCATCCCGAGAATCATCCGTATATATATTATTTAATATTATTTTATTCCCAGAGCTAATCGAGCCTAAGGTTATATTAGGGTATCCTAAGGGACATCCTAATTCATTATAACCAATGGCTCTGAAACCAACTTTTGTCACACCCCGAGTAGGTAATTGCGGAAGCGTAATACGGGAATTTAACAGATAAATCTGGCATCAACCACATTGTTTATAAAGAAATTCAACAAACTAATTTAAATCATATTACATGGATTGGTACTATGTTACAAACTAGATGAAAATCACATAACCAGTTCATGAGCTACTTATTCATTACTATGTATTTACGTCTATTCATAGCTATTCAACTTCACTTCTAACACCAAAAACGTAAGCAAATCATTCCAACTTTGGTTTACCTGAAAAACATGTTAAAACGGGTCAACTACGTCTAGTTGGTGGGTTTCAAGTTTCACGAGTACGAACAAAATCAGTATACGAGTTCATAAAGTTTACAATACGTATGTATTTATGTATATATGTGCATGATGTTTTTATACTAAGCCACAAGTGAAACCAAGACAACTCGCACGCATGGCCACCCTTGCCCATGTACTCCCGTTGGCATTTAACATCCATTTTGCTCCCAAAGTATGTACTATGTTTAACACTACATAGCAGAATGTAACAAATTTAAATGACAATGTGCAACTGGGTTAACATGTTCCGGCATACCCCTCCGGCCCTGTCAGTTGGGTTTGTCAAACCGATAGTACTATCCACACGTCATTGGCACGAAGTTAATCACGTGTGTTTGTGGGGACTTTCAAGTGTTAGTACTTAGATAATTCACATCATCATGGAACAGCCTTGTTAACTAGGGTTTCGGTTTTGGTTTCAAACCGAACTTTCAAACCGTAAAAACGTCGTATTCATGTTCTAATCCGCGTTTTTGACCAAAAATATATATGTTTCTGATTTGTAAACATGTTTAAGATCAAAAAATGATTTTAGGTGATTTTTAAAAGTTTTGGATAGTTAATTATGATTATTAATAATCAAGACATGTTTATATGATTAAAACATGATTAAAACAAGATTAAAAGTTGCAAGAATTATGATCTTACTTTGATGTTTTTGCTATGAATTATGAAGAGAAGGCTGGGAAGTATACGGTTTGAGTTGAAAGTGTGAAAGGGATTGAGTTATAAACATTTTATATGCAAAATATCTAGGGGGTAATCCCCATGGTGTTGGCCGCCATATATTAGGGGCCCATTGGGCCTCTTTTTGGCCCATTCCTGCCTCGTTTGGCATGCCAAAGTTCGGTCTTGTTCCAAAATTTAATTCGGGTTTGGTTTTTCGCAAGAAAATTAGTTCTGGTGTGAGAAATAGCGCGAAAACGAGTGTTTTTCAGCTTATTTTTGTAAAATAAGAAAAACGTACTGACTCGTTGTAAAAATCCAAAATATTTTCACGGATTGCTTAGAACATGTCATATAAGTGTTTTATAAATCTTTTTCGGCTTAACGGATGCTACAATGCTTGTTTTGATGTTAACGATTGCATTTAAACTCATAGCGTAACAATAAACGAAACCTTTTTCGTTTAAATGGTTTTAAACGTACTGGGGCCTAAATATCAATATGTTAGCCTCTATAATATATATATAACTCGTATATGACCCCTCAGTATATATACGGGCCATAATCAGTATCAGTCAGTTACTCGTTTAAGCACTACGAATTAACCGATTTATCGTTTACTCGTTAGGTATTAAATAAGGTATACCTCGTTTTGTCACGAATGTCACAGTTCTATGGTTATGGGTTTGTAGATTCTAACATCGGTCTTAACCCGAAACTAGATCCGAACCGAAAACCGAACTTTCGTTTAAAAACTTTATTGTTAACTTTTTGGTTGTAAAACTTAAGTTTCTTCATTTATATATTATTATACAAGCTCTTTAATATTTGGGCATGTGGCAACCATCTAGGAACTTATTGTGAGATGGAAACCGAACCAAACCGATCTAAACCGATTCTTACTCGCTTAAGACACACAAGTGTGTTTTTAGCTATCAAGACTTGTATAAATATTTAAAAATACTTTATAAATTGATTTTAATTATTTTCTTTTGTACTTGGAAATGTTGGATCCAACTTGATCTCATAACAAAGTTTGGACCGACAAAACCGAACACTCGCTTAACGGACGTTGTTAGTTCTAAAACAATAGAACTACATATTTGGTTAAGTCTTATTAAATTTTATTGAGTTATCTCATAAAATTCATTATTTTGGAAAGTTGACTTTGGGTTTGACCAATTATCAAGACCCGAACCAGCAACCCGAAACAATCGTTAAAACCCGTTTTAGTATCTATATTATATAGGGACTTGCATTCTTGCATTTTTACCCACCTCATTATTTAACATAGGTTGAGTAAATATTAAGGGCTAGATACTTTAACCCGGTTTCGAGCAAACTTATATTTTAAAGACTATTATTATGTTTTTCTTAAATATTTATATTTTAAACATTAAACTTTAAATTGTTTACATTTCCTATAATTTATTTTATTGAAAGACATCCTAGATAACCCTTATAATACAAGACTTCCTTTTATCTAGATCTTGCTCGTTAAACCTCATCCTTCCGGTTACTCGTCGTTTTACCAATCAAGTTTATTACTTGAATGTGAGCACTTTTCATACCCCATTTTCCATCTTTCGTTTTGGGGTGATATTGCATACTTATTCAAACTAAATGTTTTATACTTGAGTCTTAAACCACAAACTTTATTGTATACTTGACTTAAATAAATGCTCGATTTGGTGTTCTATGCTTACATGCTTATATGCTTATGTGTTAACCGCTTTTGGTTGGTTGATTCATAAATCCGTGAACTATCTGGTATTCTCTTATAGCACGGTGCCGTTAATGTATTCTTATTAAGGACCTCATGAAATCTGAATCTATTTGGTATTCTCTTATTGACGGTGCCGCTAATGTATTCTTATTAGCGACCTCATTTTATCCAAATTTTCACTATTATTTATTGGTTCGTATACAAGTTGTGGAAATTTCTTATTATATACATATTGTTCAAAAACTATGAAATTTCTCACCAACCTTTGTGTTGACAAATTCTATTTTATGCAATGTTACATGTTTGACTTTTGTTGACTTGAGGACTTGACGAAAAACATTATCAAAGCTATTAGGATATTAGCAAAACGAACAATATATATATATATATATATATATATATATATATTTGTTTACTTGTATTTGATTTATTTTGTATGAACAAGATGTGTTGTTTATTGATTTTATGAAATAAAATGAGTTGATTAAATATTGTCGCTTTAATAGCGTTTTGTGTATTTGTCCAATCACGTTGCACCCCGGCATGTTCCGCCGCCTTTGGTCGGGGTGTGACACTTTAATAGTGTCTTGTGTTCTTGGGCAATCCGTTGCACCTCGGCATGTTACGCTGCCTTTGGTCGGGGTGTGACACATACAATGTGCACACGATTTGATAAATACATTAAAACATCTTTTGTAACATGTTTAGGGTTTAGGTAGTGATGTTTGATCATGCACATTTTCTAGGAGATAATTTTAATCAATTAAACCCCGCTTTATTTTGTGTGTTGCGTGCTGATAACAGACATTGTGGTTTAACTGATGAGTTCTGTATTATTTTTTTACCACCGTACGAGTTGTTTGCTTTGTTTGACTCGATTACTTTTACTAGCAAACAGGTTAACATATATTCATCTACTTAGTAACTGATTTTATTGATTTCCTGTTCTTTAATCATATTAATGGACATTATGATTAAACTAAGTTGTTCGCGGCGATGTTTGAAATTTCTATGATTTTTCTCTCAAAAAAAGTTACAAGAAGCACATCTTTATAATGGGAATAAGGAGAGAATGTGACTCAATGGGCGGGTCAGTAAATATCCTAAACAATTGTAAGACCGTCCGTTGTGAGCGATTTGGGGAGTGAACACCGTAGATGGGCGATTTGGGGGGGGGGGTGAAGGGCGATGTGGGGATGGAGGTGGGCCATCCAACTTCTTTCTCTATACATACATACATACATAGATACATACATACATACATATATATATAATGGGGCGACAAAACACAGTGGGGCGCTATGAAGATGGGCTTCAAAGCCCCGTTTCTTACGTGGCGATGGCGTGGAGGGACTCTGTTGCCCCTCAATAGAGGATGATCTAATAAGGTGATCATTAGTCATTATATCTTTGGATAGTCATCCGAGCACAAGTGGATTGAAGAGCCTGTGCCAAAATTTGAGTAACCTTTTCTTGTTATAAGTTTTGAGTCTTTTGATTACTAAGCATTTCAAGTGGAGATTGCCCATGAGATTGTCAAATTTGACATTTTCGAGTCAGTTATCAATTTTTGATGTTTAGACTTTTTTTAGCCTGGTTGACCATCATGGGTCAGCGCTACTTCTGGTGGCCTCAAACTATCAGCAACATAATATGATCAATGTATTGATAAAAGTCTCAAAAAGAATATGTTGTTAGTTGATAGAAGCAATGAATTTTGTGTGTAGCATACAATTTCTTAAGTTAATCCAAGACTCACTGTTGCATCCATTACATTGTTATAACTTCACAACATGAATGGTATTTGTAAGCTTCTCACATATCCAGAAAATTATATTATTTATATTACAATTGTGAGATTTGGTTTCTCTCTATTCTTCACTATTCACTTGGTTTTGTTGCATTTCTTTATGTACTATGTGCAATCATTTTGGTATCTTTCATTATGCTTAATGTGTTGCACACGTTGCTAATGAATTTATACATTTTGTTAATAATTGAATTACACATGTTCACCTTCTTGTCCATAAGACCATACATGCTTCTCCAACCACCATACCATGAGACCTTATTCTGTAAGAGATATTTTCCCTGATTTACACCGTCTCCCTCTCCTCTTCTTACCTATATATTTCTTCAGCAATTGTGCCTTGTCGTACTTGGAGTCAATCGATCAACCTCTCTTGCCGGTAATTCTCAGTTAACTTATCACTATCGTCTTACACGGTTAATCGATTTGCTTTTTTTTTTTTTTGCATACATCGGAATCATGGCTAATTTCGCACGTTTTTGGTATCGTTTATATGTATATACAATTAGCAACATTGTTATGCAATGTTTGTTGTAACACAAGCTTAGTTTATTGTACCATTTTGTAGTTGGTAACTGTGGTTTCTAACTTTTTTCTTTTTAACTTTTAACCATCCTACTTTTCATAATTTACAAATTTGTCACAAATCATTTTTTTGTTTTTACATATATTTTTCCCATTTATCGGTTCTTTCAACTTTGTTATTCTTCTATACATTTTACGTTTCGCTGTAATTTTGAGCATTAAGTGGGTGTGCGTCATTTTTCGTTTTTCCGTGTATTTTTTTTCCGTTTAGCAACCCTGACGACTCAGTTTTTCTCCTATATATTTTATGTTTCCGTGAATTTTTATACATTAAAAAGGCATGTGTTTTTCCCTATACTTTTTAATCTTTACAAATTTTTTTCATTTTACGTTTTGGTCTAAAATTTGCAAGTTAACACACCACAATATGAGTGTGCGGTTCAACGTTTTCTAACTTTTCTCGTGTAATAGTCGCCTTTTGTTTTACATTTCGGTCTAACTTTTACGCATTAACACCGCAACGAGCATGAATTGTTCAACATTTTTATGTCAACTTCAGGCCACATGTGAGGGGATGGTGACCGAAGAAGGCATTGGTTGTGATGACTTCATGTTTTGAGTGAGGTGGATGAGGAAATAAATGATTTTATACCCCCGTCGCAACGCTGAGGGCATCACTACTGGTTAAAAAACAAAAGATGTAGAACATGATACATCACCGTAGACTTTTTGGCAACAACAACCGTGATTAGGTAACATACTATTCAAAGTTTCAAACACATAAGCTATACCAAAGGGAAAATTCCCAAAATAAGCGTTTATGAAAACGTTTTTCAGGTTTTAGGTGCTATTTGCAAGAAATTCCCAAAATATGTACTATAATCTAGTCGTGACGAGTAGTTTGTATAACCAATTAAAACTTGACATGTGTCTTTAAACTAACCATAACAAGCAGATTTACTAGCCATTTACTCGTCACGACTAAATAAGTTTTATGCCTCGTAATCAACGCCCACGAGTAATTCATAAGTTCTTTAGTCGCGACGAGTATATTGTAAGGTTAAACTACTCGCAGCGAGTTAACTACTAATAAACTACTCGTGTAGGGAATGTAAACCAGGTAAACTAGTCGCCGCGATTAAAGGGCGTATGAACTACTCGTGGGTGTTGATTACGAGGCATGAAACTTATTTAGTCGTGATGAGTAAATGATTGGTGAATCTGCTCGTTACGCTTAATTTAAGGGCACGTGGCAAGTTTTAACTGGTTCTACAAACTACTCGTGTGTAATCATAAACTTCTCGTCACGACTAGTTTATAATATCTATTCTAAGAATTTCTTGCAAATGACACATAAAACCTAAAAAACGTTTTCATAAACGCTTATTTTGAGAATTTTCCCTATACGAAAACACCCACACATAGTAATTACACTGAAACGTGTTCGATACAATGTGGCAGCACTGCAAGCTTCTACTTTTGGCAGGAGTAACATGTCTCCAAGATATAACTAACAATCTTTTGTAATTAGTTTTCGCAAATATTTTGTACACCTCAAAAGACCCTCTTATATGATGTAAAGAAGGACTATATGGGTATTATGTAAAATATAAATTATGTTGGTCGCACACGTATAACTATGGTTCTTAATCCTTATCTAAACCTAGTCGCATCGCAGCGGCACAACCTACTAGTTTATATACAACTAGTTATTTTACCCGGCGCGTTGCACTGGGGGAAGCTGACAAAACCCTGGAATTGAAACCCGGGCGTTGGTTAAACCCGAGCGTTAGGACGGTGAGTCGACTCTAATTCGGTCGATACCGGTTACGTTCGTTATGGTATAGATACCATTGGTAAAATTTGAGAGTTAAAACCCAAAAATTTAATTCGCCTAGTTAACATATGAAAAACAATATATTTAAAACGATGCTTATTTGGTCACGCAAACTCGGGTTGTGTAAAACCCAAGCGTTGTCAGTCTCTGGCATTGAGGTGGTAACTTGACAAGAATTCGGTCGATTTTGATTACGTTTGTTACGGTACATGAGCTAAAAAATGAATTAATATAAAAATTGAGGTGGATCAATGGCCAAATTTTTTTGGCCGGGGGAGGGGGGGTCGGTAAATTTGCACGCTGGTAACTAATTTAGCGTTATCGGTCACGGACGTTGAGGCGGCGATCCTGCGCGAATTCGGTCAGTTTTCGTGAGGTTTGTTATGATACCAGAACTAAAACAGAAAATAAATTGATGTTTGGTTAGTTTCCATCCATTATATCGTAATGAAAACTGAACTAAAAAAATTACGGACCATTACGACGTACGTCGCAAGTGCTTTACGATACCACGGTAGTAATAGTAATATGAAAGGTAACGCCACGTCCCCTTAATCTAGAATCTTGTGGCACTCATTGTCGGATGATGCGAGATGATATAATCCTCATTGTAGCACTAACTCATTTGTATTTTTTTAATTATTCATTTATCTTTCTTTTTAGTTTTCGACGTTTGTTTTTGTATGTGGAGTTAAAATAAGATAAGATTTAAATTGCATATAATTAGACATCATTACTTTGTGCCATTCAATTTAATTTGTGTATTTAATTTTTTATTGTTAGGGAGGTGTTATTTATAGTTTTTTTAGTTTGCACGTCAACAAGTATTATCTTTTATTAGTTTGTATCGTTTTATGCTTAGGCAAAGAATAAAGGAAAAAACAACCTTTGTAACGGCATCTTGGTCGGGTCACAAAAAAAATTCAGAATTGGGTCCGAGTTATTGTTGGTACGGGTCATAAATCATGATTATGGGTCATTATTTTGGAGGCTATGATGATAAATTCAAAGTGACTAAACTTAAAATGATCTACATCTTGGTCGGGCAACTTGGAAGGCCATGCGAAAGATATAGTTTCTACTTACACATTGCAACCGGTAATTAAGCAGCCATGGTGGCCTTATCATGTTTGTTTGACTGTTTAACGTCGGAGACTAAGCATTAACATATATACTGAATATGTGTTTTCGTTTGAGCGTCTCAATCAACGTTCTTTTAGTGTTGCAATTATGTGACATCCCGTTTAACTACCGCTGAGACGTGTAAGTTTTGTTACACTTTGAATATTTTATATACCATCTACTTATACTAATAAAATAAAATAATTCTGGACACATGACATTCTGTGGTTAATTCTCATTATCAAATTCCTTCCAAAATCACTTCTCTTCTATTGATGGAAAAAAAAATATTTGTTCTAAATATAGTATTGATTATATATTCAGCATATTGTATTAATTGGTCAATCTCCATTAGTTGAATTACTAATGCCATAAATTATATTTTCTAAACATACTTAATATAAAAAAATATTAATATAATAATTACGTGTTATAAATATATTTTCTTTGAAATTGAAATGTATATACAAAAGAGTTTATGTTTAAGGAGTGGATTAACATTTAATTTTTTTAGACATCTTCATATCGAAGAAAACTATAAAAAAAATTTTAACTTTTTTTTTTTACAAATATTCAGTCTTAAAAATCTTAGACAAAATTTTCATTTTTTATATTTATTATAAGACTATTGTGATAGTTGAACAACAACGTGTTTATAAAGACAACATGAAAGTTGTTTAAAAAGGAAAATCTGGTATCTTTTTTGTCTATTGCCATGTATGAAATGTATAACATTTTGTGAAAGACTTTAGCTGCATCTTTTACATCAAAATGTCTCATTATTTTAAATGATGCTTCCAATGACATTGCTTCATCGTTGTATATCGATGGTAGATCAACTCATTCTCGATTTAAAATTCAAATATATTTGGTGATATAAAACGACTATGTCTGTAACACATTTTTTTTACATAATATAAAGAGACTTAATTAACTTTTTTTATTTGTATTAAATTATTCATTGTAAATTATACATTAATTTATCACGTGTAATACACGGGTTTCTAAAGCTAGTTTCTTATAAAGAATTGACTTTTGAATTTATTATGCAAATTAGTGTTGCCAAAGTGAATGCTTTGCATCTTTATGCATATGCTTTTCTTTCAGTGCCGAAGCTTGGACGAGTTTGTCGGGGGGCCGGACTCAAAATGTATTAGGAAACCATAAATGAAGGAGGCCGGGCTCAAATTTTGGGGAACAAACGGGTAAATTTACACTACGTATACAAAATTTTCGGGCGAAAAATGGTCAATTTACACTACTACTGTGTAAAAAACAAGGGGGGCTGGGGCCACCCCGGCCCTAAAGAAGCTTCGCCCTTGTTTTCTTCCCATTGGAGGTGTAGATGACAGGTAAATATCATTCGGCCAACGGACGTGTGTGGTTTAACATTATTATGTCTAATTTCCGTTTGGTTTAAAACTCCTACTCTTTTGAAAAGGGTTTGATAAAACATTTCAACATTACTTTATTATGGTTTTATGTCAGTCACAACACGGGGTGCTAGTTTGTACTAAAGAGGACAACAATGTAATGGGATATCTTATAATTATATACTTAAAAATAAAATAGGTGCTATCATACTTTTATATATAAACAGTGTCATAGGTTCTATCCTCACTTTTATAAATAGTGTAAGTTAGAACCTTTCGTTATTGTATTAGTTGCATCATTTTACTACCGATCAAAGTAAATTTATGTACTATCCTTTTTTTCTATTAACAACGTTTGGAACTTCTGGCCTTAAATACTCGAGTGAGCTTTTATAAGACGAGATGGTAACTGTCCATGCTTATTTTTACACTCTAGGTCTGACGCATCAAGAAACACCATCAAAGAGGAAATACATCAATATAAACTCCCTTGACTTAGGTTTTAAATCAAAGACCTTAAGATCTCAAGTCTTAGCCATCACATTACTTAATTGTCAATTAATGTATCTTTTAAAAGTAACCGATCATATTAATTAGAGTCCACAAATTGTTCTTTTTGTTGAGCAAATGACCCGATGCAAAGTGTCAGATTTTGCATGCATGGGTGTTGTGGATATAAAGATAGGGTTGCATGGTATTTTGATAAGAAGCTGACTATTTTACAATGCTATATGCCCAACAAATCAGAAGTTGCCATTTTGTAAAAGATAACACGTTAAAAGAGAGAATGATATTACATTAGAGTTTAGTGTTATTGTTATTTCTAAACATGTCACTTTCGTACTTTTCGTTAAACTCATCTACTTTTGGTCATTAAGTCACAGTCATTTTGTATATATTATGTTTTTCTAGTTTCTCATTTTTTAATCAAAAGTTAAGTGTCATTTTTATGCTTGAGGTTTGGCCAGCTGCGCAACTTCAATACATTTTTTAATTTTTTTTGCAACTAAACACTTGATGTTTTGAAAATAATGCAATGGGATTTTCGCTAACCCCGTCTATCTTGGTCGTTAAGTCACGGGTACGACGATCTTTTTTTTTAACTTCTCATTTCTTTTAAAGCCTTTATATCATTTTAATATGTTAACAAAACCGTAACTCAAAATTCATTCTTCAAACCCAATCAAGAACTTAATTGACGCTCAAACTCATAATTTGGGTTCTATTATTATTATTATTATTATTATTATTATTATTGTACAACTTGTATTTATGCAAGGAAATAACAAACATCTATCCAAATAACTAACAGTTTAGCTAACTAATCTAACTATCAACTAGTTTAAATACAAGTTACAATAATAAGGGTGTTATTATTATTGTATAGCTTGTATTTTAACAAGGTGATAGTTAGATGACTAGATCAACTAGTTAACCTGTTAGTTAGATAGATAGATGTTTGTTATTTTCTTGTATATATACACTTAGTTCATGTAATAAAAGGTTAACAATTTTTTCTCAATTTCAAATCAATGCTCTGAGCGATTTGAAATTGGGAAAAATTGTCAACATTCTATTACATGAACTTAGTGTATATATACAAGAAAATAACAAACATCTATCCAACTGATCTAACTATCAACTAGATTAAATACAAGTTGTACAATAATAATATCTTTGCATGTAATGTTTGGTAATCCTATCCCATTAAGTCGAAATTATGTCGGATAGAGGTTGTGCAAATGCGGGATTGGAAAGGCATGGATGAGTTGATAATTGAAGCCGCTAGCTGCTAGGGAACACTTCCCCCACCTTAGTATGGTCGACATAAGTTTGGCGAGGAAACCATATATATGGATACGTATTTCAGTTCATTATACAACCTATAAAATTAATTTTATAAGAGATATGAAATATGAATATTTTCATGGTCTATGGAAACATTATGTGGAGATACAGAGACCACCCTAATAATATACACTATCAAACAACTATTTGTTGCAACTTACAAGATAAGGCAACATCATCTAATTATCGAATGAAACCTAGGAAAACCCTTATTTTACCATCTTTGTTACTATCTTTGTTAAAAAGTTAAAAAGTTACTATCTTTGTTAAAAGTTACTACCTTTGTTAAAAAGTTTAAAAAAATTGGATTTACTTGAAGATGCCAGCAACAGTGGTTGTGGTGCACATGTAGATCGGGACAACTCCAATATTAAATGTGTCAATTATGCTTTTAGACCAAAATCCACTTCCTCACTGTCTTCTTATCAAAACTAAGGTTAGTGGTTTTATGTTTGCATCATCCCCCCCCCCCCCCCCCCCCATATCAACCCATCAGCATAGAATACTATTCTTGCAACCACTTTAAATCTTCAATATATTTCATATAAGTTATTAAATTTGTGTGACACTGACATAAACATAAAGATGTGTAAAGATTACATAAGAGATAAGTTGTGTTACGATCGAGAGTGCTTTTTTAATCAGAGCCAAAAGTTGAGCTCATACTGATGACGACTTTTATAACAATTCTAGTAGTACGAGCGTAACGCTACAACGACAGTATACCCGAAAAATCCAACCCAAGTTAGTGTGTAAACTGGACCGACTACAACAGATTCGGTCGGTATTTGGCTTGATTTTGTCGGGTTCATGCGAATCCGAATAAACCTAGAGCCGCAAGTTTAGAAATCCTATATTGTATTTGTACACGGATGTTATAAATCTCCATATCGAGACATTTCCATCGATCAATTCATCAAGTTTTTAGTTGCCATCCATTGATCAATTCATCCTATTCAAGTAAGAATTCCACTCGATCAATTAGTAAACAAATTCCAGATCGATCAGTCCATATTACATTGGGTCGGTATGCAGGTTGATATCGAGCCACAACCAGAACATCCCGAAACACTATAAAATTACCCGAATGGCACCCCTACATCGAGACATTTTCCCCATATTCTAATCAATAGATAAATAAACAAATAATATTTAATTTTACTTATTTTACTTATATAATGAGAAAATATTTTATAGTCCCAGTAACAAGAGTTTAGCAACTTAGTCCATGAGGTATACTCTAACTCATCTTAACTTCACATAAGCTTCACATCACTCATTTTTTCTTTTTCACTCCATGTCATTCAAAGGAAATGGTTTAACCCATTTAACTCCATCTCTCTCCTATTAATACATAACTAAAATAAAAAATCAATTAGTAATTAATACATAGTAAATGCATATTGTTTCTTTTAACCCGTTAAAAGCATAACACATGGGCCTTTTTAACACACTTAACACAAGTGGGGAGTGGTTTAATCCATCTTTAAAGTGACATGTCATTTTAACATTTGTAGGAGTTAGAGTATACCCCATGGCCTTAGAGCCCGTAACAACTAACATTGAGTTAATTATAGTTTCCTACATTGTTAAATTAAACTCGGGTTTCTTTTCTAAAACTAGCTTATTCCTTTTTTAACCATTCTTTCCATATCAAATCTCCTAAATCTTACACTTACACGGATTTAAATTAACCATCAACCCCTCTTTTAAAGAGGCAAACACAAAACCACTATACTATGGGTCAAACTATTTTATAAAGGGGGTAAAAATAAAAAAGATGAAAAGGATTTGTAGAAACACAAAAAACCACTCAATAAAATATTAAAAAAAACGAAAAAAAGTAAAAACACAAAGATGTTTACACCGCCTTCCTCGTTCTAAAAAAATATAAAAAAACAAAAAAAAACACAATGCTAAGTGAAAAAGATCACGATATCTATTTGTTTATCATTGTATTTTGTGTACATTTCGTCATTGATGATGTCTTTTTTCTTTGACATTATGTCATTTTTTCTTGATATTGTGTTATATTACTTAACATTGTGTTATATTTTGCGATCTACCGTGTGTTTTTTAAGTTATCATTGTGTTTTTGTTGTTTATTTTCGTCACTGTGTCTTTTCGTTGGTTTATTATTATTTTTTTGCACGGGAATGACGGGGTAAACATTTTAGTTTTTAATTTTTTTTTGTTTTTTATTTATATTATAAGTTATGATTTTTTTTATTGTTTTTTTAATTTATTTTTAAAGGATTTTTGTGTAGTCACAAATCATTCTCGCACTTTTTTTTTCTCCCTTAATACTTTAACTTTACCCACTACATTAGATTATGTGTTTTTCTCTAACTAATTAATAGTCATAAGTTAACTTATTATTTTTTTTCATACGGTAAATTTGATAAAAACACATCAACCACCCCAAACCGAGAGGCGCACAAAGAAACTGAATCGCTTACATCAAAAGAAATTACACCATTCTACCACGGAACAAAATTAAGTTTCGACCTATAGGTTAACCACGAAGTTACGAAACGAAAAAATTGATATATATTTAGTTAAACGAACAATAAAAATTTATAAAATAAGATACGTATATTTTGTAGTCAATTAAAGTAATTGTAAAAGTGGTGGGAAAGAGTGAGGCTAGGAGAGCCATAGAAGAGCATATGAAAACTAGATCCACCTATCAGACCACTTTAAACAATGGACACGTCACTAACATATACCTTGGAGCTAGGGTCATATCCATATCAGCGTTGTGACCCAACCCTTAGTCGAAAAGGTAACATGTGTGCTTTTAAAAGAATTGTTATAAATTAGTACTATTAAAAACTTTAATGTCACAGAGTTTTAGGTAAGACTTAGAGTGTATATATATAATTTGGTTTAAGAGTTATTTAAGTTTTTGTGTTGGTTTGATGGTTGACGCTATATTCATGAATCACAATATTATTTAAAAACAATAAAGTGAATAGATATAACGATATTCTCGTTATACTAGAGAAATACCGTAATACAATATCGTGTTCAAAATCAAAAAAGGAAATATAATAAAGTACAATTTATATTAATATAAAGATTCATGTCGATATTTTTGATGAGAACTTTAACAGAAACTTATTAACTCGAGTCTTTCACTCGTTGAGTATCTTCACATTCATCTTAGTTTTTCGTTGATTGGCTAACTCCATTGACTGCAACAAAATATGAACAAAACAATATATAATGAGTGTGGTTGAGGCACATATTCAATACGCTTCTCTTAAAACAGATTTCGGGCGTCTACTAAAGAGTCGTCTGTTCCTTGGATAAAACAACCGGAACAGTGAATGTACTGCCGGAAATGGCGCTCGCAACCAAGATTGCACTAGGTATATTGGTGTTATTAAAAAGAAAAATAATTGGGAGAATAATATGCTGATGTAATCGAGTAGAAAGTATCCTCTCTATGAGTTTCTAACAAATGGATCTTCAAGTGTTCCCCATGCTCCAAATACCTCTTTTGTATATATCTATTTGTATACTTTTTTTCCCTTTTCTCAAATGAAACACCAACTCTACTAAATATACAAGAATTGTAGGTGAGTGAGGAGTCTCACTTAATTAAAGACTAAATACTCTAATAAAACTCATCAAGTGTCATAAAGAAATTTTACTCAATATTTTCAACATATGAAACATTTAATACTAATAATTTAATATATTAATTTCCATTGACAAATTTATAATTTTCCAACAGACCGCAAAGCTTCCTAAATCTTGTTTGCATTGTGTTCCCAAGTTCAAGTCCCTCTTTGAGTGATAGCTTTCATTTTTTTGGCTTTTTTTATGTTATCCATCTATGTATTGATTAGGTTTTTTAATTTTGTTTTATTTGTTTATTTTTCTAAAATATGACAGATTTATTTTTTATGTTTAGTTTTCGTACACGTAATGAACCTAATTGATACCAATGGAATTCACATCGAGTTGTCGCCGTAACGCCAATCATGTTTTTGTCTTAATATTGGTAATTTGACGTAACTATTTTCTAGGTTTAGTTCTAAAACATAAAAAACGTAGATGATACTGACCAAATGCAACGACTATGTTTAATCGACCGAAGAAACGTTGTTTTAAATATGTATATTTTTGTATCATATGTTATAAGGGTATCACTACCATACTAGGTGTTAACTAATTTGTGTTTTGGGGTTAATATATGTATAGATACGAACCTAGCTGATACCAACAGAATTCGTGTCCATCTTTGCAACGCGGCGGGTTGTTATCTAGTATATTATAAAAGACAAAGTTGGTGCCGCAAGTGCTCGATTGGGTCACTTGGCGGCACCTTAGTGGTCGACGACACTTTGTTGTTCTTTTTTATAGTTCCGGCATCGTTACGAATATCACGTAAATTGATAAAATGCCAGTTTTGTTTTTTTCCTTTTTGTTTGGCCGACCGAATTCGCGTAGACTTACCGCATTTTTTTAGTATGTTATCTTGACGAACGTAACAAAAACCAACCGAATGCCAAATTTGTTTTTTTATTTATTTATTTTTGTTTTTTATTTGTTTTAGTTTGGTATCGTAACAAACGGAATTGAGACTGACTGAATTTGCATAGACTGACCGCCCTAACACCCGTGATTGACAACGTTCAGGTTCTACCAACGCCAGAGTTTAAGTTTCAATACCATAACGAACATACCAAAACCGATCAAATTCGTGTCGACTTACCGCCTCGACGTCTGGGGACCGGTAACGCTTGGGTGTTACCACCGCCCGGGTTTTACCAACCTGTCATAGCGCATACTCATACACAGGTGAAACCCTAGCTTTTTTATATATTTAAAGCACATCAAAGTTCGCACTTGAAAAGGTTTAAAGTCACATATAATTTTAGAGGAAAAAGTTAAAATACAAACTAAAATAAGAAAAAACAGCAGTGGCAACCTTATAATTAAATTCGCCCTCAATTTTGACAAGTAAAAAAAAGCAACCTATATGACCGGTCTTCAAAAACCAATCAAATTGCGATTAAATCATATCAAAACGAACATAATTTTGTAAATTAACACATAATTGAGCAATGAAATCAATTCCATCCAGCTCGAAATCATCAAATATCATCAATTTCAACAAATTAAAAGATTTGAAACATTGATTATGAACAAATTTGGCTTTAAACAAATTGATGTTCTCGATGTGAGCCAACCGAAGCATTAACAATCAAATTAGTGATGAAATTACGACTAATCATGAGTCATTCATCAATTTGAAAGCCCAGTGTTGGATAAAGTAGTAGACGTGAAAGTTGGTTGAAATTGTTCTTGTTAAAGAAAATAGAGTCAGAATGTTTGGTTTCAATAATTACTCTACTTGTGAAATATAATTACATTAGTCGAAATTGAAAATCACACTAGTGTAGTTGGAATTGAAAATTACTATACGTGAAATTTAAAAATACTCTACTTGTAATATAAAATTACACGACTTAAAATTAAAAATTACTTTACGTGAAATTTAACATGTAATATAAATTTACACTACTTGTTTCAACTAGAGTTATTATAATGTAAGTAGTGTAATTATTGTATCCGCTTCTTCTTCCACAAATAGTCTACTTTAAAATCATGATGGTTCAAAAATGACCATATAGCTACTTAAATTGATTTGCAAATCGCGCAACGCTCCATAACAACAGTCCAAGCACTAACGTCTCATTCATTAATCGTAACAACAGACCGACGAAATTGAGCTTTACAATTGAACAATTATTAATCGTTGTTGTACAGATTCAATTGAAACAGAGATGCGACGAATTAATGGCTTGGGCTCGTTAATCATAACCGACACCATCAATTGATAGGTTTTCTTTTTGAATTGATCAAGTCCATGTTTCAATTGATAGGTTTGCTTTTTGCAGTGATCGTATCTCTGTTACAATTGAGGTTTGTTTTTTCTTTTCTTTACTTTTTTTTAAGAATAACGGCTAATTACAAAATTGCCACCACTTGTTTAACTAATGTCCTTCAATTTGCATTATTAGTATGTTTATTTAATTTGTATTTGATCCAAATTGATGTCATAAATTTGTATTATTCTTGGTTTAATAGATTTAGAATTCTTGATCAAGGATCATAAGCTAAACCTATAGTGTGATATAAAACTAGAGTACGTAAAGACCTATTTAATTAGAAGGCATAATGATCATCAAAAGTAAGTTAGCTAGATGGTACTTGCGTTTGAGTTAATCATATTGCCTAAGCGAAAGTAAATGTACTTTCGTTTGACACTTACTTGCTTTTCTTACTTTCGTGGTGTATGCTAAACCTACGAATATAAATAGATCACTTGTAATAGGGTTTTGTTTGTACGAAACACTCATTATTCGTCGTAGCCACCACAACCATTGTCACAACCACCGCCTGACCACCACTGTCATTGTCTGACCACCATCACCTGACTGCCACCATCGTCGCCGCTACCACTACCATTGCCATCACCACCAGTACTACCACCACCACTTGACCACCACCATCGCCACTGCCCTTGTCGCCTGACCGCCACCACCACCGTCACCATTGCAAAAAAATTTTATTTTGATATAAATTTTGAGATATAAGTATTTTTATTATTTCTATTTCATTCGTACATTTTTTTATACCAAACAACATAAAGTAATAATTCTTTCAATTCCCATAAGTTAAACCAAACAAGACAAATGAATGGTTATGATTCATTTCATTCCACTGTACATTCAATTCCTTCACCGACTGTTCCAATACCCCTAAACAACCACACTCTTAGACCATCTCCAATTCAAGGAAACAAAAGAGGCCCTTAGTTGTCGTTGATGATGTGGCTTATGACATGGATGAAAGAGAGTTGAAAATGCCCGTAGCTAAAGGCTTAAGATAGGAGAAGAAAAGGGTGTTTTGTGAAGGGAGATGTGAGACACACATGATAATGGCCTCTTGCAAAGGAGAAGTTTTGATGTTGATTAGCTTATGTGGCATTGGGTAGATGAGAAGGGCACATGGTAAGGGCCACCTTGCATTGTGGATAGTCTTAGGTAGCGTTTGATATGCAGGAATGAGAGGGGGAATGGAATAAATCATTGTGAATGAATGAAAAAGGAGGTGTTTGGTTGGTTAAGGGAATGCAATCAGTCATTACACAAGGAATCTCATTCCATCTCACCCCCTTCTTTTTTTTTTTACAATACAATACCACCTGACAACCACAACCCCCACACAACCTAACCACCACTGGTGCAACCGTCACCACCACGGCCCAACCACAACCTCCGCCACTATCGCTTGGTCACCACCACCACACCCACCACCACCTGACTACCATAATTTGCGCGGCCTCCACCACCACCTGACTTCCACCATCGCTGCCTTCACGACCACCTGACTACCACCTCCCCAGCCACCATCACCACCTAACTACCACTGTCGTCACCATCATTACCTGACTACCACCGTCGCCACCACCGCCATTATCATGCCGCACCACCACCTGACCGCTGACACCACAACCTCCACCATTGCTACCGCCACCACTATCACCATCACCAACATCATCGCCTAACCACCACCACTGTCACCATTGCCATTTTTATTTTGTAATTTTTTTTATTTTGAGGTTGGTATTTTTGTCATTTGTATTTTATTCCTAAGATTTTTTTTTCTATTAGTTACAAAATAGCATAAATTAATAATTCATTTTATTCCTGTATGTTAACCAAACAAGAAAAATGAATGGTAATGATCCATTTCATTCCCTTTTCAATTCCAGTCCCTCATCCATTCCATTTCACCTCCATTCTATTACCTCCTACCAAACAAATAGCGTTTATCATTGTGATACTTTCGTTTGGAGCATATATATTGGTATTTCACACACGGTTACGATTAGCTTTTGTTTACTTGATTTCGATGAGTTTACACATAGGGTCTGTTTAGTATGAGATAATGGAATGGACGACGAATTGGAATGAACGTGGTAATGGAATGGACAAATGAATGGAATGGATTATTACCATTCCAATGAGATGTTTGTTTGCCACATAAGAATGAAATGAATCATTACTTTGCGTTGTTTGATAGGTAGGAAAAATAGAACCAATAAAATTAAAATGGTAGTGAGTGACGGTGTGGGTGGGAGGTAGGTGGCTGTAGTGGCATTGGTGGGTGGTAAAGGTGGCAGGTGGTGGTGTGTGACGGGAGATAATGGTCGTTGGAGGTGGGTGGTGGTGTTGGGGGTGGGTGTTGGCGGTAGTGGTGGTGGGCAGCGGTGACGGTGGATAGTGGGCAGCGAGGGCGGTGGTTGATGGTGGTGGCGGGCAGGTGGCGATAGTGGGTGAATGGCACTGTGATGCTGATGGTTGGTGGCGGTGGGTGGTGGTGGCGGTAATGGCGGCAGTGGACGGCGATGGTCGTGGTTGGTGGCAGCGGCGGCGACGGTTGGTGTTGATGGTGGTGGGTGGTGGTGGTGGGAGGATGGTGGAAGTGATGTCGGGTGAAAGGGGGAATGGAATGAAAAAAAGCATGGGGTATGGATAGAATGAATTTGGGGTCTTTAAGAGAGAATTGAATGGACTAGGTAATGTGTTATTCCATTCATTTGATCAACCAAACACACTTTTCTTCATTATCTTATAATGGGCCATTACATTCTGCCCTCCATTCTTGCATACCAAACGCTACCCTAGTGTTAGAACGATTGATAGCCATTTGAACCTGAAATCTAAACCTAACAAGTGGTTTCAAAGCGCAAGTGTGATTAATTCACTATTTTCCAGGGCTTTCGATCTATTTGGGACTTGTTTGTTTGCTTCCGAATTGCGAGGGATGTGTATTTTATCATTATAAAATGATTGTTCATTCATTGAAATTAATTGGGTGAGTTTTATTAGCAAAATAAATGGGTTTTCTAGTGTTTTTGGTTTCGGTTCGAAAACATGTTTTCGTGATGATTTTGGGTAAATTAAAGATTTGTGGTTTTTTGAATAGGAAAGTCGTTGGGATTTATTTGCAAATAGTAGATGAACATTTTGGTTTGTGATCGTGCATTTTGGTTCAGATTTGAGTTAGTTCTGATCAAGTTACAAAAGTTTTGGACTATTCTTGAGAGCACAAGTAAATGGGAAATGTATTTCTAAATATTCCAATGCACTGACAAGATGTTCCCAACGCTTCTACGAAAATGATTTCTATGTAATTTAGTTACTTTCGTTTTGTTAATTGTATTTGCTATTACTTTTATTCATTTAGTTATGTTTGCTAATACTTTCATTATGTTAGTCACGCTTGCAATTACCTTCGTATGTTAGCTTCTTTTACTGGTACTTTGTCTATTAGTTACGTTTGCTGTTACTTACGTTCAGTTAGCTACGTTTGCTAATACTTTTGTTGCTACTTACATTCATGCTACTTTTGTTTGTCTACTTTTGTCACTCCAACTTTCGTTTGTTCTACTATTGTTGCTATTTACGTTCGAACTACTTTCGTATGTCCAACTTTTGTTTGACCTAGTTTCGTTTAAGATAGTTTACTTTGCAAAGGTAATTATGTATGGCAATAGCATTGGGATAGGAACTAAACCCCCAAGACTTCAATTTGTTTATTTATGACACTTGAATACCGGTTATATATATACGTTTCCTCAAAGTTTCCTCAAATGAGAAGCAAATTGAAGAAACACGGATCTACTCTCCACTAATGGGTCCTAGATCCAATGAGTTAACAAGGTAGGATACGGTTAATTGCCAATACGATATGAATTCAATTGCCCAAAGTCCAGTGACGAAGACCTGCAAAACAGACACCATGAGCTCGTTACGGGAAGGACAAGAGGGGGGGTCTTCCCGTAACCACCCTCCGGCGTGAGAATAAGTACGGTTCTAATGAAGATAATGCACTTAAGTAAATTAAAAGAGTACAGTGGGAGTGAATGAATACCTCATGACGATTGAAAGGGTATTTATAGCCGAAGGGTGTGGGAAGGTGATTGGGCCAGCTGTCCTTTTCAGAAGATGCTTCCATAACCGTCTGGACACGTGTCCTCATATGATAGGTCTGGTTTGTACGTTGCATGTGCATGTATAACAACCTAGACACGTGTCCTTCTGATATTGGTTAAGTGGTAATATTGGCCATGCGCATGGTTGTAACGGCCTTGCCATGTGTCACTGGCTGATTGGCCGAAGGATCACGTATTGCCCAAGAAAGCATCTTGGCAAATCTTCTAGAAGGTAATTAGTTATTAACAGTTGTCCCGAAGCATTACCTCGTGGTCATTTACGCGGAAGGGTATTCCTTCCCTGCGGATGACTTTTGAGGGTGTCAGAATGCTTCCGCATGTGCCGTGAAGATGCTTCTTCCTCAAGTGATTTATGCGGATGGTTCATATGCCCCGCGGGTGCCTTATGAGGGACTTCTGGTTGACCCGCGGGTACTACTTAAGAGTATTTGGGTCTTTTTGCTACCCTACCTCTATACAAATTATTCAATTTTTTCTGAAAAAAAAACTTGTACTAACTATAAAAGTTGATCTAGTCATAATACAAACGATATGAATTCAGTTAAGTTTATAGAAGGATCCGATCCACATATTGTAACTTACACTTGCTATAGGCCTTTATATGACTCACATATACTTAAATTTAATTTCTTTAGTAATAAATCCAATTATACTAAGAATATATGTTAAAGTTACACCCAAAAAAAACGATCTGGGGATACTTTGTAATCTACTCAATAGTTTGTAATGATTTTATTTAGTTCGATTTGGGCTGTGGATGTGGGCTTGTGGATATAAAAGTTAGCAGTTCAAAAGAAAAATATATATTTTTTCATAAAAGTTAAAACAAAAATACTAACTTATATAATTAATTGTGTGATAAATTTGCCCTCGAATATCAAACATTATCATAAAATTCCACGTTCCACCCACAAAGAATTGAAAAACATCACTATAAATAACGACCAAAGCTAACTTCCAACTCACTTGCAAGTTGCAATATAAGAAGAAGAGCTTTAGAGAGAGAAAGTTAGTGAGAGAAAATGGGGCAAGACCATGGAACAACTCGAAAAGGTCCATGGACGGAACATGAAGATTTTCAGTTGGTGTTTCATGTTCACATGTTCAGCGACCGCCGATGGGACTTCATTGCCGGTGTTTCAGGTTTGAAGGTGGCGGGAGTAAAACACAAAAGAAAATTAATTATAGGAACCAGGGAAAAAAATAATTATCACAACTGTTGGTTTTATTCACAAATTAACGTTTTGTCTTGTGTATAACCCCCAAAATATTGTTTTTTGGGGATTTTTTTTTGTTGGTTTTTTTTATTCTCAGGTTTGAACAGAACTGGAAAAAGTTGTAGGTTGAGATGGGTTAATTATCTGAATCCAGGTTTGAAAAGAGGGAAGTTGGCTCCTCATGAAGAAAGACTTGTTCTCGAACTTCATTCCAAGTTCGGCAACAGGTTTGATTTTTGAATTGGATTTTAGTAATCTAAGACAATTATACGAGTAACACTTATAACTTTTATTTACGTTGCTAAGTACAACTTTACTCACATAATTTTCATAGAATAATTACACTTGATTTACACTTGACTTTGCGAACAAGGAAAACTGTTTTCCGTTACTGAGAGAAATTTGGTGGAAATCAAAGCTTAAATCTATGATTGTATGCGAGTTAAATTGCTTTTGACAACATAAGTGAAAGTTCGAAGTAGGATTGTCACTAAATATATTGTGTATATTATCGATTAATACGTTATAGTTTGGATCGATCATTAAAATTCTATTTGCTGATTTTTTTAATAATTTATTAGACAAAAAACAAATTTTAGCTAGTTTTCATGGCTTAATAAAATCTTTTCGTAGAATCCATGGTTTTGAATCATGTTTGTGCCATTTTTGCACCAACCAATGATTAATCACTAATGAAAAAGTGGGCATCTTTTGACTATAATATATACTACTATACCCGTGTATGTTTTCCGCCCAAGGTGTCTTTTTCTATGTGTTCTTCTATTTGTATGTATTATTATGATTATCTAAAATTGTTTATTGTTTTAAAAAAGAACTTATAAAACTGCTTACTATAATTAAGAAAACTAATTATATCCCCTATCTCTTTCTTAGTGCTTGTCTCACTCTATAAACAACCTTTTAGCAAATATTAATAATTAATTACATGTGTTGGAATCATTTCAAAATATATATTCATCTTTCTAAATACTTAGTTGCAACAAAAATGGTGTTTGTTCTTTATTGTCTTAAGTTTCCTATTGTATCATGCATTTATAAAGCTATCAAACAATGTATTTCACTCAAAATTTCAAGTCGATTATATTCATATTAAATGTATTTATGGAAAAAACTTCTCTATACTCATAAATAGAATTAAGGTTTACCTATATCTTATCATCTCTCATAGTCCGATCATGTGAACATACTATACAACCCATTTGTATATATTTAGAAACCATATTATTCTTAACGGATGTATCTGTGTATTAATGATTTCAGGTGGTCTAAGATTGCTCAAAAATTACCAGGACGAACGGATAATGAGATTAAGAACTACTGGAGAACCCATATGAGGAAAAGAGCTCAAGAAAAGAAGAGGACAGCTTCGAGACCACTATCCCCATCCCTCTCATATGGTTCTACCTCTTCATCAATATGTACTAGTCATCCTTCCGTTGGTTCCATGCCAATGACCGAGACAAAAGAAAGAAGCTTCTACGACACTGGCGGAGTTGAAATGTTTAATGTCACGAACCGCAAAAACAACAACAAAAGGTGTGCTACTACTAGGATTAGCAATTCAAGTGAGGAACAAGAAGGATATTACTCCATGGATGACATATGGAAGGATATAGATTTATCAGATGAGAATAGTATAAAGCCATTTTTGGACCGTTACAGTGAAAGGGCACCACTGACATGGGACATCTGTATGAGCACTTCGTGGATGACGGGTGGCCAAGAAGAGTTCACTAAAAACACGTTTCATCTAGCAACACAACAATTTAGTTCAGGAGTAGTTGACTAATAGTGTTATCTGATTTTTTAATTAAATTGGTGTTGATATGGGCAGTAGATTCCACTAAATCTTTGTCTAAAATACAAAATGAATGAAATCAGAATAATATGCATATACTATTCAGGATTTGATCATTTTGGTTGTAAGAAACGAAACAACGTAGATTAAGGAAGAACAAGAAATAAACTTTGTGTTTGTTAAGTGTGTGCTTTGTCCGAAAGTATATGATTGTAACAGTTTCCCTTGTAATATAAGTTCTATTATGATAAAAAAGATTGTGCTAAGCTCATTTTACTTTGTTTCTCATTTCATTTATTGAACTCAATTACTATAATTTTAAGAAAGAAGAATATATATACCAATCGAACAACCATTATTATTAAAAATAAAATCAAACCTAATTTGAAGAAACATTGTGATTTACATGAAAATTTTTAAAGAAAATTACACAGTATGCCCCATATGATTTAATCATTGCTTTAGATTTGGTCCCTGAACATTAAATTATGGATTTGGTTCTCGTAGTTTGTTTTCTCTTTCTTCTATGATTAAACCTAACTTAATTAAATATTTATCGATAAGTTAGGGATTTTCAGTGGTACTATTTAGTTTTAAATTTTTCCATGGTCACTTTTATTAACCAAATCGCATATATGAGCCGTCGATGGATGGATCGACTATACTAACCCTCAAGCATATTGATGGTCGGTTATTTTGTACATATTTCAGTTCGCTAATTATTTAACTTTAATTGTTTTTATTGCACGAACTTCGATAATTCATACGTGCTTATTGTATTTCAATCACCGGTGATTAAAGCATTTGATTTGAACTTGTACGAGCACGAAATGAAGACTCGGGATGACCATCATGTAAAACGAGACAAGAAACAAAGTTGGCTAGTGGAAGACAGTCCATCATGAAATAAAGATCCGTCACGCTACGAAATGAAGGCCAAGGATGACCCAAAATGAAGATCTGTCACGCTACGCGGTGTGGTGGAACACAGTCCATCATAATACACGATGGACTTGTTTTAATGAACTTTGACTTTTTGCATGGAAGACCCCATCGTGATACACGATGGGTACCAAAATCTTGGCATTTAGGGTTTTTTATACTATAACATTTTGGCAACCTGGATCTCATTCATCACATTCTAGAGCAGTTTTCAGAACCTAATAGACTATTTCCACCCTTCCAAATCATCGAGAGATCATCCTGAATGGCTTACGTCATCAGAATTGAAGACCTTTCGATGTCGAGGCGCGACTAATCTTCTCGAATCATACCCGGGATGTAGAATATTGTACATTGATAGTTTTTCTCATGTGTTTATGAACAACTAATTGTTATTTTCAGGTATTACTCTATGAGTATAGATGTTTGATATTATTGTGCATTCAGTTGGTTTATATTTATTTCGATCAGAACGATTAATTTACCAGCTTCTATGATACTTGCTCATAGGGTTATTTTGATTAGTTTGAATATGATGAAGCGTACAATTGCCCTTGCTTGAGTCACACTGGCAAGACCGTTTGATAACCATTGGCATGTGTTAGCGATTGTTGATGAATAAGGCTTAACTAGTTAACCAACCTAATTCTATTATTGACAATTAATCTATTAAGTGACATGAGATGATTGTTTTGTTACATGCTTGAACCTCGGGTGTGATTTTCTCTTGTTAATTTCTTGAACTTTGCTTAATTTGCTTGTTTGAATTTAAACCAATTCTTTGCTAGTGTTATCAACACTCATAAATGCGTACATCATAATGTTAGGAATTAGTTGCACGTTACATTGACCACATACTTCTCGTGGTTCGAAACCCTTCTTACCCTGACTAGTTTAAGGTAATTAGGATAATGTTTAATATTGTTTTTTATTAGATAGCCAATAAAAACCAATTAGTTGTTATCAACACTCATAAATGCGTACATCATAATGTTAGGAATTAGTTGCACGTTACATTGACCACATACTTCTCGTGGTTCGAAACCCTTCTTACCCTGACTAGTTTAAGGTAATTAGGATAATGTTTAATATTGTTTTTTATTAGATAGCGACAGTCTAGCAATATCACACATATGATTGATCGATCATACCAGCCCTCAGGCGCACCGAATGGTAGACTTTGTAAACCTCCCTTTTGGCATATACGATGGATAGCTAATAACTAATTGCATATAGTTGAACTGTCAATTATATTTAGTAAACCCTAAGGCATATACGAACACCTAAACTCAAATTGTGTAGACCTCCCCTCTGACATATATGAACACCCAACTCGAAAGTTCCGTGCCACGTATGAAGTTGATTTGAACGTTGATGTTATTAATGTTTGGAAACGTGATGCTACCATTTTCTCGTTACAAATACTTATCAATGTTTCCTGGTAGGAACATGTTTTAATAGTAAGGTTAGTTGCATTGATTATGCAGATGCTGATGCGTTTTCTATTTAAAAGTTGAATTAAATGATCATGGAACTAGGATACAGAATTCAAGTTGTTGTTTGCTCAAGTTATGAGATTCCAGATCGTAACCTTGATTTTGGACTAGGAAAAATTGAAAATGACAAATAGATAATTAACATGATATAGTATGTGGGTAACCGTAAACTCATTGGCGTTTACCTAAAGCATCAAAAATTTGTATAAGGGAAAGCGTTATTTCTTGAATGGCATAATAATAGCGCACATGAATCAAAGTAGACATGGAAAATTGTTCGCAATCACTTGTTTCGGTTGGCATTCCCCATGGGTAGTGATTCACACAACCCACAATGTCTCATAAGCCTGAAAATGATTCGTATGTATTTGTAGAGCTCGAAAGATTAACTAAGAAAGGCAAGAGATACACAACCCACAACCCAATGGATCTCTTGCCTTTCTTAGTTAATCTTTCGGACTCTACAAATACATGTGAATCATTTTCAGGCTTCTGAGGCATTGTGGGTTGTGTAAATCACTACCCATGGGGGGATGCCAACTGAAACGGGTGATTGTGAACAATTTTCCATGTATACTTTGATGGCAAACAACACGACTTGGACTTCATCCTCAAAGATCACTTCGCGTATTCCAGGACGATGTTGGTTGAACTTCATTTTAGGTTTATTGTAATATTTATTTTTAAAATTATAGAAAAAACATTTTAGTTGTATTTATTATTTTGCAATTATTTTAATTATAATTAACATAATTGAAAATTGTGTTTAATATTTTTTGTATTTAAACGTAAATTAAAATCGAAAAACTGAGAAAGAAAAAGGGCGACAACCTACTGTTTAGGAAAAACTAAAACTAAAAATGAAAAACTAACTTATGCTAAAGTCACATTCAGAAAAGACAGGATAACTCCCAATGTTACTATTATAAAAACTTATCTAAAAACTAAAACTAAAAATGAAAAAACTGACTAATGTTGAAGTCACATTTGAAAAAGACACGATAACCCCAATGTTACTATTATAAAAACTTATCTTTGCTATGGGTCTACCTCTAGTCTTGATATTGATAAGTTAATATTTCAATTAATTTTTATTAAAAGTTAAAAAGTCGATGATAGTTTAACCTTTTATTTATATTATAGTAGGTTGCGTATCAGGGGCAGACTTAAATGAATGGGAGGGGTAACACTTGCTACCCCTTAACTTTTCCAATGAAGTGATTTTTTTCCTGTTTGTTACGTTTTATGTATTACGTTATCCCTAAAATTATATTATGTTACCTCTCAAAGCAATTTGAAACATTTTGAAACTCTAAAACATTAGTTTTCAAAGTTTTAAAACCTGCTTGGAAATCATTGTGTTTATGGATTTGTTGAAAGAGAGAGAAAGAGGAACGGGAGAATATAGGTGACAGGAACGTTGGTTAAAATGTTAAACATAAAAAAAGTAAATTAGAAGTAAATATTAACCCATTTTAGTTTAGAACAATTACAAATTATACCATTTAGTTAGATTTGAATTTTCAAATCGCCTTATAGTTAAACATTTCATATTTCTTATTCATCAAATCTAGTTTAATTGACTAGATAAATAATATGTTTTATTATTAGATTAGTCAATTGGTTTATAATGTTTTTCTATTTGTTAATTTTGGTTTACAATTGTCTTTATTTTCCAATCTAATTAAATATTGAAACTACTCATTAACGATATATGTTTGGTCTAGTCTAAAGATATCAACAAAATTATTATTTTATTAAGTTAACAAGTTTAAATAGTTTTATAATATCATTTAAGCAAACAAGTTTGGGTTATTTTGATCTGGCTCATTTTAAACCAATGTGTTTTGATGTACTTATTTTTGCCCCAATTGATAAATATTATGGAGTTGTCATGCAAACAGGTTAACCAGGCGCATGTACACGTGGGAACGGGTAACCCGGTGCTGGTACACGTATAAAGTGTAGTCGGGTAAGGGACACGCCAAACGTGTAACTGGGTGCGTGTACGAACGAAATGCATTACCGGGACTCAAAACGCGTAATTAGGCCCGGTAAACGCAAAACCGGTAAAAAAAATTTCTTAATGTACGGCTAAGGAAAAAAAAGTTATGCTACCCCTGAAATAATTGTCTAGATCCGCCAAGTATGAGTAATAACATGCAACGATTTTATCTCATCGAAAGCTTTTAAAATTGATATTTTATATTTAACTAATTTGCCTTTTAAAAAGCGTTCATATGGACTTAAAATATACTTGAAACTTGTTTGTTTCTTCTTCATAAAGGAAAAATGACAAGACATTGTTGTACGTGCATACAATATACACATACATGCATCCGGTTAAAGAAAAAAAGAAAAGATTCGCACCAATCGGATAAGAAGAATTGAAACCCATGATCATTTGGAAAATGCAAGCAATACCAATTAAACTAGAGTTCGTTAAATATTTTACAGATTTGTTGGTAGTGATAGATTTAAATTGATATTGCTGTAAAGTATCCAACTTGTCTTTGTTAACAACTTAACATGGAAGGAAGTGTGAATACGTATTGATTTTTATATAGATGTAACATTTGTTGTTAGATAAAACTTAGATTTCCATATGAGTCACATTCACCGTTCAAATAAAATGTAAATAAAAACTTATTGATTTTCATATACAGAACAGTTGCATATGCTTTGTTTCACGTTGGACAATCTTTGTCTTAATTGGATGAAATTGGTTGATTGAAGTTTGCAGCTTGTATAATTAGTCTAGACAAAGTTGTAGGAACAGATATAGTTTTATGGCTAACTCATAAATTTTCAGTGAGAACTAATAACCATATCATTTATTATTTTCTTAGTTGAAAGAAATCTATAAGGGAATACACAGATATTATGTGGTTAAATAAATTGTGCCACTTCTTTATCTATCATTCCCTAATTCAAACTCGGGTTTATATATTTAGCTCGATATTAAAAGAATCGAATTAAATAATTGGAGAATTAGTAATTTAACTTACAAAATAAATATGTTGGAGATGAAGAGTTAATGAAATGATTAAAAATTACTTTAAAGTATAATAGTTAGAGAAAAAGGTAAAAAAAGATACTTCAAATAATAACATTTTTCCGTCTAAAAAATATAGATACAAATATTTTTGAAAACCCTTGCACGGGTTGGCAAGTTAACCTAATAACTCATTTATTAAGCAAGTCGTGTCCGGGGTTACTCATTTATAAACAGGTGGTGTTATGGATGACCTGTTTAATTAAACGATTCGTGATAACCCGACACAATACCTGTATTCTTTTATGTCGTATTCGGGTTGTGTGTTTGGATGTGTTAGAAAATAGAAATTGCATAGTATTAGGTTTAAAACCGGTTTCACTCAAACCAATCCAAACCGCCAGTTTCATAGCCCCCTTAATATCTATCAAACTAGTTTGAGTAAAACCGGTTTGAAAGCGGTTAAAACCGGCCTAAAACCGGTTTATAAACCGGACCGAACCTGTTTGGGTCAAACCGCTTTTGACCAGTCGTTGACTAAACCGGTTCGATTTGGGTTTAAAACCGGATTTGTACACCTCTACCTAGTAGGCTAATACACTAATACGAATTACGATAACAACTAGGGGTGTGCAAGAAACCAAAAAAAACAATCCGGAACCGAAAACACCGAACCGAAACAAAAACCGACGGTTTGGTTTTATGTTTTTGTAAAAACCGAACCGAATCGAATTCCTAATTTTTTGTTTTTTTATATTGTATATTAAGTAATTTATAAGAATTTAATAAACATGTAACCCAAATAATTTTTGGTAAAATGTTTAATAGTCTATTATTTTTCAATTAACAAAATTATTTATACCTAAATTAATTATTTAATGAAAACTTTCTTTTGACCTAAAATTTTCAAGTTCAAATATCAAAAACCAAAAAAACCGAAACCGAACTGAAACCAAAATTGAAACCGAAAAACAGAAACCGAAAAAACCGAAACCGAACGGTTTCAAATACTATAAAACCGAAATTTTGGTTTTCGGTTAGGTTTTAACTAAAAACCGCACCGAACCGCACCACGCACACCCCTAATAACAACATAGGATTCTTTGACCCGATGGGCTAGCCAGCCGAAATCAGCCCATGACTCATTTTAAAACATCTGTTTTAACCAGTTATATTCACCCTTTTCGACTGTTTTTTCTTTTTTTTTTCATTTTGTTAAACCTGAATCAAGGCCGTTTCCGAGAATTTAAATACTTAGGCCGAGCCAAAATAAAAAGGCCCGTAGGCCTTAACGAAAATTTTTTATTCGCTAATGTATATGGATAAAACTTTTATCGACCGATTTATTATAAGCATGTAATTATCTCATAAACCATTGCAAATAACCTTATTTTTAAAACCAAAAACATATACATGTAATATGTATAAAAAATATTTGTGCCCCCGAAACTTATGTGCCCCGGTCGATAGTGCGGCTCGCACACCATCTGAGCCTCCCCTGACCTGAATGTCTGGTTTAATGATTTTCAAGGTGAAATAGGTTAAATGGTTAATTTAATCAAAGTAACCTAATATTTAACACCCTTATATGTATTAGTGATCAGTTAATATGTATTCCAACAGAAATTGCAAATAACAAAACATAGATTCTTTGTAAATTTTCACACATTTCTTACAAAAATCACATAAATATGAGAATCACAAACCAAACAAACCCACAACCTTAAAACAAACTAATAAGCAAGATACACAGTAAACTGAAGTAGTGTCTCTGTGCCATCATTGTTCTCCTGGTTTGTACCCTGGAAAGTCTTCACCACAGCATGTCCCTTCGCATTCACATACTTACCGGTGCCGCCCATCACCGCCAGCTGAGACTCCGCCACAGCGCTCCGGTGAACCCCCATAAAACTCAAACTATCAATGTAACTCCCATGCATGAACATCACCGTGAACGCCATTGTTTGACTCTTTCCATCGATTGAGCTCGATACATAGAACCCTTGAGCCTTCCCAATCAAACCAGACCCGAGCTCATGTCCTTCGGTCAACTCGTCATCGATCACGGTCAATGTCCCGAACATAAACTGTTGTAAGGCATTACCTTGAGGTAACTGTCCCCCGTTAATGGCCGCAAACACGTTGTTGTTGTTGTTGAAGTTATTGTTGTTATTGTTATTGTTTTGGAAAACGTTTGAGGTGGTACCGCCTAGGCCGGTTAGGAACGGGAGATTATTATTGTTGAGAATCCCATTGTTTTTGTCGTCTTGTGGGACCCCGTTGTTAACTGGGAGATTGGCACCGTTTGGTTTTGCAAACGGGACCTGACCGTTGACAGCCGGGTTGGTCACGGCTCCCGTGACAGCTTTAGCCGAGGGATTGGACCCGCCAAGAATATCATGCATGAAAAAGGTTAATGTGTGGTCAGGGCCTTTGACGGGTACCACACCAGCGGTGCTAGTAGCCGGGTTAGGTGGTATGGCACCCAAGGGGGTGACATCATCACCTTCTTCGGGTGCAGCCACGGGGGTGATGGGTTCAGTCTCCTCTGTTTCCTCAACTAGGGTACGAGCCGAGGTGGTGGCTAGGAAAAGGAGGGAGAGTAGTGTAAAATAAGTGAAGGTAGAGGCTGCCATAAGGAAAGTTTGATCAAGTGAATGATTTGGTGGATATTATTGGATGTGATGTGTTTGAATGATGGAAGATGTGTGTATTTATACACAGAGAATGGAGGATTCAAAAATGGTGAAGTTGATAACATGGAGTAGGTGCCATTAGAGTTAGCCAACTAAACTTGTGTTCTTTAATTCAAGCATTCTAAATTGTTTTATTAATAGTATAAAGAATTGATGAACTAGAATTAAGTAAATATGTACAAAATGCATTATTAATATGAAACATTAATCTTGAGGTTAATTTAACATCATTTTTGAATTATCAAATTGTCATTCTAACTTTATTTTTTGGGGTGTAAACGAGACCAGCCGAGCCCCGCTTTCATGCTCAACTTGTTTAACATACAAGAACTCAAGCTCGACTCATTTCTAACTCTATTTATAAATCCCGAGCTCAATTTGTTAGTAGTTTTTATCAAACACTATTTATAGATAAACTCAACTTGTTTTAGTATATTTATACATTTTATATATAACATATTAAGTATTAATCAGTTATTGCTATCATAATCTTATATAAATTCAAATTTAATATATACAATAAAATCATATAAATTATAGGCTCCTTTAAGCTTCCAAGTCTACACGAGCCTATAAGTAAAGCTCAGGCTCGCTTATTTTTAAGCTCGAGTTCGGTCTGCTCGTTTAAGCTCGACTCGATTCGAGCGATTAGCGAGCAAATCTCAAGTAGCTCACAAGCGACTTGACTTGCTTACACCCCAAATTGTTGATGCCATGTCCCTTTGTGTGCGTTAGCATATTAACGAGCCATAGAAAAGAAGTATGAACAAGTTTATGTTCTTAACGAACGCAGAAAAACTTGTTCATTCAAAGTCTTTTTGGGCGCATTTAATTGTTACGTAAAATTACACGAAATAAATAGACCTATACACTTGACGCAACCGCTTCGGACACAAGCAAGCTACCACTTCTGTCCCCGCCACAAGTGCCGGTGACCTATTATTAACCAAACCAATAATTAAACTACAAAACGTTTCCAACCGCGCACAATGCCTACTCGTTAACATTGCGTTTAGAACCTTCAAGCCTTCATCAAATTTTCCATTGTTACAATAACCATCAACTATCATTCTATATGTGGCTGCATTTGGCTCAAAACCATTAACCTGCATCTCAACTAACATCTTGTAGGCTTCTTCAACTTTACTCTCTTTACATAGATAATTAATCAGTATATTATACATTACGACATCCAGTTTAATTCGCCTTTTCTTTAATTCAAGAAGCAAACTTCTCGCTTCATCAAAATTTCCCCTTTTCGCGAGATCATTCATCAAAACTCCATAATTAACGAGCCGCGGTTTACAGCCTTGATACTCCATATCAAACATCATCTTTTTGGCTTCCTTAAAGTTACCCGTTGAACATAATGCCTCCATTAACAAAGCTTACGATACAGCATTCGGTCTCTTCCCTTTGCTAATCATCTCATCAAACAACCGCTTAGCCTTGGTAAACTCGCCTTTCTTACTCCAAAATCCAATTTGACAATTATAAGTTACAACAGTGGGCTCAACTTCTCTCTCAAGCATTTCATCAAACACCTTACGGGCACTGTCCAACTCTCCCTTTCCAAGCCATTCTTTAATCATGATATTAAACGACACCGCATTAGGTCGAAAGCCCATCTTCGAGCAGCTCTTAAACATCTCGTCTGCATCATCAAACCTCCCATTCTCAAGCAAAGTATTGAGAATTGCATTCAACGACTGCGACGAACGGTAGCAATCAAACGATGGCATTCTCCTAAACAATTTATCGACATAACCCGACTTCCCGTAATGCTGCATCAATCCAATGAACAAAGCTTCTTTGCATTTAACGTTGTAAAGCTGGAGTTGTTGAAGAAGGGTTTCGACTGCTTCAAAGTTTCTTTTACGGGCAAGTTTGTAGATGAGAGAGGAGTATGAAGGGTAGTCGTGTTTAAAACTGCTGGTTTCACAGTGATCATGGAATATAGAGAGAAGTTCATCGGGGTTTTGAATGTCTTTGTTTGTGATAATGGCGAAGGCCAGTGTAATTACAGTGTGCCTTGCGAACAACGGACATGGCTTAATGGAATGGAAGATATGCAGTCATTGCTGTGTTTCAAAATAACAAAATTTAAAAATCACAGATTCCCAACTAATAATTAGCTCATGAAAAGTACAAAGTGAAAAATCAAAGATGCATTCAAATCAACAATCACCATATCATATCGTAATGCTTAAACACAAACTAACAGAATAAAAGTTACATATTTTTTTTATTTAACTATCCAGCATTACTAGTACTGAAAATGGTCTCGTGTTTTAACTCGGGTCGTATCAGAAATTACCACCCTCTAAAACTGATTATTTATCTGCTGTGAAGATGGATCAATAAGCTCAAGGGCAGGCCCCAAGTATGGGAGCTGTGGGTAGTTCTGCCCAAATGCCGCCGAATACTTTTGGTCAGATTGAGTTCGGTCACGGGGAATTTTTGGGTTTGTGAGTGTAAATACAGGTTCTCTTTGGTTTGGTTTATGGCTTTTTGAAATATGATTTTTATTTCAATTCCAAATTAGAGTTTCTTTTTACAAATGACTCTATAAAACTTCATTCAGAACAAAGTATATTCATACACATTTATTCCCATTATTGACTACTAGTTTAACAAACAAAACTCTATCCTAATGGCTGTATCTCGCACCAACACACCACAGTTCTTTCAAATTTTCAATGAAGCATGAAGAATTACCTATCTAACAAAATGGCTTATGTTATTTCTATTACAGAAATTATTAATAAGGATTGTAGTCCAAAAATCTATCAATTTCATTTAAGTTCCCAACATCCCATACCATAGCTTACATGTAAATATATATGACCATGACTTCTAATATAGTTCTTTCTCTATATTCATGCATAACCTATCTATAGTTATAAGTTTATAACTGATACAGCCAGATATTATAAGTTTATAAGTTTATAAGTTTGGAGAATGGGTACATAAAAGCGGTTGAATCACATAAACTTCGCAGCTGTTAGAGGAAGGTGTTTTAATTTGTTATTTATAAACTGTAACAATAGGATTATAAATGAAAAAAATTGACACTTTACCTCACAATCACAATGTTACGGACTGAAACCACTGCAAGGTATAGGACTTGTCCCACATCGGTTGTATGGGCAACTGATGTGGGGTTTATAAGCCAAATGGATTCCCTCACCTATCAGACTAGTCTTTTGGGTTGAGTTCTTTTGTTTGGCTTGTAACATTGGTATCAGAGCCAGCTGTGACCAACGTGGCCGTGACCAATGAGGACTCGGATTGGTGGCCTGGAGTGAGCCAGCCGTGACCAACGAGGACGTTGGCCCTTGAGGAGGGTGCATTGTTACGGACTGAAACCATTGTAAGGTATGGGACTTGTCCCACGTTGGTTGTATGGGCAACTGATATGGGCTTTATAAGCCAAATGGGTTCCCTCACCTATCAGACTAGTCTTTTGGGTTGAGTTCTTTTGTTTGGCTTGTAACACACAACCGATGTTGGCTGAAATTCGTCATCTGTCGTTGAACTTCGAAGGTGTAGAACCTCAACCATGGGGAAATTAGGGTTTGCAAAACAAATGAAGAAAACGCAATGATAGGGACTCGAACTGGCGCAGAGATGTGTGTATCCAACAATTTCAAATTATAAAAAAAATGGAAAAAAGCATAAGAAAACACAAAGTGTGGCTGCTGGGATTCGAGCCCAGGTCTCCACGGCCACAACGTGGAATTCTTACCACTAAACTACAGCCACAAGATGTTTTACTTATTCATATTGATACTAATGAAATGAAAGGAACACTATTAAAGGGCTCCCAACCAATGTTGGAAGTGATTTATATCATGAAAACAAATAATCTAAGAATTTTGTTTTCTTACGTCATCGAGAGCTAGATTATTCAAACTTGTATAAGCTATAAGTTGCTCTAAGTAATTGATAGTTTTTTAATTGCGAGTTCAAGTTCTAAATTTCATACGATTTCTACTTATATAAATAAATAAACAAATAAAACCTCATAATTCATACTTGAAGATGATAAATGAGATGAGAAGTACTAACAATCACATCTGGACCGGATCTTCAAGATAGAACTACATTCATGTGATGATATTTTTATAATTAAGTGAAAGTATAACTTATTTGCGGTGCTAAAACACAGAATATGAAGTGGCGTTATTAAAAATAAGTGAAACTTTAATAATATGCGGTGCTAAAACACAGAATATGAAGTGGCGTTACAAACATAGAAATTCCACACAGTGATTATATCGTAAATAAGTAAAACTTTAATAGTATATTGTATGCGTTGATGATTACATTACATGTGTTACTAATAATATTTTAGTATAGTTTTCTAGGTGTGCATTATTAGTAATACTTTAGTGTTAGTAGCACTTGTTAATAGTGTGTGTATGATTATCAATTACACTGCATGTGTTATCGTTATACTTTAGTGTAACAGTCATATTTTAGTCTAATAATACTAACGATACTTTAGTATATGCATTTATTAGTGTTTTCCACGTGCGGGGGAAGAACTCGGCTCAAATTCAAAACCGAGCCAAAGCTAATTGTTAGAACATAGAAGAAGAAAAAGGGTCTTGATATGAATTGGCCAGAATAATGATGAAAAGTTAGGCTGAAATATTAAATGTTTTTTTATTACTTGGAGTATAAATATTTAAAATCGGGGTTAACATAAACAAGTCAAACAAATGAAACACCGAGTGAGCTACAAATGAGCCAACCTTTGCCTGAGTTCAGCTGGTTTACAAACCGAGCCAATTTTGAGCGAGCTCTTTCCGATCTTTTTCGAAGCGAGCTTTAAATCACGACCTATTTGGACACTCCTAACATTGATGCATATATACTAGTGGCATTTTAATGTGAGCATGGGTGATTACATATTTACATTACACATGTTGTTGTGTACCCTGTGTGTGGTTACACGTACATTCTCTTACACTTTCGAGATCTTTAGGGTATACATTGACTACAGTGCACTTCTTGATTCTTTTTTTTTTAGTGTAGAATTTGATATTGTATGTTATTCATTTTTTGTCTATGTTTGTTATATAACTCTTATTCAATCTACTATTCAATGTTTGTCGTCTTTATTGTTCTCGTTTGATCTGTTATTGTTCAATCACTGTCCAAATAAAGATACAGTTTTCTTAACTGTTGGATCTTCAATATACAAACAGCCACATATATTGATTAAAAAGATATGCAGGATGAAATTTAATTATCACCTCAGTTTTCTTAACTGTTGGATTTTCTTTTTCTCTTCTTCTCCTTCTCGCTGCGTGGATATAGTTTTGAGCACGTTGCTTGAAAAAATAAAGATATAGTTGCAACTTGTAACCATAGAAACGGATAGCAGATAAGAACAGCCTAGATAAAGAAATTACAAAAGAAAAAAATATAAAAAGTATATTAGTAAAAGTAATAGCAAAAGGCAGCAACTTTAGTCTGGTTTCACTAAGGCTCAAATTCTCAAAATGTTTGCAATTAAGCTAACGGTGACAAAATCTGACTTGGCAAAAAGTTGTTGACGTGGCACATAAGATATGGTAAGACACCTTGACAAATGCATTGTAGCTGAAAGGGATGGCAGCAAAATAATCTGCATACAGGTTGTTCTCCATGACAACCCACTATTTAGTAATATCAAATCAGAAAAAAGATCAAATTATAAGTTGGTTAGTGCATACAATGTGAACATATTGGAAACTGTCATAAAGATAACGCATGAACCATTTACTTTCACCCACAACCCCAATTGGGTAGATCACAATGAAGACTATGGCCACCAAAATGACAACAAACTTTATTTTTCTCAAATAAATATGAAACTTCAGATGCCAGAATTCAAATGAATGAATGAATGAACCAAACGGAACCGATCCTGAGGTAGGTAAGGAAAGAGGGGTAACCCAATCAACTTATGCGATTCCATGAAATTGGTCAAAAGTCAAAACATGTGATATAAATTCAATGTTAAAAGATGTATGAAAGTTTGTAACTATGTGTTGTAACCAAAAGAGCGAATTTGCCTCAATGCAATTAGGCAACACCAAGCATACTTAATGCTGCTAGCAGAAGTGATTGCATAAACAACTCCTAGTTTGAACAGATTAAAATACACCAAGAATGTTAAATCAATAAAGATAGTTAAATCTTAAAATAAGTAATATCTACAAGTTCAAACATCAGCTCTCTGTTACCTTGAATGTTCTGTACTGCTTTGGCTATGATCTGAGTAATTATGAAAACCCGAGTTGGATGTGGCATTTTCGCAAACACCTTGCTGCCGTCGTCTACAAAATGCAAACTAGAACACAGAACAATCATCAAAATGCAGAAAGACCATAATCAAACACACCTGCACACATCCATTTGTTTGTAACTAACAGTACAAACAGATCAGTTTCCGTACAGTGTAGCTACTAGCTAGATGCATCACTCTAAACCACTACCGGTATTTCCCAATTTATTACACTCGGTATCAATACCCTCCGTACAGTACAACAATTTACAATTTTCAGGAATTGCATTACAACACCGTTCTCATCCCTAGACAACAGAGCCTGATATAAAACGTTTTAACTTAGAAATTGGTAGAAGAGCCTGATATAAAACATTTAACTTAGAAATTGGTGGAGGCCGCGCGAACGCAGGCCTCCGCTGCCACAAATTATGACGTAGGCTCGACCACTTGGGCCGACCTTAGGCGGGCACCCCTCCAGAGTGCAATGGAGGTCACCAACCTAGGCCATGGGCTTACTTGATCACCCATTGACCCCGTCCAGGTAAGTGAGTAATCAAATGCCCTTGCTCACCTTTTATACCTCTACTCTCCTACAATATTTCATCATCCATCCGATGTGGGATTGGGTTACAATAATGTTAAAAACCCTTTCAATTTCCTTATTGCTTTTATTATGCAAATAACTTCAAAATTTTTATACCTATAAAAAATGGTAACTCATACATGACAGTTAATCCATTTATCTTAGCATGTCAATCAGGTTTGCGGGATATAATTAAGTTGTAAACGTGTTTATCGGGTAGGTGGTTTGTTAAAAAAAATGGGTTAAACAGGTCATAAATGGGTTAGCGAGTTTACATTTTTAAACTAAATAGGTTAAACAAGTCAACATGAACACGACCTGCTTATTAAACGTGTTAAATATGTCAACCCAAAACCTAGTTATATCGTAAATAAGTGAAACTTTACAAGTATGTTGTACGCATTGATGTTTACAATACATGTGTTACTAATAATATTTTAGTATATTTTTTATGCATGCATTATTGATGATAATAATTTAGTGATGCAAACACTAATAGTGTGTGTATGCATTGTTAATTACACTACACAGCTACACTTGTTATGAGTATACTTTAGTGTAATGATTGTTACATACTTTAACAATACTAATGATACTTTAGTGTATCCATTGATTAGTGTAGTTCAAAAGCCAAGCCGAGCCAAAAGAGAATGCCCTGATACATGAGATTACAACACCCAACACATGTCATTTGGAAAGTTTTTAATAATCAGAGAATATAAACAGATGTTTAATATGTAAATGTGAAAATATCTGAATTATGATTCATCCGGAAGCGGAGATGTCTAAGGGTACATAGTTTATAATACACAAATAGACCTAATCATCTAAATACAAACAGCCAAATAGGTTTAAAAAAATATGCAGAAAGAATCCAAATTATCACCACAGTTTTCTTAAGTTAACTGTTGGATCTTCATTTTCTCTTTTTGTCTTTTTCACTGCGTGGATATAGCTTCGAACGACGTTGCTTGAACAAATAAAGATACATTTGCAACCAAAGAAACGGATAGCAGATAAGGACCGCCTGGAAAAAAATTCAAGATGCTATCTTTAGGCTAACGGTTACAAAATATGACGTGGAAAAAAATTGGTGATGTGGCATGTGACATGGAGCAAAATCTCTCAACATATAATAAGATACCTTGACAAATGTATAGTAGCTGAAAGGGAAGGCAGCAAAAAAATCTGCATAAAGATTTTTCTCCATGATAACCGGGAGTGATCGGTACATGATCCACACTATTTAGTAATATCAATTCAAAACAAGATTATATGATAAGTTGATCAGTATATACAATGTGCACATATTGAAAAACTGTCGTAAGGTTAACACATAAACCACTTACTTTCACCCACAACCCCAATTGGGTAGATCACAATGAAGACTGTGTACCTACCAAAATGACACCAACCTTAATTTTCTCAACTAAAATATTAAAAACTTCAGTGACCAAAGTGTTTCCATGTCAAATGCGATAAACCGAACAAAACCTGAGGTAGGTAAGGAAATAGGGGCAGCTACCCAAGCAGCTCAACGCATAGAACGGGTACCTAATTATCTGTTTCCATGAATTTGGTCAAAAGTCATCGTTTACCTTAATGAAATTAGCTTCAAAAGATGTATTTACGTGTATTGTAAGTTTGTAACCAAAAGGGTAAATTTACCTCAATGCAACACCAAGCAACAAATGTTATGAGAACTGCAGGCAATTCTTGAACCTATATGAAGCAGCAAAAGATATTAGTTAAAAATGGTCAAAATCAAATATTTATATCACTTTAATTTCTCATTCTTGTATATAATTAGGCTAAACAAGATGTATGAAAAAAGATAATGCAGACCTCGTGTAATTGACGAACAATTGCAAGCAGGAAATGTGTCCTTCCTCCCCATTGCATCAATGGGAAGATAAATCCACTAGGAACAATACCTTAAAAAAAACACTAGAACTTTCAATTCAAATCCTATGTTGTAGAACTCGCTAGGCGCTAGTTAGGCGGGTGGGGTAGGGACCGGTGATTAATCGGATTAAAATTTACATGTAAGTTTTCAAATATACATATAACATATACATTTATATATATTCTAAATTTTGTATATAAAAGTTTCAATTTTGACAAAATAGGGATTAATCGGCCCCTAGGCGAAACTTTTACAAACATGGTTTTAGCACTTATATTGTTCTCGGGACCCACCTAAAGCTCCATGGATGACTTCAATGAAAGCAAGACTCTGCAACAAGCCTATGAAAAAAGAACAATCAAAATCATTTCAAGTATTAGATTTCAAGAAAGACACATTATTTCTCTAATAAAGTTGAAAAGGCAGAAATGATGCAGGTGTTTGTTCAGATAAATAAAAATTAAAATCAACTCGAATTCTGAAGAATGAACGTGCACACCAAGTGTTTGATAAAATGCCTTACATATTAGCTCTCCTGCAGACGCGTAGCCGCCGTTGACCGAGTTTGTAAACAGGAAGTGAACTGAGATTCTGAAGAAAGCAATTAGTGTGTGTTAGTTAGTATTAGTAGTGTGTGTGTTGACATAGAGAGTAAAATTAAGGTGGGTCATAGTACCATCCGACAGCTTGAATGGAATTGTAGAAGAAGAGATAGATATCTGATACTCGCACCATTGACGTTGAAACAACCGTAATTGGCCGTCGATGGAGATTGATTGATTGATTGATTGATTTTAGTAGTAGTGTGTGGCTCAGGAGATTCCGGACTTATCTGGTAGTAGCATTCAATTTGATGGACCAGTTTAACGAAACAGTTATTTTGGCTGGTGGATAGACTATTCTTTCTGGTGCGTCGTATGCTTAATTGATGTGACTGCACCTGCACAAGCTGACCTCTGCAGAGTCTATTGCCGTGTGGACCTTGCTCCGTTTGGAATCTATATCTATCGTATCATTATCATATCTACCGCTAATTTTTTCCATTTGAAGTTTGTGACTCAAATGGTCACAGCATTCCACAACTCAAAAGCCCTTTCTTTGTTTGGGATGGCTCATGTTAACCGGCTTATAACTTATTAACTTTTTAAAAACTTTAAAGTTGTTTGAAATTGTTTATATTGTGACTTATAATTTTTCCCAAAAGTTATAAAAAATTTTAATCTATCATTATGGCATCAATTACTGAGTTACCGGCTACTTGATAATATCTTCTCACATCCCTACATACCACCCCCGCACCCCCATCGTCACAACCAACACCTTCATCACAACATGTGTGGTAATGGTTGGATAACGATGATGATTCAAACCCGAGTAGATGTGAGTTATTATTCTAGGGTCTATTTTGCATTTATATAAACAGTTCCTTACAGTGTTACGTATTAGTATTTTATTTCTTTTATACTATTCCTTTTTGGGAACCACTTCGGGTTGTTTCTTCGGAGGAGATTGTTGGATTCAAACCGGGGGGGGGGGGGGTTGAGATTTGAAAGATCAAACTAAGGCGGTATACAATAGAATCGTTTGGATTGTATCAATTGTATGCGTTCATGGTGTGGTTATTTGAGATTTGAATTACACAAAATTCCATGCAGGAGAAGTATGAGTGTATCAATAGTTTTAAAAAAATAAGCCTAACTATATATAGTTTTTCTTAAATAATGTAAGTATTGGTTAACATGATAAAGTTAAAATACAAAAGGAGACAAAAATAGAAGTGTGAAAAGGATTTGTGACCACATAAAAAACTCTTAAAAATAAATTCAAAAAAAGTAATAAAAAAATTATAACTCAAAATATAAATAAAAAACGAAAAAATTAAAAAACTAAAATGTTTCTGCCATAATTCCCGTTCAAAAAAATAAAAAAAAAATGACGAAAAGAAATATAGGCGAGATCAAAGACACAATGACGAAAATGAACAAAAGACACAATTATGACTAAAAAAAGACATATTAGATCGCAAAATATAACACAATGCCGAACAAAATATAACACAATGTTGAGTAATATAACACAATATAAAGAAAAAAACACAATGTCAAGGAAAAAGATACAATCAATGACGAAAATAAACACAAAACACAATGATAAACAAAAAAAAACACGACGACTTTTTTCACTTACTATTGTGTTTTTTTTATGAGAACAAGATAGGCGGTGGAAACATTTTTGAGTTTTTACATTTTTCGTTTCTTTTATTAAAATTTGAGTTATGATTTATTTATTTATTTTTTTAGAGTTTTTTTGTGTGGCTAAATCCTTATCATCATTCTCATTTTTGTTTCCATTTGTATAATAACTTGATTCTTAATTAACAACTCTCTTTGATTCCCGCGCTTAATGACAACAATTCCCATTCACGCATGTGAGTCTACCCACAGGGATCCACTCCACCACATATACCCGGACAATGCTTCATGATTGTTGATCTCGCATGGCCATGCTCCAAACAATGATACATTGGTAGCATGGCCTAAAATGTTAACTATGTAAGAGTACTTTTTTAGCCATGATGAAAAGTATTAAACGAATCTAATTGATAAAAAAGTCATCCAAAGCATATTTAAATATATAAAACTTCTAATTGTTTTTTACTACGACATATAGAATATAATGTAGTCGAATATTAATGTAGTCTCAGGTTTGACATTACATATACTACAAATTAGAAACAATGAATTGTAACACAGCTACTTAAATTTAGACATTTAATTTGTTTTTCAGTTTTAGTTTTTTCTTTCAAAAGGCTGAGAATAACACGTGTAAATTTATCTTTTTTGAGGTCATGTCCAAGGTCGACTCCTCAACCGTCGTGAGACCATACCCCCTGATGCGTGAAAATCTGATGCAAACCGTAAATCCTCGCCTCATGTCGGGTTCGAACCTGAGATTAAAACCTTAATTCATCCCTTCACCCATATGTCCATGAAAATGACCTAAGTGGGAATCGAATCCACATCTTCGCTGGAAACAGCATACCAACAAACCATTATACCAAATTAATAGCACTCTTTAAAATATACTAGTATAAAACCGCGCGGTGTTGCGGCGACAAGAATTTGCAATTTTATATTTGTTTATGTTAGTATATCAATCCCCTTATGATATAATGTATAGTATTTATCCATACATGTTCAAGTTATTCTATAAAAAGGTGATAACATTGAGAAAGATGTAAATGATTTGTACTAAAAAAAACCCTCAAAACAATAATAAAAATTAGAGAAAGAAAGAAAAAGAATAAAGAATATAATAAAAAAAAAGTCATCACTCAAAATTTAATTAAAAGAAAAAAAAGTAAACAAAAAAAATGCTTCTCCCGTCTTCCTCATTCTCAAAAAAAAAATTGTTAAAAAAAATATCATTGTGTTTTTTGTTTATTTTCGTCATTGATTGTGTCTTATTTATTGATAGTGTCTTTTTTCTTAATATTGTTATGTTAAGCAACATTATGTTATATTTTTCTTGGCATTATGTTATATTAGGTTTTTTTTTTGTTTTTTATTTATATTTTGAGTTATTATTTTTTTAATTTTTTTTCTTGAAATTTTTTAGGAGTATCTTTCGAGGTCACAAATATTTCTCACACTATTATTTTTTGTCTCCCTTTATAGATTAACAGTTTTCCTATACTTATGATAGTTTTCTTAATTGTTTAATGTTTTACAAAAGTTTATTACGTTAATTGTTGAATTTGTTCGGTTGATACATGTATGTTGGGTTGTCAATGAGCCGAGTTGAGCCAAGCTCGACTCGAATACATGTCGAGCTAGCTCGGCTCGAGCTCGAAACTTTTAGCGAACTGAACATGGGAGCTTAAGCTTGGCTCATTCATAAATTAAGCCAGATTGAGTCAACTCGAAATGGCTCGAACCCTTTTCTATTGAGCTATTTTTGGTTTTTCATTAGTTTGAACCTAGTTATAATATCTTACATTGAATTAGTTGTTATGACCATTATTTTTAGAGACCATTCAAGAATGCAAAGTTTTAGAGTATATATGAGAGCCAACTGATGTGGGATGCAATTATGCAAAGAAAATGTGAAAAATAATTTGGGAGAAACATGTTTTGAACTCGGTAGGGAAGCAAATTGCGTGTACCAGTGTTGAGAAGTAGCAGGCTAAATTAGCATTAACACTTTTGATATTAAAAGGTTGAATATATAAACAAAATACTCTACATATGCATATTAATCTATCTACCGAGCCGAGCCACCTGGACTCGATTACAAAACGAGCCGGCTCGACTCAATTTCTAATCAACTTTTTTCGAGTGATTGCGTTGGGCGAGTCGCGGGGTTTTTGGACACCCATAAATGTATATGTCACCAAAAGAATTACAACTCATATCTAAAATGATATTAATTGGAGTTGATTTATTAATTTTTATTTTGTAATTTGAGTTATATAAATGGGAAGACTGGGTTTTTGTAAATTCTAATTTGATAAAGTCAAACATAGGGCATCTTTATGCGTTTAAACATTTTATAGGTTCATAATGCATATCTAAGTTGTACTTTAATGTTTCATTGACTTGTAAATTATAATCTACACACTGGTGTTGAAATTTTTTTATATCTAAACGTCAACAAAAACATGCACGTCGTAATATAGGTTTTGGTTCTTTTATAAACATAGATATTTAAAGATATTGAGGAAAAAAATAAATATATAAATCTGTCAAATTATTGGCTAAAGATGATGGGTAAAATATGCAACAATTCCTAAATATTACAAAAGCCATATAAAATTTAAGGGTAGTTATTGTAAATATAGTTAGAGAATGTATATTTATTTATAGGTTTATAGTTGCATATCTAACTTGTACATTAATGTTTCATTAACTTGTACATTATAATATACATATTGGTTTGGAAGATTTTTTTTATATCTAAACGTCGACAAAAATTAGCACGTCGTAATGGTATGTTCAGTTTTTTGTAAAACATAATATATTTAAGAGTTAAGTGTCATTTTAGTACATGTGGTTTGTCTAGTTACGCAACTGTAGTACCGATTCTGAATTTATTGCAAATGACTACCTCACTTTTTTAAAACTTGCACTTTTAGTACTTTTTTTTAACTCCGTCTATTTTCTCCGTTAAGTCAGGGATACTTTGGTAATTTCATTAAATTACTTTATTTTCCCTTTTCCCTTTTCTCTCCGTGTCTTCTACCAGATCTTCCTCTTCACCGTCTCTCTCTATCCTCTCTTTTGCTCCGGTCATCATTTCCGGCAAGTACCATCACGTCCTTGTTTAAATCCACAACCACCCTCTTTAGAAAACCTACTACCGGAACCCCATCACCACATCTCCAGTTAAATCCACAGCCACCACCCACCACCGGAACCCTCACCCTCACCCTCTTTCTCTTGCAATTCATATACCATCACCATCTTCCACCGTCCAAGCTTTGGCAACCGTCACCGAATCAGCCACCACTGTCCGCTGCCAATCAATACCACCACATCCCCATCCCCCACTTGTAGAACCTACACAATCACCACGAAACAACGACAACAACCCAGCAACCACCATAGCAACCGCCGGACATCAGCCCAGCACCACCTCCATGTTGCTCTTCCGTTCCGTCGATGTCTCATATTTCGACTGTTTGATTTTGTGCTGCATTTTGTAGCTCCAATTGACTGTTGTTTGATTCCGTTTACGAACCCTATGAGACGATGGTTAACTTCTATGGCCCCGATTGACTGTTCCATTTGGGAATCCTAGGAGACGACGATTGTATATGGCGGCGGTGGAGGTGCGGCGGTGATGTTGGGCAACCACCCCCTTTTTCTCTTACCTCTAAATTTCTAATAATATCTTATGAGAAAGCACAAAAAGCTTTAGGTGTTCTCTCAATATACAACCTCAAGAACAAATATGGGGTTTGGAATTTGGGATTTTAGGTTTGCTTGGATATAGGATAAGAGTTTACAAGGGGGAAGATGGGGTTGAATACGGGAAGAGAAAAGAGAGATGGAAAAAAAATAAGAAAAATGATGAAGGAAATTATGAAATTACTAAATTACCCCTGACTTAACGGAAAAAATAGACGGGGTTAAAAAAAGTACTAAACTTGCAAGTTTTAAAAAATAAGGTAGCCATTTGCAATAAATTCAAAATTGGTACTAAAGCTGCGTAGCTGGACAAACCACATGTACTAAAATGACACTTAACTCTATATTTAAAGATATAGACGGAAACAAAAACATAAACAAATTTGTCTAAGTTTTTGGATAAAGATGAGGGTTAGATGTGTAACTATTCTTATAAATTACAAATGCTATCTAAAGTTTAAGGGTAATTATTGTAACTATAGAAGGGTAATTATTGTAATTATTGAAATAAAATGAAAAGCTACGGTTATTGAATGTTGGTTAAATACATAAATACCCTCAAATTTTTAAAAATATAAGCATTTACAATTGTACATGTTGCATACATGATTGTACCTCTTAAAATTTAAGAGGTCCTTCACTCCCTCTATATAGTAGAGATAGAGATAGAGATAAATAATATAGTCTTTAAGTATTTTAATTTTAATATATTACATATTACTAAATTACGATAACTTAAAAAAAAAAACTAAATATGTCGTCATGATTAGTTTTTATTCTTAATATTATTGTATAAGTTTGATTAAAGTTTGTATTCAAAATAAGGCATTTTTTTAACATCGCAAACTATATCGACTACATGTATCATATCAACATTGTAACAAAGCAAACCAATATCGACCGAACAACATTGGTATTGGTGTCGTTTTTATTGAAACCACTATTGTTGTATATGGTTTTCGATTGTTGTAAATACATGTCAATATTTTTTTGGCATATTAGACTTTAGTTTTTGGGTTACGTGAGAAAACCTTTCGTAAATAAACGACTATAAATATTTTTTTTCTTGTAATACACATCATTTTCTACGGTATAACTTGAACAATATTGATACCGATACCATTATTCAATTTTGTGGTGTTTGGGTTTCAATACAAACCGAATTTGTTTTAGATTAACTTTTTATGCATTGCGAACATGAATTTTTATGGCATCGATATGACTGGTTTTGTTTTATTGAAACATCATTTTTTATGTTTTATACACAGTTATATGCATTTTGATTTCTACTATATATTTAACATATTAAAATATCATTTGAAGAGGTATGTACCCGCCTCAACACCGAGCGAGGCGGGTCAACCCACAAGATATAGACAAGAGGCTTGAAATCAAGACATTATGAAGGCACAAAGCCAAAACCTATGCGCATGGCGCATATCACATATGCTCACGCATATCACATATGCTCACGCATCACATGCTCATGCATCACATATGCTCATGCATCACATATGCTCACGCGTATCACATGCTCACGCACCATATATGCTCACGCATATCACATCTGCGCATGACGTATCCGCGCGTGACGCATATCACATGCTCACGCATATCACATCTGCGCGTGGCGCATCCGCGCGTGGCGCATATCACATGCTTGTGCATATCACATCTGCGCATGAAACATCTGCGCGTGAGAATAAAGAGAAGACCTCGCGTATCCTCAGGATAGGCGCATATCACACATGCACATAATCAACCTCGTCCTTATCCAAATTAGGATTAGGGCAACCTTGATTGTGCACGTCAGACAACCTTCCAGAAGGTATCTTTTTAAGGAATAAGAATATGCTGATGTTGACAGCTGCCAATGAAAGGTGGACAACTCAGCAAATCCCATGTGCTACCACGTGATTGCACATGGGTCAGAGAATAATCAATGAAAAAGTACCAGGTGTCCCAAGGACACGTGGCGCAAAGCAATTGGAGGAGGCCAAAAAGGCCCTAATTGGGTCTGAGCCCAATCATTGGAAACCCTAGCACTATAAATACCACATCAACTCCACAAGGAGAGGTATGCCCTATTACACAGTATTCAGCTATATTAAGCAATACACTCCAATTTCCTTACTCTCAGATTATTATCTTCTCCTACAAACTCTTATTCTCACACCGGAGGGTTACCCCAAAGAGGACCCCTCTGTCCCTTTCTGAGGGGTAAGTTTACGGTGCTGTTCATTTTGTAGGTGGAAGAATCCAGTTTCCAGAGAACCATCGGTGAAATAGCATAATCACACCCGAGGAAAGTTGATCGTCCACCAGTGAGTCGATCCACGTTTCTTCATTGGCGACACATATACCGGTTTGATACAACTTAAAAACCGGCCCCGACCCGCCCGACCGGTCGGACCGAGACCTGGTCCCTATACCGGGACGGGTCAGGGTATTTGGGTCGTTTTCTAAAAACCTGGCCGAGTTTTATAATTATTATTATCTTCATCTCTCTGAGCATGGTGGGTCCTGCGGATCCAGTTGGTCTTTGCGCAGGCGTACCTCTTCCAGGTGAGTCTTGCGCGTGTTCGTTTATGTACGTTCGTCAACAGTATAAACAAGCGGTTCACAAACTTAGCTAAAACCGGCTATAAGACTTACATGAAAAACAATGTGTTGGCCCTAAAAAGTTATTACGAAAAAACTAAGTTATAACGGGCCATCCGCCCGTATGCTGAGATGTACTGCCATCACTACCCTCTTTCGTGCGGTTGTCTCTCCCACTCGCGGACTTCTTTAGCCATATTTTACGTACTAATGTGTATGAATATGTGTATGAATATATAGTTTATAAATATGTTGTGCATGATATAAATATATTGTGTAGGTTGTGCAGAGTTGTTTTCCCAAAGGAGAAAGGTCATAACCTCTAGTTCTCCGCGTTTTGGGCTTAATGCTAGTGGACAAGAAGAGAGTTTTATAGTTAAGCGTGCTATGGTGAAAGTAGTATCAAGATGGGTGGTTTTATTAGATATTTTAAGCCTCAATCCATTGATGTTATATTAGGTTCATGTCGTATTTTTATTTATTGTAAGAAAAACATATTAAAAATCATAGTGAATGGATTGAAAATGTATATATTTACATATATTTATCGAAGAGGTCGCAATGGATGAAATTTATATAAATAAAAAGTTCAGTACTGATCTATTAATTTCTTTAGGTTCTTGGTTTTGGGGAGTACATTGAAGAGGTTTATGCTGCGTACGAACAACACAAACTTGAAACAGTGGTAATCATCTATTAAGCTTGTTGAAATCCTAGCTCCGGCTCTGATACCACTTGTAGGTTCCCGCGGGGCGTAGTTGATCGATACGAGATCCGCACGAGGTCTAGGAGTGCGGAATCCTCCTAGACTCGTTTATGGTGTAGAAGACGAAGACTCACCGGCCGCCATCACATCAACTTGGCTAGCAATAGCAACAAATGTTGCATCCCTACAAGTGCTCAATGTGGTATGGCGGACTATGGTAGTGAAGTGGTAACAACTGGTGAAGATAGAAACATAGTAACTGATGAAAATAACAACATAGTGTTTTTTGAAGGTTGGGGATATTCCTCCAGAACTTGATCGCTGTTACGAACACCAGAAACCATGGTGAAAATTTTTTTTTTTTTAGAGAACTGATGAGATTTTCTTGAAGACACCCACATCCGCAGGCGCAGAAGAGATCGCGCGCATGGTCATGCGGATAGGGATCACACCAGCCCTGATATAGAAAAATCTCTCAGACCAGTCATGAAGGCTCTTGAATGAAACAGTGCAGCACTTGACCTTCTGACTGCGAGGAATAAATGAGAACCAAGAATCTTGGATCTTGGGCTTATAAAAAAACTGAAAGCGCCGAGGGGTGGGCTCCTCGCGCTGAGATTTGCACATGAACTCAAAGTGAATCATGCGCACGAGTCCAAACGGATGGACTTGGGATATATGAATCCCATAAAACCTAAGCAGCGCACCCACAAACCTTGTCATCGGGAGACGAAGGTTGCAGTGGGTGAAAAATGGCAATACAGGGATATAAAGCCGGTGGGCGGGTCCGCCGCCGTTTGCCCGGCCGCCGGCAACATGCAGCCATACTCAGGGAGAAAACCCTGAGAGGCGATAAGGCTGTCAAAATCGGACTGCCTCAGTTTACAGGGGATCTCATCCCACTTCTTCACTGCCTTGGTCTTCCCTACCACCTCCGATGAGGCCTCAGCAGCCCTCTTCCCCTTGCCGGTCTTCTTCAACGTAGACATTACTAGCGATTTCACACGGCGATTGCTGGGGGAGATTGTATTGTCTGGGCTATCAGACATACAACAGAGTCAGGCACAAGTTGCTTCTGAAGAACGGAAATCTATCGGAATAGAAAGCTCTGAATAAACAACAAAGAAGATGAAGAATAAAAACTCTAAGGGCTTGCTTTTATAGGCCCAGGAGAGAGAAAATTTGGTACTGATCGGACTTCACGCGCCCCCACTCGCAGGTGTAAGCCAACGCGAGCGCGACACGTGTCCCTGACACTGTGTGAGGGGACACGAAAAGAAACGATACAGGTGCTGCCAGAGTTCACGCGCCACCACTCGCAGGTACGGACCAACGCGAGCGCGACACGTGTTCCTGACACTATGTGAGGGGACATGAAAGGCAACTGTAGCACCTCGAGCACACGAAAAGTCTGACACGTCTCCATCACTGACGCATGTCAGCAACAACCAACCACGTACAGGGACGATTCGTTTTCAACCAAAAGGATAGAATTTCGCGCACCGATGAGTAATAAGAAGAAAAGACAAACCCTATTAAGAGGGCAAACTATTAAGTCTAATATCTATCTTACCTCGCTCGCGCGAGACAAGACACACATTAGACTGGGGGGGCTTGAAGAGGTATGTACCCGCCTCAACACCGAGCGAGGCGGGTCAACCCACAAGATATAGACAAGAGGCTTGAAATCAAGACATTATGAAGGCACAAAGCCAAAACCTATGCGCATGGCGCATATCACATATGCTCACGCATATCACATATGCTCATGCATCACATGCTCAGGCATCACATATGCTCATGCATCACATATGCTCAGGCATCACATATGCTCACGCATCACATATGCTCACGCGTATCACATGCTCACGCACCATATATGCTCACGCATATCACATCTGCGCGTGACGTATCCGTGCGTGACGCATATCACATGCTCACGCATATCACATCCGCGCGTGGCGCATCCGCGCGTGGCGCATATCACATGCTTGTGCATATCACATCTGCGCATGAAACATCTGCGCGTGAGAATAAAGAGAAGACCTCGCGCATCCTCAGGATAGGCGCATATCACACATGCACATAATCAACCTCGTCCTTATCCAAATCAGGATTAGGGCAACCTTGAGTGTGCACGTCAGACAACCTTCCAGAAGGTATCTTTTTAAGGAATAAGAATATGCTGATGTTGACAGCTGCCAATGAAAGGTGGACAACTCAGCAAAACCCATGTGCTACCACGTGATTGCACATGGGTCAGAGAATAATCAATGAAAAAGCACCAGGTGTCCCAAGGACACGTGGCGCAAAGCAATTGGAGGAGGCCAAAAAGGCCCTAATTGGGTCTGAGCCCAATCATTGGAAACCCTAGCACTATAAATACCACATCAACTCCACAAGGAGAGGTATGCCCTATTACACAGTATTCAGCTATATTAAGCAATACACTCCAATTTCCTTACTCTCAGATTATTATCTTCTCCTACAAACTCTTATTCTCACACCGGAGGGTTACCCCAAAGAGGACCCATCTGTCCCTTTCTGAGGGGCAAGTTTACGGTGCTCTTCATTTTGTAGGCGGAAGAATCCAGTTTCCAGAGAACCATCGGTGAAATAGCATAATCACACCCGAGGAAAGTTGATCGTCCACCAGTGAGTCGATCTACGTTTCTTCATCATTCATTTTGTTTTGTAGCAAGCATACTAGTAAAATATAAGATAATTGGAGAGAAAATAATTTATTATTAATCACATGTCATATAATGAAATAACAATGAATATTGAATAAGAAGAAACTTAAGAAAAAGCTAATATTCACATATTAGGAATATTGATTTTAAACAAATTTCAACTATGCTTTATTGGTAAATAACAATTTTAATTTTAAACTTGACTGGTGGCGGTGGTTCCAACTAAAGAGGTATTTGTTTTTAACGTATTTTAACTCTGTTAGTGATTTACTGACATGGACCTTCTTCTTCGGCCGCATCACGCTGGAAACCTGCAACTCGCCTCCATTCTTTCTAATATTATTACACCGTCTCTCTCTCTCTCTCCACCTCCCCTCATTCAAAACCTAATTGACGTGTCGTCGTCGTTGTCTTTGGGAAGTCCACCCTTGTCAATCATGCATCATTCGAGGTAACTGGCACATCATTAGACTCGTTTTGATCCCCTTAACAAAAGCCCTATGTTTATTTTGTAAATGATGTAGCATTAATTTCGAATTTTTGAAAATAAGATCGGGTTTGGTATATAGGGGTTGACCATGAAGAAAATGAAATCTTTTTAATTTACTAATTTTCGATGTGTTTTGAAGAGGGAGACAGTGCAATGATATTATGGAGAATAGAGGCGAGTTGCAGGTTTCCGATGTGATGCGACCGAAGACGAAAGTCCATGTCAGCAAATCACTAACGAAGTTAACATCCGTTAGTCACGGTCTGTTAAAAACAAATACTCCTTTAGTTGAGACCGTCATAACCAAATTTAAAATAAAAAATGTTATTTACAAATATGACATAATAAAGATTATTTAAAACTAATACTACTATATATTAACAACTAATAAATAATAATAACAACAATAATATCTATATCTAAAATACGTTTGAATTAACAATTGATGAAAATACGTCGTTTATCACCAAATCGAAAAGACCGGCACACATTAGAATATCATCCGTTTACGTAGTTTTACATATATCGGGTAAAACACAATGTATTTAATTCCATGACATTAACAAAAAAATAAAAAGAATATAGCATACCAACAATAACAAAGAGTTATAATGGAAATCGCTATCATATAATAATAATAATAATAATAATAATAACAATAATAATAAATAGAATAGAAAGCCCATCACGGGAAGCAAATAAAGTAACAACTTCCTCCGCATATCTCATTCTCTCTCTTTATCTCACGTAGCGTGCGTACCATCATCACTCTCCCAATCGCTGCAGATCTTCTCACTGAGTCACTGGTATTATTATTATTATTGTTATTAACACCTTACTAACTCATTCGTGCGTCTTTAATTCTGTAATCGCCTGTGATTTCTGTTTCGATAGGACTAATTCTCGATCTTAGGGTTTTGGATTTTGATCAATTTTACTCGATCGTTGAGTGTTTGTTTTCTTTACGTCAATGATTGTTAAATTGAAGCTTGTACATTAGGTCATTCGAATCTGTGATGCGTTTGTTTGAGTCCTTATAAAGTTTTGTATCTTTTGTGGTGGAATAAGCCCTAGATCGTTGGATTATGGTTAAATTAGTGTGAAACTGAAAGCGTATATGCGATCAGATTATCTGTTCGTTGAATCCGCTTTACAACTGTTGTTTGTGTTGGTCATTTCGGACTGTCAGTCACAAGTCGGTGAACTTGAGGGACCTATGTTGACAAGTAGGTCATAGTTGTTATTGTAATTATAATTGGTAATGTCTTGGCTAGCAAATGAGGTTAGTTTATATAAACTGAGTTTTGGTTAGACATTATAACACATGAGATGCAACCGAGTTAGGGTTCATCAAGAGAGAAACCGAGTTATCGTTTGAGATTTTGTAATCAGTTTTTGAGTCGTATTTTATATCTGATTAATAAATGAGAGTTATTCGATTCTTTCTAGAGTTTTTGATGAGATTTTAAATGCTGCTTTAGTTATTGTGAAACTTTTTTTTATATAGGGGATTTGCTTGTGGGAGTATTTAGTGATTTGGTTGATATTGTTTCATCTAGTGAGTATTGATGGGTAAAGGAGCCCAAAACTATGGGAAGAAAGAGAGTGCAGGGGCGGGATCGTCTAACAGTTATGCTCCGTGGGCAAAAGAAACACACGAATGTGAAGAAAAATACAAGGTAGATAGGAAAACTGGTCTGTCAGATGCTGAAGTTGAGAAGCGTTTGAAGATGTATGGGCTGAATGAGTTGGAAAAACATGAAGGACAATCTGTTTTTCGTCTGATATTAGATCAGTTTAATGATACATTGGTTAGAATATTGCTTGTGGCTGCTGTGATTTCGTTTGTTCTAGCTTGGTATGATGGTGAAGAGGGTGGAGAGATGGAGATCACAGCGTTCGTAGAGCCTCTGGTGATATTTTTGATACTAATTGTTAACGCTATTGTTGGTGTTTGGCAAGAAAGTAATGCTGAAAAGGCGTTAGAAGCTCTTAAAGAGATTCAATCAGAACAAGCAACTGTTATACGCAATGGGAAAAAGTTTTCAGGCCTGCCCGCGAAAGAACTTGTTCCTGGTGATATTGTGGAGCTTCGTGTAGGGGATAAAGTCCCTGCTGATATGAGGGTATTGAATCTAATTAGCTCAACTCTTAGAGTTGAACAGGGTTCATTGACTGGAGAAAGTGAAGCTGTTAGTAAAACTGCTAAGCCTGTACCTGTGGAAACCGATATCCAGGGGAAGAAATGTATGGTGTTTGCAGGGACAACAGTTGTAAACGGGAACTGTATCTGTTTGGTTACAGATACAGGGATGAATACTGAATTAGGTAAAGTGCATTCACAGATCCATGAAGCCTCACAGAGTGAAGAAGATACGCCATTGAAGAAGAAACTGAATGAGTTTGGAGAAACATTGACCATGATGATTGGGTTAATTTGTATTTTGGTCTGGCTTATAAATGTTAAGTACTTTCTTGCTTGGGAGTATGCAGATGGCTGGCCAACAAATTTTAAGTTTTCATTCGAGAAGTGTACTTATTACTTTGAAATAGCTGTAGCATTGGCGGTTGCTGCTATCCCAGAAGGTTTGCCAGCTGTCATTACCACTTGTTTGGCTCTTGGCACCCGTAAGATGGCTCAAAAGAATGCTCTTGTTAGGAAGCTACCTAGTGTTGAGACTCTCGGGTGTACAACTGTGATTTGCTCTGATAAAACTGGCACACTGACTACTAACCAGATGGCTGTGGCTAAGCTTGTTGCTATGGGCCATACAGCAAATGCTGTTCGGTTGTTTAACGTGGAAGGAAGTACATATAATCCTTTGGATGGAAAGATACAAGACTGGCCAGCTGGCAAAATGGATGTTAACCTTCAAACAATTACAAAGATTTCTGCTTTGGCTAATGATGCTAGCATTGAGCAGTCTGAAAAAGGCTTTGTTGCTGGTGGGATGCCTACCGAAGCAGCACTAAAGGTAAAGTTGGCATTTTTGACTTGTTTACTTAGGAATGGGTCCATTTGGATCCTGTTTTATACTTTTATTTCAAGTGGGTCAACCAGCTGTCTCTATTCTTCAGGTTCTTGTTGAGAAAATGGGACTACCTTCTGGTTTGGATTCTGATTCAGCTACAGGTGACCTTATGGGTATGTCACACTGGCTTTCATCTCTCTTTCTTTTTCACTTAGTTACGTCTTATACATGGGTTAACGGTTCTTGTGTAATCCTGTGAAATAAAGGTTGTTCACGTGCATGGAGTAAAATTCAGTGCAGAATTGCGACTCTTGAGTTTGATCGTGACAGGAAGTCAATGGGGGTTATTGTGTCTTCAAACTCTGGAAAGAAGTCACTTCTTGTAAAGGCAATACAGCCCTCTTTCTTAGGCTTGCGACCAAAACGAATGGACACAAACAAAGCATGCTCGTGTTCGTTTGTTAACGTTAATCGAACAAACGATTTTTGCATGAGCAGTTTAAAGAACGAGGTTTTCTTGTTTGTGTTCATTCGTTAAGTTAATGAGCATTTCAAGTTCGTTTATGTTCATTCATTAACAATATAAACGAGCAGTTCACGAGCACATATGAATGAACATAACTGAACATAAATGAACGAACATTACTGAGCTAGAACCAATTAAAAGTAATGTGAAGAACAATGTGTTTGGCCTAAAAAGTAATGAATACTAACCAGAGTAAGTTGTATTGGTCTTAAAAATTTCAAATAAACATATTATTAATGAACAAACTTAAATAAACGTAAACTAATGAACATTATGTAAACCAACAAATATAAACGAATGCTCATGAACATATAAGAACGAACAAGACATGTGTTTATGTTCGTTTGTTTCCTTAATAAACGAACTTCCTGCTGAAAGGTTCACGAACTGTTCACTGAACGTTCGGTCTGTTACAAGCCTACTCATTCTAGATTGGTTTTAAATTTGTACAATGCGTACCAGTGGTGCATTAACAAAATGAATTTTTAACTATTAACAGGGTGCGGTTGAAAACTTGTTGGAAAGAAGCTCCCACGTTCAATTGCTAGACGGTTCTGTTGTTGACCTTGACCAGAAGTCAAAATCAGTAATCTTAGACAGCCTAAACGAGATGTCAACGGGTGCGTTACGTGTTTTGGGTTTTGCGTACAAAGATGACCCGTCTGAGTTTATAGGTTATAACGGTGAAGAAGATCATCCCGCTCATTATCTATTACTTGACCCAACCAACTATTCTAAAATCGAAAGCAATTTGACTTTTGCTGGCCTAGCAGGACTGCGGGTAAGCAGATAATATTACTTTGTTGTAATTGCATTATATGTTAATTGACATCAACTGTTGTGTTAATAAGGATCCTCCTCGTAAAGAGGTTCGTCAAGCAATTGAAGACTGCAGAGCTGCGGGTATTCAAGTAATGGTTATAACAGGGGATAATAAAAACACAGCAGAAGCAATATGTCGTGAGATTGGCGTGTTTGGGCCCGATGAGGACATTAGTTCTAAAAGCATAACTGGAAGACAATTTATGGAACATCATGACCCAAAAAGTCATTTGGCCCAAAAAGGCGGGCTTCTTTTCTCACGGGCCGAACCACTTCATAAACAAGAGATAGTGAGGCTGCTTAAAGATGCTGGTGAAGTGGTTGCTATGACTGGTGACGGGGTTAACGATGCACCCGCTTTGAAATTGGCAGATATTGGAATTGCAATGGGTATTGCTGGCACTGAGGTATATTATGATTATAATTATTTTCTCAATAATTGAAATTTTTGTTTACTCAACTTTTGAAATTTTTGTTCAGGTTGCGAAGGAAGCTTCTGACATGGTCTTGGCTGATGATAATTTTAGCACAATTGTGGCTGCGGTTGGAGAAGGCAGATCCATTTACAACAACATGAAGGCCTTCATCCGGTTAATTTATCATCCTTTTCTAGTTGGCTTGTAAACAAACCGAATATTAACTTTAACTGGACCAACAAACATGATTTTCTTGTTCATGTTCGCTTGTTAAAAAAAATGAGCATGTTCATAATTGTTTATGTTCGTTTGTTAACATTATGAACATGTTAATAATTGTTTATGTTCGTTCGTTAACATTATAAACGAACGGTTCACGAACGAACATAGTTGAACAATTGATGCACGAACACGACTGAGCTAAAAGCCTAAAACCAATTAGAATTAATGTGAAGAACAATGTGTTGGGCCTAAAGATTTATTAAAACCTAGGCTAGGCTGTAACGGGCCAAATTTTTTTTGATGAATACGAACGAACTTAAACAAACGTAATCTGGTGAACATTAATGTATGTAAATGAACGAATTTAAATGAATGGACAAAAAGAATGTTCACGAAAATAAATGAACGAACAAGATATGTGTTTATGTTCGTTTGCTTAAGAGCAAATGGTTTTGTTCATGTTCGGTCATTTATTGGCACTCTTTATTGTTACAGGTATATGATTTCATCAAACATTGGTGAAGTTGCTAGCATATTTTTAACTGCTGCTATTGGGATTCCCGAAGGCTTAATTCCTGTTCAGCTTTTGTGGGTGAATTTGGTCACCGATGGACCACCCGCGACCGCCTTGGGTTTTAATCCACCTGACAAATACATCATGAAAAAGGCCCCACGTAGGAGTGACGATTCTTTAATTAATACCTGGATATTATTTCGATATATGGTAAGTTTCATGTCCTAAATTATATTATATATTTATAACAGAAATGCAAACAAAAATGATTTCCTTTTCCGTTCTCTTCTGTTTAGGTGATTGGACTCTATGTTGGACTAGCAACCGTGGGCGTTTTCGTGATTTGGTTTACTCACGACTCGTTTTTAGGAATTGACCTAAGTGGAGACGGACACAGTCTCGTCACCTTCTCTCAGCTCAGAAACTGGGACCAATGCAAATCGTGGGAGAATTTTACTGTTTCGCCCTTCCAAGCCGGAGACCAGGTGTTCAATTTTGATTCCGACCCATGTGAGTATTTCCGTACAGGAAAAGTCAAAGCCATGACACTCTCACTCTCGGTATTGGTCGCGATTGAGATGTTTAATTCTTTAAATGCCCTTTCGGAAGATGAGAGCCTGTTGACCATGCCACCTTGGGTCAACCCATGGTTGCTTGTAGCAATGTCCATCTCGTTTGGGCTTCATTTCTTGATTCTATATGTTCCGTTTCTTGCACAAGTCTTTGGGATTGTTCCATTGAGTGTTAACGAGTGGATGCTTGTTTTGGCGGTTGCTTTGCCTGTTATCTTGATCGATGAGATTCTTAAGTTTGTCGGTCGGTTGACCATGGGCGGTCAAAGTGTTTCCAAGGCTCCCAAGCACAAAGCAGAGTGATCGTCAACAGAGCAGGATGAATGCGCTTAGTGGACTCGTGCTAATATTTCTTACAGTTAATCTATATTTAACATATTCTATTATAAATAGGTTTCATAGAATCTGTTTTCTTTTCTTTATGTTTTCAGTTTTGTTAGTTTTTGGAACAATTTGATATTCTGGTTAATGCCTTCCTTTACAATGGAACCAAGTGCATGTTATGCTGTTTTTTTATTTACATGCTAAAACTGGTATCTACCTCATTCCAATTTAATTAACTTTTGGTGATTAAAGACATTATAACTCTCATCCAAAACTGGAAGAAACTCATGCATGTATTTAGTTTCCTAAGAAATGCTTAAATGGCAAGTATAAATGGATTTAATCATTTGAAGATTTTTTAAACATTTTTTTTAACATGATAACCATTGTGAATTGAACCATTTTTAGAATTTAAAGTGGTTCAACCGTTTTTAGAATGCTTTTTTACAAAACCTCAATCAAGGATCATCATGCAACGCAAATACCGCTATACTTACTATACACGACGCTAATGAGTCATTGAGTTGTAGACGTAACCTTGTGTGCTTGTGCTATCAAGTCTTCAACCATTTTGAATGAGCTTAAAGAACCTTTCTTCAATTATTTCAATTTGCTCTTATGATTCCACAGAAGAAAAGCTCAAATACCACACTGAATATATATTACAGAAAAATACCAGGAGTATAATGATGGTCAAGCCCCACATGAAATTTGCCACTCAACACACCCAATGAAAAGCCTAAATTTCATGCAAAGATTAAACATTAAAGAAACTCAGCAGCCATGTTCTCACATTTTTATTTCGATAAAATACAACTGTTGTATTTTCTATAGAGAACATGAAATATTTATAAACAAAATATGTGTTTATATAAACAATATGACAAATAAATGCAATAAACATGCTTCTGTCCTCGACAACAAACGAAGTGTGCCATTTATAACATACGTTGGCTCCAGCTACAGCGTGTTGGGTTTAATACATCGTGTAGATATCTTGTTGAACATGAAGTTTGATCATGACCAATCTAATATGTTGTTCAATTGGTTCAAAATGACCTACCAAACATCGTTGAACAAATCAAACCTAGTTTGAGTATGATTAACTTTTATCGTTTTGAACCATCTCATTTTTCTAATAAGTATATGTGAACTTGACACCAACCTTGCCTATTTTCATTTGTATGAAAATCAACTAACTAATTTGCAACAGCCTATTCAAAATTGCTCCCATTGTTCTGAGCGACTATGAACAGTTTAATTAAGAAAGCTATTCATGATATAAACGTATGATGCATTCGTCTTAATACACTCCTCAATGTTGATGGTTCTTCTATTTCCAGAGAAAATGAGCTCTTATAGAGTTATAGTAGCTGCAACACAAGAATTGAGTTATACTCAATCAAAAGTAAACAAACATGTACAAGAATTGTCTTCAACCCTCTCGATATGCCGCAATAGGTTAGTCTAAGCATGTAAAATTTTAGAGCATTCATAAATAATTAAATAAACATATTCCAAACAGTGTTACCTTCCTGCTAGTTTGAAAAGTGGTTCTTAATAATCTCAAATTCATTATTGTACATGATCGGAAATTCTATTGTGCTAGCATTAGATTTCTTAAAACATTGTTCATTCATTATCTTTGCTTTTGGAAAAACTCAAGAATACTTAGATTCCTCTTAGAGTTCTTGTGTATTGAACCCTTTCAAGATCATGTCATTGTACAAGCTTGTAACTTCTGTTATGCTTTGTTAGATTTCTTGCAACATTGTACATTATCTTTGTAACACTTAGTTAGATTACTTTAGAAGTAAAAACAATGGCTATACCTTACAATTGTCCTCACTAGGGTATCCTTTGAAGAATACCATTTTCACATAAACTTTATGTAATGACAAAAGGTATTCAAATCAAAGTAGACAAGACTTTATAGAAGAGTTTTCTTATGTACTCTATGAAAACCAACATTCAAATTTATCTTTATTATGAAGATTCACTTATTCCTTGTAGTCACATACTCACATACTATAAATGAAGTCACATGCTTGATCATCATTCATCATGACATTGTGTGTGGCATCAGAGACTCATTAAATTGATATATCATGATGGTTGTTCAGTTGATCCAGCAGAACATTAAATCATTTATTACAAGAGAGAAGGGATTTAATGATATTCATGAATGTTTTATGTTTGATAAATCACATTATACATTAAAAATAAACGCACCAAATAAATCCCTAAAAGTGTTGTGTGGTACTTTTCTAAGGATAGTTTCTTTCGTTATCTCGAATATTTCACAATCGGGCGGGAGATATGTGATCGGTATTAGTACTAAGCACTTTTATATCCAAGTTCCTTTTTGTATTCAGTATTGTATGAGAATGGTGTGTTTCCCTTTGTTATTCTTCCCGGGGAAAATGAATCAGTTTTTGGTTGGTTTCAAACTCGTCATTGGTGTCATTGAGATTGATTTGTGTACGAGCATCCGAGCTACCTTGGTATGCATTATATTCCCTTGATATGCTTTGATGTGTTTTGATGATTGCCTCATCAACACGACGACCACCCGCCTTTTCGTTTCCTAGAACCTCCCAAACTGGTCTAATTAGAGAAAAAACCATGTTCATTGCAATTTGAAATTCTTCACAAAAATACTAATAAACATTGAGGTCACTTGAACCACTTCGCTGATTATTCCAATTTTCTTTGTAGATGTTGCCATATTTTCCAACCTTTTGACAAATCTTTGTCCTTTGTCCCCATATCATGTCATCAAAACAATATGCTCCTTGTCTCATTGCATTATGAAACGTTTCTCGTATGCATTTCCAAAAGGTAAAAATAACTTAGATAATACACTATACTAAAAGAAGCCATTAAGAAAAAGTATAACAAGCATTACAAAATAATAATTGTGAACAGTTTACCAATCTTTTTGTCCTCGGACACGACACGACATCCCAAGCTTTCTCCGATGTTACTTCCTCTTCTGTAGTCCATCATTGACTTTTTTACACTGTTCATCGTTGAGTTTTTCTACCGTACGTGCCAAGATAACAATGACAACTTGAACTCGATCTTGAAGCACCATTATGGACTTATTAAGCGTACATCTCATGTTCATAATCAAATGTTAGTTATTATATGAGTTCGACTAACTTAATAGCAGAGATACTAAAACGAGTTTTCCAATTGGCATCCCAATTTTCCATGATACAATTAGTATCGCAATTGTGATTTATAAAACGTGATTTACTCCCACTGATTCTAGCATCAATGTTGAAGTCTTTTCAGACTAGACTACGTATACATATAAATTGGTGACATCTTTTCTTTTCAAGTTCCCGAGCCTTCACATAAAACATCACTAATAACTTCAACATATTTAATGATGTAATCACCTCTACCGATTAATTTCAACAACTTTTACACAACTTTAACATTTTAATAGAAGGCTCACGTGTGTAGTTTTCTGGATGCTTAATTGCGGAAAATTGGGCACATAATACGTGGATATCTTACATCTTCATAGAATACGCACAAGCAACTTTTGCATCCAATGTCGTGATCCACACCATTCATAAAAATTAAAAAAATATAATTGACATGATCAACACGTTTTAGAAAACTGATCAAACTTAGCATTCATCATAAACTTCAATTGAATCTTTCGGAAGCATGTAATAAGATCCAACTAACCTTTTCCTCCCTATTTTATCTCATCTCCTAGAGTGTTATGCCAATTTAATCTAAAAACTTTTAGTTTCTATACGCCACAATCTGGTCAATTCTTAACTCTCACCATACACACACAAATGCCTGCATGGTACCGAAGTTTGTGCATTTTATATGCATTATTATCTAGTAATTGTTTAGATTAACAAAACACGAAAAGGCATCTTCTATGGCGCAACGGCAATTATGACACGTCTTCCTTCATTAGCGACCCTTTGCTGCCCCATGTTATAAAAAAACGTTATTTCTTCATAATAATCAATGGCGAAGGTTTCTTAGAAGTTTTGATCACTGAATCAGATTAACAACAAATTTGCAAAAAAAATTGGATTCAGTCCCATGTAGAAAAAATAAATAAAAGCGAGAAGGTATGCTAAAGTTTGGATCAGTGGTGAGTGAGAAGGTTCGGCCGCTACAAGTGTGCAGATGCAGATTAACATTTCCATTTTTTTGTGAATCACCTTTCTAATCATACACTTCGATAGAAAATATACTAGTCATAAAACACCAACATTATTGTAATTGATCTGCGAATCTTTCTCCTTCATCATCATATCAACCAAAATAATTAGTCGTAGATAATGATTTTTTTTTATGCGTTTATACTTCAACACAACTTCCATATGGTAGTTGATGATGGATATTTTGGTAAAGAAACCTTGCACAGATTTTTTTAAGGAAGGAGATTGAAAAAAGGATAAAGGATAAAGTGGAACATGTAAAAGCTTTGGACAAATGTATCATTAAGGTAAAGCTTGTAAGAACATGGGGTAGTAGATGGCCGTTGCCAAAGGAAGCATCACTAGGCTGTCATTGCTTCGTAGGAAGATGCACAATTGTGTTTTGTTAATTTATACGGTGCCTAGAGAATAGTGCATATATAATGCAAAATATAACGTATTCGGTTTGGAAGCATGTTAAGGCCACCATGCAGACATTTATGTTTGCATGGTGTGTGAGAGGAATGTTAAGAATTGTCCGACCTGCGGCATAAAGAGTCTAAGAATTATAGATCAATCTACGATGACAAAGTGAGACATGAGATAAACAAAGAGGTAGTCTACTGGCTTATATTACACACTTTCTAAAAATTTCGGTGGATGTTTGTCACGAATGCGGAATTTGAATGCTTTTCTAGGACATGGTTATACCAATCGTTTTTTTAACAAGACGAAATGCGTTGTTGGAACTTGGAAAAGACTATGTTGTGTATCACAAAACCGAATGCACTAGTTGCTCGGGCGTATGCTATGAAGATTGTACATGAAGATATTTGCATATTAGCTAAACAAGTGCCTAGGAGAGTTTAGAAAACAAACTACACAGACATGTCATTCTTTCATATTAAAAGTTAAAGTTGTTATGAGTCAACATTGTGGTTAGATATTACATCACTGAGTATGTTAGAGAAGTCATTGTAATGCTTTATGCTTTATGTGAGAATATGTTTTAGGACATGAGAAGAAAAGGTGTCATCAAGTTATATGCAGTTTGCAATCCGAAAAGACATCAACATTGATGCAAATTTCAAGAGAAATGAATCATGTTTTACAAATCACAATTGTGATCTAATTCAATCATGAAAATATGAGATGTCAATGGGGAGACTCTGTCTTGGTATCTTTGTTGCTAAACCAATCAAGCCTAGAGAACAGTTAATATTCGATTATGTACATGCATGTGTGCTATGATAAGGTAGAGTTTCATTATGATGATTCAAATTTTTATTCCTATCTTGGTACTAAAAGGTCAAACGTTGGTAACTATGACTAAGAGCAGCTACTAATTGCGTAGACGTTGACAATAATTCACACTATAACAAATATTTTTTTAGGTTACTTATTTTTACACACTGAAAATTCAAATAAAACTTAAAAAGGAAGTATGAAGTTCAAACGACGTTGAAAGATAGGAAAAGAAGACTGGTATAGTGGTATTCAAGGAATATACATATATATTGGTTGAAAGATCCGGACATACATATATGTATGTTGAAAGAGTGCTGTTAAATGTATCCCCCCTTACTCCATTTTTACTAAATATACTTCTCCCCTGAACTTATTACATAAATTACAATTAGCTCTTAACATTATTTATATACATATTAGTCCCTACAACATTACTTTCATTTGATAACTTTCACTACATATATCAAATTAAAAACTATCAAGTATTACTATTAATTTATTTTTTTTAATATTAATATTTTTAATATTAATATTATAAATATTTATAATATCTTTTTTTAATTTTAATAGTATATATATTTATAATATCCTTATTTTACCACTTTATCTTTTACAAAATAAACCAAAAACCCAAAACCCTAAACCCGAAACCCAAAACCCAAAACCTAAACTCGAAACCCTAAACCCGAAACCCGAAATCCTAAAACCTAAACCCTAAACCCGAAACCGAACCCTAATCCCTAAACCTGAAACCGAACCCTAAACCCTAAACCCGAAACCGAACCCTAAACCCTAAAACCGAAACCCTAAACCCGAAACCTGAAACCGAACCCTAAACCCGAACCCTAAACTAAACCCTAAACCGAAACCCTATACCCGAAACCCAAAACCGAACCCTAAACCCAAAACCCTAAAACCGAAACCCAAAACCCTAAACTCGAAATCATAAAAAGAAAACGCAACTTGTAAAAAAAATAATATTAAATCCTTACTTTTGTGTTAATTTGGTAATTATATGATTTCAAAGGTTAATATGAAAGTTGGATTTTCCAAGGGAGGGGGGGGGGGGGGTATGACAAGCAACCAGGGGAGGTACATTTAGCCTAACCTTTGAAAAATTGCCGTACCCTTTGACCTAATACCGTTTTGATTTGGGTAAATTTGGATATAATATATAGTTTTGATTCCTATAATTTTTTCTTAATAACTTATTTAAGCTAGCCTTCTTTCACTAAGAAATAATTGTTAAATCAAGTAGAATTTTATAACTTGATGAGAAACATGAACTTCATAGGTTCAACATTCCCAAACCAACTACACCTTCCAACCAAAATTAACAATAAACCATCAATAAAATAAACCTTAAAATTCTAACATAAATTTGTCCGTAATACAAAAGTAAAGGAATACATTATTTGTACAATAAAAAGGTAAAAAATAGGTTATTCATACCTTAATCATGATTCATGAATAACGCCGATAACATTTCAAGGCTCTCATAAAACCTTAACGTGTTTTGTATGGAGTGAGTGTTGAATGGGGAGAAGGAGAACAGGTTGGAAGCGTTTCATTTGTGGCATTAATAAGTGATCAGATAAGAACGTTTCATTTAGTTGTATTTAAGTTTCATAATCAAATATTTAATTCCTATTTGTCTTTTAATTCAAAAGCATTTTTCTTTTCATAAATTCCTTTCATAGCTTGTTTTTGTTTCTAGTAAGTTATCCAAACAGAATTCATATCTTATAAGAGCGTCTGCAACGGGCTACTCATCCCAAGATTCGGATGATGTGGCCAAGCAGCGGACAAGGGAAGCACGGACTTCAACGTTGTGGCCGTCAAGTCTGGTGAAACAGTCCGGGACTGCAACCGGCTTGCAGACGAGAAGATGTGGGACCATGCTTATCCCCTTAAATAAAATAGAAAAGAAACAAGAGGACATTGGCGGATCCAGCATACAAACGGGTGGTTCCCCGGAACCACCCGAGTTTCGAAATAATAGTGTACGGATATATAGAAGACGCGTAGGAACCACCTTATAAATTAAGAGGGAACCACCTAAAAAAAATTCCTGGATCCGCCACTGCAAGAGGAAAGAAAGATGAATGAAAAATGGTAGCGACTTAGAGGTCTGATGTACTGAAATAATCAAAGGAAGAGGAGATCGGAATTAAACCTTCAATAGTGGTGTTAGAACTGGAAATAGAAAAGTGGAACTGAAAGAGATAAACATCAACTGTTGGCATTTTCCTTTATTTATCTAACTAGGTTATGGACCCATGTATAACACGGGTTAAATAAAAAAATTTATATAAATAATAACACAATGTGAAATATAAAAAATATGTTCAACAATAAAAAATATAATATATGGTTGAATAAATTACACAATATGAGAATAAAAAGTTGAAAATTCGTAAATCTCTAAATATTTTTTTGTATACAATATTTGTAATTTAATTTATAACTTTATCATTCATATTAAAATTAGTAATTACACTTTGCTTTTAGTTTCAACTCTAGATATGAAACACATACTTGACCATGTGTTAAAACAGGCTTCTCAAAAACAAACAAATCATCTAAATTGATTAACATTAACTTTTATTAATCTTCATTGCAAAACAAACATAAATTAAAATTTTCTTTCTTTGAAATTTGAAATTAATTATTTTATTTAATTAACATGAAAATCCGTTATACATAAAAAGCTTAATATTATTAACTAATACCATGTATTTATATAAAACTAAATAATATATTTATGTTGGTATTAAATTTTTTAAACTAGAAAATATTTATTAAAATAGAAATTAATAGATTAAGAAGGAAAAAGAATTAAATATAAAACTATTAATAAGAAAAAGAAATATATATTTAATATGAGAGAGAGGAATAAAATTCTGTAAGGATCACTCATGTGTAATTACATATAGCATTAGACTCGTATAGGACACTAGTTAGAATAACTAAATTTATTTAAATAAGTTCAAAAGATATAAATATATAATATATGGTAAAATAAATTACACATTACACAAATGGAAATAAAAAGTTGTTGAAAATTCATAAATTTTAATTTTTTTTGTATAACATATTTGTAACTTTATCCTTCATATTAAAATTAGTAGTCCCATTTTGTGTTTTTGTTTCAACTGATCATATGTTAAAACATGTTGTCTCAAAAACAAACAAATTATCTAAAGCAACTCGCTTTAATTTATTAATCTTCATTGCAAAACAAACATAAGTGAAATTTCTTTCTTTGAGATTTGAAATTAATTATTTTATCTAATCAATGTGAAAAGTCTTTACTTATGAAAACTTAATACTAATACTAATACTAATACAATATATTTATATAAAACTAAATAATATATTTTTGTTGGTATTAATTTTTTAAACCGGAAAATAATTATTAAAAAAATAATAATAAATTGAAAAGAAAAAAAAGAATAAAATTTAAAAACTATTAATAATGTAACAACTCGAACTCTTAAACCTGACCCGCTCTTACGTTCGGGTTATCTGTATCGCTTTTATCAAGAAGATTAATTATTATTATGTTATTGCTTAATTATTTAATATTATATATTTATAACTTTCATAAATTGGCAAATTCAACCCAAACTTAAACTATTAACTTGTAATATACCCACTTTCAAACTTCAGGGGCTGGTTTGTTACTTTGACTTATAACCCATTTTCTAACCTGAATAATCCAAGATCCAGCCCTAACCCAAACCCGTTCTTCATATAAAATCAAGATGCTTGGACCAAAATTCTCGCTATCAAATTGGAAATCAAATCAAAAGATTTTTGAATCTTGCCATAAGCGGCTCACGGACGATTTTAATTTTGTTAAGATGATCAATGCAATACGAATTGCTTAAAATTCGAAACCGTCTGTACTCGTTAATCAATCCCTATTATAGTATATAACAAACTTTATTATTCAATTAATCTCGTTTGTGGAATCCTTAAACCATCGCCTACATTAACCCTTAAACGAATTGTAGTATATTGATATGCAAATAGCCGTTCTTGTTGAGCCGTCCAGAATATTGAGCGATTAATTCATTATACTACGTGGTTAGAGGTAATTGATAACATAATTATGTTCGTCTTGTGTCATTCCTGATTAACCCCATGATCAATTGATCGATTAACAATCAATTTAACGAATTGATGATCTAGGGTTCATGTATATTTTTTGGTTTCCTTGTCTGACTTGATATATTTCCGTTTCTGAAGCTATTACTAAGAAGAACAGTTGTCTAGTAGGAGTGATATTGAGTTTATAGGCTGGAGGTCTCGGGTTCGAGTCCCTCCAGCAGCGATATTTTTTCGGTTTTCCTTTTAGTATTATTTTAATATATAAGATATCAATCAATTTAATCTCTTAAATCACGTTAATAATATAGTAAATATTAACTAATTCATAAATTGTCTAAAACCGAAATATTAATCGAGCACCTTGCCGAATCGATGTTAAAACCATATATATGTATATGTATTTTAGTATTAAATTGTTAAAGGTTAATATAAAATATATTTAAATTTAATCTTGTTAATTGATATATAATTACAAGTATTTTATAAAAATCATGTTGAGTCAAACAATTGACCTAAGGGGGATATTGTTGAGTCAAAGATTTGACCAAAATAAAGTACATGGAAGATTGGAATCTTTTCAACCTCCCCAGAATTCGCTAAGTATGGATCCGGGCACACCTTAGACATCCGAGCAAGCTTTTACTTAGCCGGGTACGATATTTTGTCTATCGGGCAAGGTTATCTTCAAGTAGTCTTCTTTAGTGGATATCCGAGCAGGGTTTGCAAATTAGTGAATTATCGGGCAAGGTTCACTAGTTTATGTAAATCCGGGCAAGGTTCACTTTATCAAGCAAGTATGTTCTTCATAGCCAAGTAAAGTTCACTCCCTAGTAAGCTTTTGGCTAACCAAGTCCATGAAGCCAAGTGATTGGAAGATCGGGCAAGGTATTCATTAATAATAGTGGTCCGAACATGCTTGATGATTGAAATGAAATATCACTAAGTAACATCGGGCAAGGTTCAACTCAAGCAAAGAACAGTACTCCCGAGTACACTTTGCTAATAAGTTATTTTATAGCAAAGAGTTGAAATGGATCATTGAAGAACAAGGTTGCTCGTAAGAGTTTGTCGGGCAAACACTTTTTAAGTTTCTCACTTTACCTGGCATGTAAAAGAAAATGGTAGAATCAAAAGAGCTTTATCTACAGCTTTTCTGTCAAAATTTGTAGTGATGTACTTTACATTTGTCTCAACTCTCATTAAAAGGAGACCTGCATATGTTGTTTAAAATTGAAACTTCACATTTCAAGAGTAACTCACTTTTCTGTTTTGTGCAGATTTCAATAACATTCAAGACAACGGTTTGAATCGAAATATTCTTTATGCCTTAATCTTTATTTTTCTCTTAAATACACTTACTTAGAAATATAACTGACAATTGTGTATTCGTTGCTTAACTATAGAATCAGCAATGGATCCAACTCCAAGTAATTCCAATTCCTACAAATATCATCTTTCTGAAGAGTTGAAGAAAGCGTTGCAACGAGTTCAAATCCTAATGTCTGAGGTTGAGAAGACCTCAGCTGCCCCAAAACAGGGGGAGAAATCACTGAATCAGGGGGAGAATTTGTTAAAGCTTCTTTCTATTTATGAAGAAAACAGTTCGGATGCTAAAAACTGACAATGTTCCAGAAGATGAAAAGAAAGATCTTGAGGAAAGAAAGAAATTAAAAGGGAAAGAAATTGCTCTAGAAGATGATAAAATTCAGACTTTCAATTTTCAAGAGAATACAATGAACTCAGATATGGATGAATCTGAATTAGAAGCCGAAAGAGTCTATGTGCAAAGAATGACAGAAATTTATGACAGAGAACTTCTAAATCAAATGCTGACTGACAAAGACTTTGAAGAACAAGAGAGTCTGATGAAGCTATCTGAAGACAATAAGAAATTAAGAGATGAATCAAACTATGAAGATCAGAAGGAAGTTCCTCAAGAATTGATTGAAAGTTTCATAAATGATGAGGAAATTCCAAAAGGTGTGCTAGTATCTCTGCTCAAGCTGATTAAACAAGAAGAACCATAGACAGAGGTAAAAGAGAAACTAGACAGTGTTATTGATAAAATTTCAAAAACATTGAACAAAGAGACTGCTCAAGACAAAATGAAAGATGAATTGGAAGAAGAAATGAACACTCAAAAGTTCTTGAGCAAATATGGTGGTAAACCAAAATTTTTGGTTAAAAATGGAATTCCTTTTGATTCTGTAAAAGTCATGAAAAGAAAAGAGATTTTGAGCAACTTCAAGAAAATGAAAGGACAACAGTTAAACATGAAGAAGGGAGCTGCCCAGTCTCTAGTTAGTAAGAACAAAGGAATATCCAAAAAGATGGTTGATCTATCAAGGATGACAATGAAGGGGAAATCCAAAGTAGAGGAATTCTGCAAACAAACAACATCCTTGCTCTCAAAACAGAACAGTACAAAGAAAAGGAAGATGTCTGTGACTACTCAAGAAATACCAAAGCAGATGCACTTGAAGATGGATAAACCCTTTGTCAAGGTTGCAGTAAAAGCCAAAAACCCTTCAGTCAACCACAATGTTATGCCAAGTGGAGTATTCTATGACTCCAGGACTGAACATCTGAATGTTATGATGGAAAATGGAGAGATTGTGAAGATCTTCTCTAAAAATGACTTCAGAAAATTCAATCTATGGCAATTGACTGTGATTGCAGCACTGTATCTCGCTGATTGTAAGGAAAGGCAAAGGCCTACAAGTGCTAAGCAATCAGAGTTGCTAAGATTCTTGAGAGAGCAAGAAAAGTTGGACTTTCCATGCCTAAACAAGCACCTTTGGCTAAATTGAAGAATTTTTAGCTTATGCTTTGTGATGTAATGTCTTCGGACAACTTTTTATTATGTAATTTGTTTATGTTATTTGAATATGTAATTTGACTTTTGATTTGATGTGTATTTTGACTAAGTGTAAGTAACCGTAGAAATGTTTTGGGCCAGCTGAGGTGTTCCAATCTAGGGGGGAGATTGTTGAGTCAAACAATTGACCTAAGGGGGAGATTGTTGAGTCAAAGATTTGACCAAAATGAAGTACATGGAAGATTGAAATCCTCTCAACCTCCTCAGAATTCGCTAAGTATGGATCCGGGCACACCTTAGACATCCGAGCAAGCTTTTACTTAGCCGGGTACGATATTTTATCTATCGGGCAAGGTTATCTTCAAGTAGTCTTCTTTAGTGGATATCCGAGCAGGGTTTGCAAATTAGTGTATTACCGGGCAAGGTTCACTAGTTTATGTAAATCCGGCAAGGTTCACTTTATCAAGCAAGTCTGTTCTTCATAGCCAAGTAAATTTCACTCCCGAGTAAGCTTTTGGCTAACCAAGTCCATGAAGCCAAGTGATTGGAAGACCGGGCAAGGTATTCATTAATAATAGTGGTCCGAACATGCTTGATGATTGAAATGAAATATCACTAAGTAACATCGGGCAAGGTTCAACTCAAGCAAAGAACAGTACTCCCGAGTACACTTTGCTAATAAGTTATTTTATAGCAAAGAGTTGAAATGGATCATTGAAGAACAAGGTTGCTCGTAAGAGTTTGTCGGGCAAAGTCTGGCAAAGTCAAGAAGATTGAAGTCTACCCGGTGAGTATTTTACTTGGTAAAATACTCTTCAAGTAAAGTCTACCCGGAAACTGATCCCGGGCACACTTCTATGTTACCAAGTCCTGAAGGATGGCAGAGTACACAGCGTACTCGGAAAATGAAGATTGATGCAAAGCCTACCCGGAAGACTTGTTTTACACTTAGATTATTTTGAATATGTAATTTGATTATGTACGTTGTATTTAGGGTTTCTAGAAGGAATGACAACTGTCCAAGGGTGTCAGGCCTATAAAAGGAATAATTAGGGCACACCTGAGGATAGAGACACAACACGGAAAAATAGGCGGCTGAATACGATAATATTTATTGGGTTACTGCCGTTTTCCTAAAAATAAACCCTAAATCGATTATCCACTTTGTATGATGAAAATTATATAAATGGAAATCTTTTGAGTGAATCTTGTTTGTGTTATTTACCTCTGATTATTAATTGCAACTATCATGTTTGTTATTGATTCCGCCTTTAACAAACAGTAATCTTTCTAAATATAGCAACCTGTCATTAACTCCCTTGTCGACACATCAATCTGTGTGAGTTATGATATGATTAAGTAAGATCCAGCTGAGATCGGGGACCTGACAAGTGGTATCAGAGCTGATTTATGCTATTTTGGAAAGATTGTTGCTGATTGAAGATTTGAAGAAGAATGACGTCAGCAGACCACTGTTACATTGAAACGTGACGTCAGCAGCTCTGTTCTTCATTTTTCTTCTAGATCTACAATCATTTGGTGTTTTCTCTTCCTTATTTTAATCAAAGTTTTAATCTTTATATATAAATCTTGCTCTTATCGCATCAGACACCTCAGATCTGAACAATCGGTTTTCAGATCTGATTATTCTGAACTCTGTTTTTACAAAGAAACTACTTTTGATTTCTCAAAATATCTGGTTACGAGGAACACGAAGTCTCTACTAACAAGATTCCTAGGTTGTATGGAAAGGAAAATTTCACAAAATGGAAGGTCTTGTTTGAAGCAGCTGTTTGCTATAATGATGTTGATATGTGAAACTCCATCAAGAATGGTCCACATGGAGAAGCTGCAGAAGGGGCAAATGCAGCTGCAACTGCTGCTGTAAGAGAAAGAATGAGAAAGGTTGATGACAAGGCTTTAGCTATGTTGAAGCTAGGTCTGTCTTGGGAAATACTTACGAAGGTTGCACTTCATCCCAATGCCAAGGCAATGTATGATGCAATACTTGAAATGTTTGAAGGAAATGTTGAGCTCAAAAACATCAAGAAGCAGAGACTGAAGCAGCAGCTAGAAAGATTTAAGTACAAAGATGGAGAAAGGTTGAAGTCTATCCTTGAAAGGTTTTTGGGAATAGTGAATGATCTCAGGACCACTGACTATGTTATGACAGACTTTGATCTGAATACAAAACTGCTCAACTCTATGCCAAAGGAATGGTACACTGCCTGCAAGTTCATCCTTACAAAGCATAACTCCAATGAGCTAAAAGTGGATGATGTAGTGTGCTTTCTTCAAGCTACAGAAATAGAGATGATAGAGAATGAAATGATTAAGGAGGAAAGACCCTGCTTCAATGTTTCAAATGCATCGATTGCACCTATGGGTAATTTGACCACCAAGAATCAACAGCAGATTCCTATCATTGAAGAACCTGTTGAACTTAATTCTGATACTCCAAAATCATTTGTTGGTGTTAGCAATCAAGGAAACCGGCAAAGATTCAATGTGCAGCTGATTGATGACACTGATTCTGCCTCTATGGCAAGTGGGAATGTTCCTCACACAAGTGGTGGAAATGGTCAAGGCAGTGATACACAAGCCTTGCTTTCAATGTTCACTGAGTCATATAATGCATTTGTTGCAAAGAATCTAATTCACACAAGTGTAGTACAAGATGATCTTGAGCAGATAGATGCTGATGATTTGGAGGACATGGATTTAAAGTGGCAAGCAGCCATGTTGGCTCTTAGAAGCAAGAGGCTTTACAACAGGACTGGTAGGTCACTCCTATCAGGACCAAATGAAAGAATTGGTTTTGACAAGTCAAAAGCCATCTGCTACAACTGCCAGCAGCCTGGAAATTTTGCAAGAGAATGCAACCTGCCAAGGAACTATCAGATGAATCAATTCCAGAATCAACAGCCAAGAGGTCAGCAGCAATACCAGCAAAATCAGCAAAGAAACAACAACCAAAACTTCAATAACAACCAAAACTTCAACAACAACTTCAATCAAAATGAATAATCTTAATCAAAGTATGCAACAGAATCAAGGTTTTCAAATGAACAACAATCAAAACCTTCAAGCAGTTCAAAATGTTCCAAACAATACTGTTCCAGCCAACCAAAATCAACCAAGAAATCAAGGAAATGTGACAGTGACTACACAACATGAAGGAAATTTTTGATTGGAGCAATCATGACGAAGACATTGCAGATGATATCAAGAGGGCAAATGTGGCATTCATGGCCATAATTGAGAAAGAAGCTGGATCATCATCTCAGGTACATTCTGCTTCCACTTTTGATTTAACTAAAGTTATCAATGAACTAAAAATGAAAGTAGGCAAGCTGGAAAGTGAGTGTTTTAAGAAACAAAGTATCATCAATGCATATGAGGCAAGTGAATTGGTAAGTGAAGAAAGAATGAAAAGTTTGGAGGAAGACTGTGTAAACAGTTACAGAGCTCAGAAAAAATTCACCACTGAGATTAATGGGTTGAAGAAAATGATTATAGAAGAGAAGTTACTGAACACAAAACTGCAAGTTGACAATGAATTCTTGAAGAACTTGGTCTCCACTGGAAACATCTGTGGAATTCTAAACCAAGTTAAGGAAGAAGACAAATACAAAGCAGTACCACCACCATTCAAGAACAACTTTATGCCAAAAGTTGATAAAGAGAAAAGAAATGCATATCTACAACAATTCAAAGATGTCTTTCAAGACAAAGAAGAACTTGTGGATTTGTATAAGAATGTTGAGGTGAGTGAAGGAGAGTTTGTTGTGAAGAAAGAACTGAAAGAAGAAAAGTCAATTGGAGTTCAAGTCTCTGAAGATGACCTTGAGTCGATTGACTTGAATCAAGATGACTTGAGTGATTTGAGTGATCAAATTACTGAAGAAGAACTCAAAGCTGCTGAAAGAGGAAGAAGATACAAGAAGCCAGAATCCATTGACAAACTTCCAAAACATCCACCTGTCACATCAAGAATGAAGAAACAGAATGAAAGAATGAAAAGAGAACATGTGTCCTTTGACATATGTGAAAGGAAGAAAGTAAACTACAATGCTGTAAGGCCTCCAAGCCAAGAAGTATTGGAAAGGATAAAGCAGAATAACAAGAAAAGGGTGAAAGAAGATGTGAATGTTGAAAACTTTATTCCAGTTTACTCTATTTTCTCAAGCATTGAAGATTTTGACATTGAAGAAGTTGAAACAATGGAAGAATATGAAAAGAGAAAATCAAGACAAAGGGAAAACATTGAGGAAGAACCCTTGAGTATAAGAGAAATTGTTTTTGTTAAAGGGAAAGTGGAAATAAGTGACATAAGGATAGCTAAATTTATTCCATTCTCAATTGATTTTGACAGTTTAAAATCTAAGAAGACCATTGGAGTCAATGAGCCAAGACCAAGTGAAAGGTTCAAGAAACCAAAAGAATATGAAATATTCAAAGGAAAGGTTTGGTGCAAGAAGTGTGATGAGTATGGGCATCACACAGACTCATGTAATGAAAGACTCAAATTCAAGCCTTTTCATGTCCCAGATGAAACAAAGTATGGACAAGACTTTGTGGCTTACAAAATGAAGTATGAAAAATACTTGGGCATGGGAAAGGTTTGTGAAGAGGAAGTACTAGAAAAGAAGAGCCAAGGGCATTCACTGAAAGCAAAGAAACATGTGAACAAACCTGTTAACAAGGGTAAATCTACAGTGAAGCATGTAAAAACTGTTAAGAAGGGATCTCAACCCTTGAGAACAATCCCAAAAAGGGATACTCAATCTGTCAAATCTGATAGTTCTCAAGGATCATCAAGCAGTGAGAAGACAAGAAAAGATGCATATCCTAGAAAGAAACCAACATAACTCACTGGTGATGAGAAATTTCTGTTAAAACATGGATTTGAACCACAAGGTTTTCTTTGGAAACCTAAAACAGAAACAAAGATTGAGCAAGTTCCTGATGTGAGAGATTACTGTGAAAAGAAGGATTATGTGATAAAGGAGTGTGACACTGACTCTACTGAGCATCAGAACTCAACCTCACTAGTTAAAACCCCAAGAGAGTGTGGTTATGAAACAGATAATTCAGATAATCTAGAAATCACTCATGAAGATCCTGAACCAACAACACTCACTTCCCAAGCTGTGTCTAAAACTGAATCTGATGAGCTGCAAGTTGATAAGGCTTGCACTTCATCACTCAACTAATCAAATTTTCTTTGTATGTGCAGGAACAGTCCACTCCTCTAAATGACATATGGTACATGGATAGTGGATGTTCTAGGCACATGACTTGTGACAAGAGATCTCTTGTCAATTATGAAGAAAAGTATGAAGGTCTAGTAGCTTTTGGGAGTGATGAGAATGGTGGAAATATTGTTGGAAAAGGAATCTTAACAAATGGGAAAGTCTCATTTGATAATGTATTTCATGTTGAAGGCCTTCAGTACAATCTGCTGAGTATATCACAAATGTGTGATAAGGGATACAAAGTCAGTTTTGATGATTCACACTGTTTCATTCTAAAACCTGAATTTGTGATTCCACCTGAAATGATTATGATGATGGCACCAAGAAATGGTAACTTGTATGAATTGAATATGAAAGAAGCTATTTCAAGAGGAGGTGCATGTTTTGTTTCCAAAGCCACTGAAAATGAGTCAAAATTGTGGCATAGGAAACTGTGTCATGTGAACTTGAAGAACATGAATAGACTTGTTAAAGGTGAGCATGTCATAGGCTTACCTACAAGAGAGTTCAAATTGGAAGATCATTGTAGTTCATGCTAAAAAGGAAAACAACACAAATCTACTCATAAGCCAAAACTCATCAACTCAATTGATCAAGCACTTGAATTACTTCACATGGATCTCTTTGGTCCTGTGAGTGTACCAAATATAGGGAAGAAAAGATATTGTCTTGTGATCATTGATGACTATTCAAGATACACTTGGGTTTATTTCCTAAGTACCAAGGATGAGACTGCAGAGTTGATTAAAGGTTGTGTAACAATGATTGAGAACAAGTTGAATAAGAAAGTCAAGATGATGAGAAGTGACAATGGCACTGAGTTCAAGAATGGAGTTATGCAAGAATTCTGTGAAGCAAAAGGAATACAACAACAATTCTCAGCTCCTAGAACTCTTGAACAAAATGGTGTAGCAGAAAGAAGAAATAGAACTTTAATTGAAGCTGCAAGAACCATGTTAGCATATCCTAATCTGCCTGTCACTTTCTGGGCTGAAGCCATAAATACAGCCTGCTATGTTTATAACATGGTACTTGTGAACAAAAGGCATAACAAAACTCCATATGAAATATTTCACAACAGAAAGCCTTATATCAAGTTTTTCAAGCCCTTTGGATGCAAATGTTTTCTTCTGAACACAAGGGACTATTTGAACAAGTTTCAAACTAAATCTCTGGATTGTTTCTTTGTTGGATATTCTACACACTCAAAAGCTTACAGAGTTTATGTGAAAGACCACCTGAGTGTTATAGAGTCATCTGACATCATCTTTAATGAGAATCAATTCAATACAGTTGATGGTGCAGCATGGCTGTTTGATCATGAAAAGTTAATAAGGTCCTTCAAGATTTATCCTGAAGACTTTAATGAATCTTTCTACAAGACCAGTGAAATTGAAGAGAAAAAGAAGAAATCATCTGACTTGGAAGAATTATGGAAAAAGGTTGCTAGAAAAGAAAAGGAGTATACTTTTGTGAAGAATTCCTCATGTGATATTGGTGAACCTGATCAATAAAACAATCACAATTTTGAACATGATCATACTGAGAACAATCAAGACAATCAAGATGTACAGAATGATCAAGTTCAGAATGAGGGTGACACAAGCAACCAAGCAAGTGGAGAAGAAGCTGCATCTACAGCAAGATTTCAAGATCTATTTCAAAGATTGAACTTAGAAAACAATGGTGCATCTACTTCAGGCCAATATAATGATGAAGCACCAGAATTTCATGATGCAGAAACTGATTTGATCATTGAAGAACCAGATCTCAATGAAACAAATCTTGACACAAATTTGTCTACATATATGATTGTACAAACTCCTTATGTGGAAAAGAATCATCCTTCTGAAAACATCATTGGAGATTTGCATGAAAGAATTAAAAGAAGTGATTCTGAAATTGCAAACATCTGTCTTTACTCCTGCTTTCTATCCCAAATAGAGCCAAAGAACATTGCTCAAGCACTAAAAGACAATAGTTGGGTGGAAGCAATGCAAGAGGAACTGGCACAGTTCAGAGACCTACATGTGTGGGATCTTGTTGATAGGCCAAGAGACAGATATGCAATTGGAACAAAATGGGTTTTTAGAAACAAAAGGGATGAGAGGGGTTTGGTGATTAAGAATTAAGCTAGACTTGTAGCACTGGGATGTCTTCAAGAAGAAGGAATAGACTTTGAGAAAGTTTTTGCTCCTGTTGCAAGACTTGAAGCTATCAGGATTTTTCTTGCATATGCTGCCTCAAAGAACATTAAAGTGTTCCAGCTGGATGTTAAGTCTGCATTTCTAAATGGAAAGATTGATGAAGAGGTGCATGTAGCTCAACCTCCAGGTTTTGAGGATCCAATGTATCCAAACAGGGTGTATAAGCTAAACAAAGCCCTTTATGGATTGCATCAGGCTCCTAGAGCATGGTATGATGAGCTGTCAAATCATCTACTTGAAAATGGTTTTAAAAGAGGAGCCATTGACAAGACACTCTTCTACAAAAGAAAGGGATCAGACTTACTTCTGTTACAAGTATATGTTGATGATATCATCTTTGGTTCAACCAATGAACATATGTGTTTGGAGTTTGAAGAGGTGATGAAATCCAAATACAGCATGAGCTCTATGGGAGAAATGAACTTCTTTCTAGGATTGCAAGTTCAACAGAAAGCTGAAGGGATATTCATTCACCAAAATAAATATGTGCAGGACATCTTGAACAAGTTCAACTGTCATGAATACAAAACTGCTTCAACTCCAATGGACACCAAAGAAAAGATGATTGCAGATGAAAAGGGGGAGCCTATGGATGAACATGAATGTAGAGCCAAAATTGGATCCCTGATGTATCTGACCGCAAAAAGACCAGATATCATGTTTGCTGTATGTGTGTGCAAGATTCCAATCAAGTCCAAAAGTCTCCCACATGAATGCTGTTAAAAGAATATTCAGATATTTGAATGGAAGATCAGACTTAGGAATTTGGTATCCAAATAACCAAGCTTTTGATCTGATTGCATATACAGACAGTGACTATGATGGCTGTAACATGAGTAGAAAGTCAACCTCAGGAGGATGTCAGTTTTTGGGTGAAAGGCTAGTGTCATGGCAATGCAAGAAGCAGACTACAGTATCAATCTCCACTGCAGAAGCTGAATATGTTGCTGCATCTGCCTGCTATGCACAAGTTCTATGGATTCAAAATCAGATGCTGGACTATGGTTTGAATTTTCTGAACACCCCTATTCTTATTGACAATACTGCTGCATACTTTACTGTTAAAAATCCTATTCAACATTCTAAAACTAAGCACATTGAAATCAGACATCACTTCATCAGAGATTGCAGTGAGAAAGGTTTGATTGAAATGCAAAGAGTTGATACAAGTGACAATTTGGCTGACCTATTCACCAAACCACTTGATAGAACCAGGCTCAACTTTCTTTTGAAAGCCCTGGGAATGATCAACTCTGATGAAATCTGATTAAGGTTGTGTGCTTGGTTGTGTACCTCAATGTGCCAACTGATTACTTTATTTAGAGGTTTCACAAATTGAATGTTATGTGAATATGCTTGAGTATGATTTTGATTATGCTACTGAATGTGTTAACTGTTATGTGCCTTAACTGATCAAGTGTGCAAAGTTTTAATATAACTGTTTGGTTGATATGTTTGCATGTTTATCAGTTGATGTGCATTTGTGATGTTAGGATAAGTGTTCTTGATATGATCTAATTGTTTGAACAAGCATTTCTGACATCATTGCTTAATTGCTTGAATATGTGTTTTATCTGATCTTCTGATGTTATTAAGATAGGTTAGAATTTGATTGTTAGTACTGTCTACTTGTCTTGATGATATCATGTTTGATTAAGATTTGATTATGTGCTGCAACTGTTTATGTCAAAATATGTTTTATGTCAAAATTAAGTGATAAAAATGAAATTTTCTAATGAATTTTTCATAAATACTTTATTTTGATCAAAACAAGAGCAAGTTGTTAATGGTGTAGAGATATGATAAGATTATTCAGTTCAAGCTTTAAAGAATCTTAAAAGGAAGGATTTTTTTAGAAAAGACTCAAGTAGTTATTTTTGCTGAAAATTATGTCATCTGCCCAGTTGGAAGGACATGCACTTGTGTATGTTTGGTCTAGAATCTCTACAGATTCAAAGGATAGCCATTGACCTGAAAACTGAATGCATTTGGGGCAATTATGACTTGTTTCTTATTCCTTCACTTAAAACTATGTCAATAGCTCTGACTTTGAAAGGACATATATTCACATGTATGTTTGGTCCTGCTGACCACTACTGGTCAAACAGGATAGCCATTTACCTGCCAATAAAGAGATATTCGGGTGATTGAATATTAAACTGTTTTTAATTGGGAAATGATAGTACATTGACTGCTTAGCCAATCATATGGATTTATTAGGCTAAAAAGACTTTAGTATAGTCATTAACATGTATGGTTGCTTTCTCATGATGATGTAAAATCTAAGGTGATATATACATAATGAACATGCTAATCTTTATGTGGAGATACATAGTTGTTTTTGCATGTCTCAGTATAAATCTCTCCAAATGATAGGCAGAAAAGTGATTACCCAGTCATACACAAGCCTGTTGTTATTTGGTCAACCAAAAATGAAACATCTTTAAATATGACAAAGAATATGTGTTAGAAAATTTGAGAAAATATCAAAAACAAGGGGAAGAATGAATAAATCAACCAAAAGTTGATAAGTGTTTTAAATATTTTATCAAACAAGAGGGTTACAACTAAGAACTACAAAGATGTTGACATAATCTGTCTCATCTTGAATGAAAGGCTTGTTAACTAACAGTAAGTCCAACGTTCAACATCTATATATGTTTGAAAATCAAAAATACAAAAAGATCCAATAAGTTCTGTCATACAAAAACAAGTTTTTGACCAAATACAGGAGGTTGGAGTCAAATTGGGGTGATCCGGGGAAAGACAAATAAGCTTTGAGAAGAGATATGAGGCATCATAGCACAGTGTTGACCATTAATGCATTATGCTTCTAAATGAACCTTAATCATATCACCAAAGAAATGAAATTCATGCTAAGTTTATACCTGCTGTTAACCTATATATGTTGTCATAATAATGCTGAGAATGAAGTATTGAGAAAGCTACTTAGTCAGTATGATCCCTTTCTTGAGATTTTTTCAGTTAAAGAAAGAAACTGTTTTGAAGAGAAACACAACTGAAATTTGATCTCTAAATGCACCATTTGCTCTTAAACTATGATCTTTAATGAAAGATATAAATTTGACAAGTGGTTTAAGTCAAAAAGTGTTGCACTTTGCCTTTAATTGGCTGAATATGTAAGTTCGGGTAAGGTTTGATGCTTTATAACCTTTCAGGGCACAAAACAGTTGCATATGTTTGAATATGTTATTTCGGGTAAGGTTTGATGATTTATGACCTTCCCGGGCAAGCTTAGTCATTTTTGACTAAGTCTATGATTTTCGGGCATGCATTGAAATGTTTTACACTTTCTGGGTAGAGTACACTGTTGTACTATTTTCCCGAGCAAGCTTGAAGTCTTGAGATGATTATGTGATATAGCTAGCTTTTAATAAGAAATTCTTGTTCCGGGCAAGCTTTGCATTTTTTTACTGATTGTTATTCCAAGCAAACTTTGTGAACTTAAGTTAGTACACCGAGTAAGCTTTGTGATTTGTGTGAATATGTTGTTAGGAAAGATTTGTTAACCTTTCCGGGCACACTTAGATATTGTTATTTAAGTTTGTCATTATCGGGTATGGTTTGATCTGTTGAAATCCCTTGGGTAAGGGTATACCTGATGATTGAATATGTGTTTCCTAGTAAGCTTATTGCTAACTTTGGTGTTTCGGGCAAGCTATTTTATGTGTTTTTAATCTCATTTATATAGCATGCTCTGTAATATTTGTTTATGATTTCTTTGAAATTACAAGTGTTTTCGGGTAAACTTTGTTTTCCGGGCACACTTTATATTCCGGGTACACTCTTGTTCCCTCAATATACTTGGTAATTCCAAAACATGACTTTCCGAGTACACTGTATTCTAAGAGTCCTTTTCCGAGCACACTTGGTACTCTAGGAAGGTTATTAGGGTATACTTTGCATAAGAAGGTTGATCGGGCATACTATACATCCAAAAGGTTGCTCGGGCACACTGTATTTCCAAGTATGCTTGATTGAATATGTTGTTAAGTATGACTAATTGATTATGTTTTTCTTTTTAATAGGGTTTATGCTAGATTAAGTCATTTAATTTGAGGTAAGAAATTTATATAGGTGTCTTAATTGATTACTAGCAAGGATGTTTATTTGATGCTAAATACTTGATTATTTACCTTGTGATTAATTTCTCAAGAAATCAGGTATTTGATCAATCCGTTACGTGGTTCGTTAGGCTAGTTCGTTAAGGAAGAATAACGAACTAGTTAAGCAATTTGTTAGGATCGCCAATTCATTATGGAAGACCACATCGTTAAGAACTGAATAACGAATCAGGAGTGGACAACTGGATAACGAATTAAGTTTAACTAATGATAGAAATGGTCCTTGGGCTTAGAAAGAGTGATAAATTTACAAAATAGCCCTTGGACTTTATTAATTAACGAAAGATACCTTAAAGGATTAACGAGTTAAATAAATAATATTATGAAATCCTAATGGAAAATGTGTTAAGACAGTTAATGGAAATAAAATTTTTCTAAGCTGACCTGCAGCTCGACCCCAGCAAGGGGCTCTGCCCCTTGGACCCTGCTAGGGGCTGCCGCCCCTAGAACCCTACTGCCAGGGGCGCTTCCCCCAGACCCCCCTTCTTTGAGGGCTATAATTACACTAGAAACGTGATATGGATAGTGATAGTCAACAGATACGTGTAATTGTTATACAGTTAGTCGCGCCCAGATCAAGAAAGGAATAACTATTAACGGTGAACATAACCGAATTCAAGTGAGTTTCTAGCCTCACTTCCTTGTTATGTTTTCGGGACTGTGTGCATACTCGATATGAACGTGAATACACTTACCTTTAATGGTAAGTGTATGCTATAATGATTGACGTGATAGCATGTATGATTGTTATGAATGAATGCTTGTTGGTGCGTGAACGATCTTCGGATATTGCACGTATCAATAGGGAAGGTGATGTATAGTATGCCTAGTATGAAATGTGTTTGTATGGAAGTATGTAATGAAATGTGTATGTACGAAAGTATGATCATATAAAGAAAGGTAAGTATGATTATAGAACGAATGAAAGGTATGTTTAGAAAAGGGAACCGACCCTATGATATGGGAAAATGTAGGGAACCGACCCTAATAGTATCGGCGAATGTAGGAAACCGACCCTAATAATATCGGCGAATGTAGGGGACCGACCCTAATAATATCGGCGAATGTAGGGAACCGACCCTAGTAATATCGGCGAAGGTTACAGGGCGAAATGCTCTTTAAAACGTATGTGTATGAAAGAAAGTATGTATGTAATTATGAAAGAAAGAATGAAAGTACGTATGTATGTAAGTAAATATGAAGGTATGTACCTTCGGGTGCATATGTAAGTATGTGAATGTATTGTATGTCGTCTGATTAACTAGAACTCACTCAGCGTAGCTGACTTTTAGTATGCATGCACGCTAATCGACTGAGACAGCTGGCTTGAGGGAGACATATGGCAGGATTGAAGAGGTCGCATCTGAATATTTGTCATGATGTTTCGATACTTCGTTTTATGTTATGTTTTAAAAAGAAAAGTTATGAATGTTTGTAATGAATGGTTGACCTTTATTATTATTCCGCGAAAAGTTTTAATTCACTCTGATATTTAGAACTGTGTTTATGAGTAAATCCAACACCAAAGTAGGGAACCGGTAACGGGCCTTACATACTCCATATTTACTTCCCCAATTATTGTAATTAGGATTCTCGTCGGTAATTTCTGAAGAGCGTAATTCATAGCTTCTTGTCGTATTCTTTCCCGCTTTGCTTAATTGCTAAGTGAGTACCACATTCCCCTCTTTTTACTCGTTTTCCACGTTTTGGGGAAATATGCGTAAAATATATTTCTTATATATACTTATACTCAAAACTGCAACTATTGTCTCATGTGTTAACAACTTATACCTTACTTGTTTATGTGCTTACTTGCTTTATATGCTTTCGCATTCGGAGAGGTCCAGCATAATCTCAGAATAGTATGATTATACGCCAGTCGTTAGCCTTTATGCTTCTCGACATCTTGTTATACTTGCTCATTTGGTTAATTTGTTATTCTCATATGACTTGTTGCAATTACTTATTTTTATATATACTATATGTACACCTAAACTGGTGTGTTGCTCACTCAACCTTGTGTTGACAAAACTATTTTATTTTCAATGCATATGCAGGTATCATGTGATGTGAAGTAATTAGATCACTTAAGGATGCATGCTAGAAGAAAATATTAACGAGACAACATTATTCATGATTTTTGATTCTTTGATACATTATTGGTTTGTTGAATATTGTATGGTTTTTGTTTTATATGTAATTTAACTAATAGATATTTAAACTTATAATATTGCTTGATAGTAACATTTGAAAGCTGTGAGCAATCAGTTTACGCCACGACATTTTCGCCGTAAGTTGGAGTGTGACAAATAAGAAAAATAAATTTATACTTAACATAAGAGAAATGGGAAAATTTTGTAAGGATCACTCATGTGTAATGGCATATGACATTAAAACCCATGTAGAACAAAAGTTAGAATAAATAAATTTGTTTAGATAATAACACAATGTGAAAAGCAAAAATATGTTCAAATGATATAAAGATATAATGCATGGTAGAATAAATTACATATTACACAATATGAATATAAAAGGTTGTTGAAAATTCATAAATCTTTAAATATTTTTTTGTATACAACATTTGTAACTTTAACCTAGATATCAAAATTGGTAGTTATGTTTTGTTTTTTATTTCAACTTTACATAACTTACCATGTGTTAAAACAGGTTGTCTAAAAAACAAATCAAACCATCTATAGTGATTTAACTTTTATTAATCTTCATTGCAAAACAAACATAAAGTTAAAATTTCTATATTTGAAATTAATTATTTTATCTAGATCAACGAGAAAAATCGTTACTTATAAAAGTTTAATATTAATAACTAATATAACATATTTATATAAAACTAAATAATATATCTAAGTTTGATTAAAATTTTAAATAAAAAAATAATTATTAAAAAGAGAAAATAATTGTTAAAAAGGAAAAAAAGTTAAATATAAAACTACTATTAATAAAAAATGAAATGTATTTAATAAGAGAGAGAGAGAGAGAGAGAGATCGTGAGAAATTTTTTTAAGAAGTTATCTTGTGTGATGCCATATGTTATTGAAAAACCTTTATTTATTACATAGTATAAATTTTTGAATTTAATTTTACAATAAACTCTATTATTTAAGTATTATATGCCAAATATAAATTATAAATAATTAATATATATGATAAAAGACAATTTATTTTATATAAATTAATTGGATGATTTGGTGATGATGTGGCAATTTATGGAGGTTTGTTGTTTTGGGATAAATTGGAGGTTTTTGAGAAAAGTTTGAAATTTAACGTGCAGCTAATGTGACGGTTTGTAAACGTTTGTTGTTGTAGATGCTCTAAGTTTAAATATGTTATTAAGTATATTTTTATAATAATATTACTATAATTTATGTTTTTAAAATCAAATTGTTACAGTATACATCCAAGAAACGATAAAAAGGCAAATCACGACTACGTAAATTTGTAAATTTATATATCATTTTAACCACTCATTTTTTCTGATCTTAAAACATTAAACTTAATAAAAAAGGTATAATGAATATTAAATATATTATCTCTTTGACTAGTTATTAATTATCTAATTCTCTCTTTCATATCTTTAGAACTATTACGTATATACACGCATCTAGGTATACTATAATAATGTCTTGGTTGATGGTTCAATTATAGAGACTAAAATCCATAACAATCATAACGCTAGTGGTTTTGGGAATCAAGATTATTAAAGTATAAATAGTACCTTTCAGAAGACAAGACTGCAGCAGAAAACCTAATTTTGCATAAGATAGAATTTCATCCAGAGCGGATGATTTGCCACTACCACACCCAAAGAGCATACCGAATAATTATAGGAAAAAGTTTTCTCTGTTGTGTGAATTATGTGTTAGAAATCAACCATCTTGTTCATTTTATACACACACGAAGAGAAGTCATTAAAACCCATAATGATTATAATAAAGAAGGTATATTACTGTAATTAATAGGTTTTAATATACTTTAAGTGAATTTATATAGTTTGATCGAAACTCTGGTATTTTCATTTATGATGAGTGTCACACCCTTATTAAAAGGCGGCGAAACATGTCGGGTGAGACGCTAGATTGGACATGAACACAATGACACTATTAAAGTGACAATAATTAAGGGAAAATTATCAAAATAGACATATTTGATCAAAATTTTATCAAAATAGACATGCTTATTTTAGCTTAAATGTCACCAATCATTGGTTTTTTGACCATTAAACAACTGACACTTCACCGAAGTCGGCTAAGCCTTAGACGTCACTTTATGGGCACGAAATTTTATGAAAAGTAAAAAGGTCCCACCTTAAGCCAATAAAAATTCGATACGTGTCAAAGGCGGCTAAGCTTAGCCTACGCATGTGGTTATTTAGCCGACATCTTTGACTTTTAGTCGGCTTCGAGATACGTGTCTATTTACTTAGCCGGCTCCAAATATTCCTTCTTAGCCGGCTCCAACTTGGCTTGTAGGCTAAGGCTTCACTTAGTCGCCTTCTTTTTTTCATTTAACTGTCTAGTTTTAGCTGCCAAAATTGAATATTTTACCAACCTTACCAACTCTATTAAATATTTAGCTGGCTTCACTTAGCCGGTGTAAATTTAGCCCCTAAAATTAAATATTTTTACATACTCAATTAATTATTTAGCCGGTTTCGCCCAGCCGTCAATTTTTTTCTCCTAGCCAACATGTTTTAGCCATTATAAATAAATACATTTACCTACCCAAATTTAAATTTTCACCAACCATTTTTATAAAACTATACAACCATCTTCACTCTATCTTCACCCTATCAAACTTTTTTACTTTCTTATCACAAGATCCTCATTTAAAAAAAATATGTTTTTTAACTTCGTCGTTAAAAACAACTTTATTGGATAACAAACATTTTTTTTAAATGAAAAAATAGATATGGTATAGTAAGAAGTAAAAACCTTTGGTAGGGTGAAGATGGTTTATATGTTTAATAAGATAGAGTGAAAATGGTTTTATAAACTTTATAAAAATGGTAAGTAAAAAAAATTAACACGTATATAAAGAATGAAAGAGAGCCAAGTGTTTATTAGGTAAGTAAAAATATTTAACTTTGACGGCTAAAACATGACGGCTAAGAGAGAAAATCAAAACAGCTAAGAGAAAAACAAAATGTGAGCCGGCTAAATATTTAATTTGTTAGTTAAAATATTTAATATGGCGGCTAATTGAAGATGGCTAATAGAGAAAAACAAGAAAGCTAGCTAATTAATTAATTTGGTAAATATTTTAAATTTTGGCGGCTAAAAGAGAAAAAATCCCGGCTAAGTAAAGCCTACAATCTGATTTGAGTAAACGACGATGTTAACAAACATATTTTTTTAAAAAAATAAGGGTCTTATGTGATAAGAAAGTAAAAAAGTTTGATAAGGTGAAGATGACTTTATAAGATGGAGTGAAGATGGTTGTATAGTTTTACTAAAATGGTTGGTGAAAAATTAAATTTGGGTAGGTAAATGTATTTATTTCTGATGGCTAAAACATGCCGACTAGGAGAAACAAAATTGACGACTAGGCGAAACCGGGTAAATAATTAATTGTAAAAATATTTAATTTTGGGGGCTAAATTTACAATGGCTAAGAAGATGGCTAAGTGAAGCCGGCTAAATTTTTAAAAACGAGTTGGTAAGGTTGATAAAATATTCAATTTTGGCGGCTAAAGTTAAACTGCTAAATGAAAAAAAGAAGGCGACTAAGTGAAGCCTTAGCCTACAAGCCGAGTTGGAGCCGGCTAAGAAAGAATATTTGGAGCCGACTAAGTAAATATACACAGCTGGCTAAGAGTCAAAGATGCCGGCTAAATAACCATAGATGTAGGCTAAGCTTAGCCGCCTTTGACACGTGTCGAATTTTTATTGGCTAAATGTGGGGCCCGTTTACTTTTCATAAAATTCCGTGCCCATAAAGTGGCGGTTATGGCTTAGCCGCCTTAGCCGGCTTCGGTGATGTGTTAGTTGTTTATTGGTCAAAAAACCAATGATTGGAGAGATGTAGGTTAAAATATGCATGTTTATTTTGGAAAAATTTAGGTCAAAGTTGTTTATTATGGTAATTTTCCCCAATAATTAATTTCTTCATTTCATTCAATAACTCAAGTACAACTTCTTAAAAGATCAAATACAAACAATTATAACAATATTTAATTCTTTAAAATATCCTAAAGGTATAATCTAAGACCATCCTCTATGGTGAGGGGCTTCGAAGCCCCTCCCAAGTGCCACGTCAGCGCCACGTTGGCACTGGGGGCTTCAAAGCCCCACCCCAAAGATGTCCATCTATGGTGCGGGGGCTTCGAAGCCCCTTTAATTTTTTATTTTTTTGATAAAACCAAAAAACCAACAGATTTATTAAATATAATAATAATAAAATACAAACAAAATTAAACTTAAAACACATATCTAAAATAATCAACTATTTTTAGTCGTCGTCACCGCCGCCATTTTGTTGTTTGTTTCGGAAAATATGTTCAACCAAATCCGATCGAAGACTGAAATTCAAATTAGCAAATTTCTCATCTTCGTTTAGTGTTGTAATCGGCTCCGGCGCATCGTTGTACTCGTCTTGACAAATTGCTTTACCCGAGTCCTCCAGTATTATATTATGCAAGATAATACAAGTGTACATTACGGTTCTTAACTTATCTATTTGCTGAATACGAGTCGGATGTCTAACTATAGACCAATGTTTCTTTAATACCCCGAATGCCCTTTCGATGTCCTTTCTGGCCAACTCGTGTTTTTTTCTTGTAATATTTTCGTTTATCATCAGTCTGGCACGCAAAGCTATGAACCAACGTAGCCCAATCTGGATAAATGTCGTCGTCTAAATAATATTTGTATTCGTAGTTGACACCATTCGTGGAAAATGAGGTGTCGGGTCCAACTCCGTTTATGAGACGGTCAAAAATAGGGGACACAAATAGTGGACACATTTATCACATCTATATCATTGTTTGCACCGGGCATCCCAAAAAATGCATGCCATATCCAAAGATCAAATGATTCAACAACCTTAAGGATAATTGTTGGTCCATCATGATCACCCCGATGATATTGACCTTGCCAAGCAATTGGGGAGGCTTCCTAATCCCTATGTGTGCAATCAAAACTACCCAGCATCCCAAGAAAACCGTGTCTCTGTTCATGCACCTCGTATATTTTTTGTATGTCGGTTTGAGTCGGCTTCCTCAAATATTTTTTATGATATAGTTGAGGAATACCTAATATTAAAATTTTAAGGCCAGTTTATAAAGTTTTCATTTAACATAAGAGGATTTATAAATACATATTTAAAATGATAATAATCCTCACATTCGCAGCACGTGTAAAGGGCTTCACGAGCCATTGTTTACGACATTTGTAAATACTCTTCCACGGTGTCGCTCGCGGTCCCGTACACGAGTTGACAAATCGCCGCCGTGCATTTTTGCAATGGAGAAAACCCGGTCTACCTCTTGCATCATCCCATTGAAAAATCGCATAATCGCGTTCTAAATCACCAACTATTCGTAATAAAAGCTGGTGACTCATCCGAAAACGACGCCGGAATCGTTCCGAATCAAAAGTCGTGTCCGGCGAAAAATAATCTTTCATCAACCATTCATGAGCACCTACACGATCCCGATGAAGATGAGGTCTTCTTGTTCGTGGTTGTGAGCTTTCGCAATGCTCGACTAAGACTCGGGCAACATCTAGAATAACACTAAATATCACTTCATCCCATGAATCCGAGTCTGAAATAACGCCGGGATCCGGGTAGTATTCGGGTGTCGAAGATGATTCGGAAGACATATTTTGGAGAAAATTATATAAGTTTAAAGTGTGTAGGATATGATTTTGTAGAGATTGAGTGAATGATATATATAAATAATATATTTTTGGATTTTTTTTAAAGCCGTTAGAAAATAGCCGTTGAAGGGGGGCACCAAAACACTCCCAAGCACGCCTGCCGTTGGGACGGTGGGCAGGAAGACGCCCCACCACTAAGGGCGCCCTTTAGTGGTGTTGAGAGACCAACGGCGCCCGCCTTCGTCCCCAACGACACCCCATAGAATGCTGTCTAAGTGATAAGTCTTCAATCTTCATAAGCAACTGTGAGGCCCCGTTACCGGTGCATTACTTTGGACGTTGGATTTACTCATAAGCACAACTCTAAATATCAGAGTTAATTAAAACTTTACGTGGAGTATAAAACTTTCATAAAACATTACATAATACTTCATAACTTGTCTAAAACAACATCTTGTCTTTCAAATTTAGAAACATTAAACATAAAACATAACAATCCTCCATGAGATGCCAGTCTCTTACTTTCCACGCCATGTGCCCACGTCAAGGGAGCTGCCTCATCCTACTCACCTGCGTTCATACTAAAAATCAGCTACGCTGAGTGAGTTCTAGTTAAATAGGTAACATACAATACATTCACATGTTTATACATACGCACCCGAAGATACATATCATATAATTACCTGCTTCTTTCATATAAATATTATCATATACTTTCTTTCTTTCTTTCATTTTTTTCTTTACTTTTTTAATCTTACTTTACATAATTCTACGTTTTAAAGTGCATTACGCCCTACTTCATCGAGTATTATTAGGGCTCGGTTCCCTTTCTTCCTTGAGTATTATTAGGGCTCGGTTCCCTTTCTGCCTCGAGTATTATTAGGGCCCGGTACCCTTTTTGCCTCGAGAATTATTAGGACCCGGTTCCCTTTCTGCCTCGAGTATTATTAGGGTTCGGTTCCCTTTCTGCCTCGAGTATTATTAGGGCCCAGTTCCCTTTCTGCCTTGAGTATTATTAGGGCCCGGTTCCCTTTTTGCCTCGAGAATTATTAGAGCTAGGTTCCCTTTCTTTTATACAACCATACCATACATGTCTATATATTCATAATCATAACTTTTATACATACATACATACATACATCATTCATACTTCATATATAACAATCATATCATTAAACTACCACCTAGCGGTACATACAATACCCGAAGATCGTTCACGCACCGTCAAGCATTCATTCATACATAAATCATGTAAGGCATACACTTACCACTTAAGGTAATTGTATAAACTAATCACATCGAGTATGCACACAGCCCCGAAATCATAACAAGGAAGTGGGGCTAGAAACTCACCTGAACTCGGTTACGTTCACCGTTAATGGTTACCCCTTTCTTTAGTTGTGAACGGGTAACTGTATAACAATTACGCGTATTAATTACTAACAATATCCAAATCGTATTTCTAGTTTAGTAATAACCCTCGACAAACGGGGGTCCGGGGGCAGCGCCCCTAGCAGCGAGGTTCTAAGGGCGGCAACCCCTAGCAGGGTCCAAGGGGCAGAGCTCTTAACCGGGGTCGAGCTGCTAGGTTAGCTTGGAAAAATTTTATTTTCATTAACGGTCTTAACACATTTTTCATTAGTAATCTTAAATTATTATTTTATTCTCTAAATCATTCGTTATAGCGAATTGCCTCTGATTCGTTATGAAATCCGCTTTAATTCATTATCAGGTTCGTTATCTTAACATAGCGAATTGGGTAAGTAACGAATCACTTGATTCGTTATCTTACCATAACGAATTGGTGAGTAACGAATCACTTGATTTGTTATCTTAATATAGCGAACTGGGTGAGTAACAAATTACTTGATTCGTTATCTTAACATAACGAACTGGGTGAGCTAATTCGTTATCTTGTCATAACGAATGGGCGAGTAACGAATTACCTGATTCTTATCTTGATCCGTTCATCATAATGAATTAGCATATGTTCTTATCCAAACTTTGAATAGGGGGTCAAAGTCAAAATTGCCAAGAACAGTCAACACCAAATTCGCGATTAAGCCTCAAATCTTGATGAAATAACACGAAAATGGTATCACTGGACTCGCAATCTTAGTGCGTATAAAACCTAACCATCCAATCATTCATACATCGTGTTTACACAGTCCGATTTGTTCATTTATAAACCCCGGCCTTTATACCATCGATTTACCCATCAATTGTTTATGGATTGCACTGTGAATTAGTTCGTTTGATTCGTTTTCATCATATTCCTATAAATATAGGATTACTTAAACGAATCCGAACCTAAATGAACGAGTTTCCTTTATAAACGTACCTTACACGAGTCGATATATAAACACGGTCTAGTCTTGATGTTGGTTTGGTTCGTCACGACGTTCTAGCACCAATGGGTTCGGGTTTCCACCTTCGAATTTTGGCTCGGAATATAGGATGGTGTTTGTGTGTGTTTTTTATGGTGTAGGCTATGGTGTAGAGATGGATAAAAATGGAAAGGTTTAGGGTTTAAGGGGTATTTATACTCCCTTAACCCCATGGACCTAAGACCCATTCCCTCTTATTCCATCTTTTAAAGTCCAAGCCCACTTTCTTATAGTTTATTTATCTAAACTTATACACGACAAGTTATTGAATAAATTTTTTTTCCCTTATTAATATTATCGAAAATAGGATGTTATAAGTCGTCCCTCCTTAAAGAGGTTTCGGAGATCGTTACATAAACAAATTCGGGTAAAACTTGCGCATCTCTTCCTCAACTTCCCAAGTGGTGTCTGATCCCTTGCTATGCTTCCATATCACTTTCACTAAGGGTATAACCTTGTGACGAAGTTGCTTTTCCTTGCAGTCCACTATCTCTACAGGCTGTTCAATGTAGTTCAGCTGTTCATCAAGCTCAATATCTACCAATGGCACATGAGAAGTGTCATTAGCTAGACATTTCCTCAGATGAGAAACATGAAAGGTTGATTGAATTTCTTCTAACTCCTCGGGTAAATCTAGCTTGTAAGCCACTTCACCCACACGATCAATAATCTTAAACGATCCAATGTACCTCAAACTAAACTTCCCTCTCTTCCTAAAATTGATGATTCCTTTTCAAGGCAAGACCTTGAGCATCACATTGTCACCAACGTTAAACTCAATTGGTCGTCGCCGCTTATCAGCATACGATTTCTGTCGGTCTTGAGCAGCTTTCATTCTTGCCTTGATCTGGTCAAACCTTGTCGAGGTTTCTTGAACAACTTCTAAACTTCCCATCCCTTTCTGATCAATCTCTCCCCAACATACCGGGGTTCTACATCGTCTACCGTAAAGCATCTCAAACGGTGGCATACCAATACTTGAATGGTAGCTGTTGTTATAGGAGAACTCTGCCATATGCAGATGATCACCCAACTTCCTCCAAAGTCTAAAACACAAGCACGTAGCATATCCTCAAGGGGTTGGATCGTCCTTTCAGACTGTCCATCTGTTTGAGGATGATACGCGTACTGATGTTCAATCTTGTTCCCATTGCTTCATGGAACTTCTTCAAAAACCTCGAAGTAAACGAGTATCTCTATCGGACACGATCGATAATGGTACTCCATGCTTAGATACAACCTCTTTGATGAACAAACTTGCTAACGTTTCTGACGAGATGGCCTCTCGTATAGGCAGAAAGTGAGCACTTTTGGTTAACCATTCCACAATCACCTATATGGTATCATGATGCTTAGCTGTACGAGGTAGCTTAGTTATGAAATCCATGGTCATGTGTTCCTATTTCCATTCTAGTATCTCAAGCGGTTGCATTTTCCCATACGGTTTCTGACGTTCGGCTTTGACTTGTAGACAAGTTAAGCACTTGCTAACATAAACCACCACATCGTTCTTCATTCTCGGCCACCAATAATCTTTCTTCAGGTCTTGATACATTTTATTGGATCCTGGATGGATTGAATATCTCGACTTATGAGCCTCGTCTAAGATTCGACCTCTAAGATTTCCATGGCGTGTGGAATCCACATGCGGCCAAACCTAGTCTTAATACCATGAATGTTTTCTATCAACTCATCTTGCTGACCGAAAATCCTTTCCTTTTTCAGTAATCCTTCATCTGTCAGTACTTCTGTCTGCACTTTGATGATTTCTTCGAAGAGACTTGAGTTCATGATCAACTTGTGTTGGTGCATAAATGTCAGTAGTTCATAGTCTAGTGTCTGTAATCGAGTCTGTAATGTTATTTATGTTTTTGTTTAAAGCGAAGTTGTTAACAAGTTCGCCTAGGCGAACTTGTTGAACAAGCGAAGTTATGGACAACTTCGCCTGAACATATCAGGCGAAGTTGTCGTGTATTTATATATAGGTTACGGATTGTTTAGTAACTGGTTGTTCGGTTAATCGAGTTGATAGTTGTTAGCAGTTTTGGTTAACGAGTTTGTTCAGTAACGTGAGTCTGTAATAGTGATATCGTATCACGTGTTCGGTTATCAATATAACGTGTTTGTTTATCGTATCGTGTTTGTTTGGTTTGCTTTCTACACTCGTAACGATCTACGCAGGGATTCCGCACCTGAGTAGACCGCGATATCTCGTGTGATCCGTCCAGGGAACCTACAATTGGTATCAGAGCATTTGCTCGATTGTGTGGTTCGGGATATTCACGCGGGTGTAGAAATCGTCCCGTTTTGACTATTCGCGGGACGTGTTTTCTGTGTTATTGATCATTCTTACCTCCTACCATCGTGTTCAAGCTTTTACACCGTCAAAAACCTCGTTAAAATCCGATTTACAGATCTTCAGAAACTTCGTGTTCATCAGGCGAAGTTGCCGTCACTGTTCGTAGGGTTTCGGCGAAGATATAAGGTTAAGCGAAGTTATCCACAACTTCGCCTACCTTCTCAAGTTCGCCTAATTCAAGCGAAGTTCTCTACAACTTCGCCTACCTCTTAAGTTCGCTTACCTCAAGCGAAGTTAAGAATCAGCGAAGTTAATCAGCAGTGTTATCAGCGAAGTTCGTCAGCGAAGTTCTCTACAACTTCGCCTACTTCAAGCGAAGTTATCCATAACTTCGCCTACAGTACTTAAAAAAAAAAAATTTTTCTTAATTTTTCAGGTTTCTTACTTTTCGGGAAAGATGTCGTCAATCAACATCTCTGAGTTAGTGAAGATGGAAGTTGAAGTAGGGTCAGCTACCAAGGCCCCAAGATTGCTGAAGGGAACCGATTTCATTGCATGGAAGGATCGGTTTATACAATACGTCAAATACCAGGATGCGAAGATGTGGGTATGCATCCAGGATGGTTATATTCCACCAGTTATGGAGTATGAAGGACGCGATCAAATTAAAAAGTATAGTAAAATGGAAGAAGAAGAGAAAAAGATGTATGAGGCTGAGAGCAAGGCTCATGCTGCTATTACTATGGCTCTTCCACAGGAGATCCTTCATACGTTTAGAAAGTACACAGCAGCAAGAGAGCTTTGGGAAGCTCTTGAGAGCAGATTTGAAGGGAATGTAGGAATCCGTGCTTCAAAGATAAAATTGCTCAAAACCCAGTTCTCAGTCTTCAAGTATTTGAAGAATTTCAAAATCGTGGTGTAACGTGTAGCCTCCCCTGTTCCGGTCATGGAATAGATGAAATAAATAAAAAAATGGATTTTTGTTCAAGAATGAAATCTTGTTGGAACTGTCCATATCCGGTTCATCCTTCGGAACCATATCACATCCCGAATCTAATGAAATAGGATGAATTGAGACGGTATTTTGTAAATACGTAATTATCTTGAATAGATTAACCATTTCTTTATTTTCCGATCGCTTGAGAAAAGAAAGATCTTGTTGTTTCTTCAACAATTTCTGATCTCTAGTGGACCTCTCAGTAGGATTCGAACCCAGATGAAGTTCTGACCATCTGTCAGAGAAAAAAGAACGAACGGATCTTGTAGGATTCCCAATAAATTCTTCGATTTCTTCCGGAAGCATATGATTAATCATCTGCTTCTCACGTTCCGTGAATAGCATTATCACTCGATATTACCATCTGATGACTGAATTGAGCAACTATTCCATTTCCTACCGAGAAGAAGAAATAGTTGAGAAGCTTCTAGATGCTCTCCCACCAAAATGGGAGATGTACACTGTGCTGATGAGGGAAGACAAGGACTTTCCCACATATGATCTTGAAACGGCAGTCAACAAGCTCAGAACCTTTGAGCTTAACATGGTCAGGAAAGAGACACCTATGGATCAGGTCCAAGATCCAGGTATGTATGGAGCTAAAGTCAACTCTAGTTCAGGATCGAAGACTGAATCTGCTGCCTACTACACAAAGGGAGAGTCGGGCCCCAACTCATCGCATGAGGGGCATGTGTCAGTTAACACCAATGGGGATGTTTGCTATGTAGCAGCTGGATCGAGTGGTTCTCAACCCTAGGTAAGCAAGAGTAGTTGCTCTCCAAGTTCTCCCAGCAACAGCTACTCCAAGATGCCTATGAGCGTCAAGTCTGCTGAAGAGCAGTTTGGTCTCTATGCTTCTTTCATTGCTTCCTATGAGAACTACATTCAAGGGAAGATTGTTGATCCAGCTATGTTGGATGAAGATTACGATCAGATTGATGCTGATGACATGGAAGAAATGGATTTACAATGGCAAAATGGCCATGATCGTGAGAAGAGTAAAGAGGTTTATGAGAAAGACGGGAAGGAAGTTTGTCGGTGGAAAGCCGGGGTTTGACAAGGCAAAGGTGAGATGCTACAATTGTCAACAAAACGGTCACTTTGCAAAAGAATGCAGGAATGAGCGTGTGGAACGAAGTCAGGGTAGGTCTCCACAGCAAAGTGAGGGTAGAAAAGATTACAGTGCCATGATGTCTAGAGCAGATGGTGAATACAACTGGAACCTGCTTTCTAAAGAAACTTTTGAGCAGGCAAATTTGGCAAAGGTAGAAACTGAAGAAAGTGAGAAGGTAACCGGAGAGAAAAAAGCTCTAATGGCAGACGTTAGTGACCAGCTCTCCGAGGTATGTTCTAAACCGACTTGTTCAAAATGTGAGAACTTGTCTGAGCAACTAGCAACCATAACCGATCAGTATGTTAGGTTGGATGCTGAATTTAAAACCTTAAAAGAAGATCATCACTTTATTAAATCAAGAGAAAATAATTATAAAATTAAAATAAAAGCTTGTGAAAAGGATGTTAAAAGTCTAAAAACAAAACTTGCTGAAAAAATTGAAGTGATTGATTTAAGTTATGAAGTTTTGGAAGAAAAGACCAAACTAATTGCTGAGAGAGAAAAACAGATTGCTGACCACCAGGTGAAAGTGGTGGAACTGAATCGAAAACTGGAGCAGTTCAGAAATTCTTCTGCTATTCTTGATCACCTTGTTAGTGATCAAGGTTCCTCTGCTAAGAGAGGAGGAATCGGTTATCACGAGGTTCCACCACCGTACAATCACAATTACACTTTTAACCCTAGTGTTCAGAAATTTGTTGATTTTGAGGTTGCTCAGACAGTACCAATTAAAGTAACTGTCAAAGAACCAAATGTTAGAAGAGGCGAAACAAGTTCGCCTGTTTCAAGTGTTGAAATTTCTGATCAAAGTCCAGTCTCGTCAGATTCGGATAAGTCATCCGAGTCTGGTAAGGCAAAAGAGGAGGTTGTGTTACCCAAGAGTGGAGAAAAATATAAAACGAATAAAAGGAGTACTCCACTAAACCCGTACGTCCCACCATATGTGAGACGAACGCGCGGTATTATAGCCTCGACATCTAAAACACCTGTTGATAAAAAGGTTGAACATAGGTGTTGTTTTAGATGTAATCAATTAGGACATCTTGTTGCAAATTGCCCTCTGAAGCAGCGATTCAGAGGTGTAAGGCCTACTAAAGCTGAGAATAAGCCTAATAGTTATTATCATGCTGCTAAATATGAAAACCACTTAAAATTCAAAAATGTGAATAATTCAGATTTTCATAGAAACAAATCTCAGTTTTACACTTCTAATAACCAAACAACAAGCTATAATTCTTTCAATTCACAAAGGTTTGGTAGGCCTCACAATCAATCTTCAATGAGATATCCTAATGGGACTTATAGGAATTACCGAGATACTAACTTTGGAAAGCCAAAGTTTGGGATGTATAGATCCAAGACCAATTGGTCTTGGGTCCCTAAATTATAATCTTTTGCTTTATTGTGCAGGAACAGTTGAACAGGGCTGCCAACAATCTTTGGGTTGTAGATAGCGGCTGTTCCCGGCACATCACGGGTAACAAATATTTGTTACACGATTTGAAACCTGTTCAAGGAGGGAGAGTGAGCTTTGCCGGTGAAAGTGGTGGCAAGATTACTGGAATGGGAACGGTGTCAAACGGAAAGATGACTTTGGAGAAGGTTAACTTTGTAGAAGAATTGAAGCACAATCTGCTGAGTGTGTCGCAGATTTGTGATAAGGAGTACACCGTTCACTTTACGAAGAATGAGGCGATTGTGTTGAAACCTGGTTTTCAGATACCAGAGGAGTGGATTGTGATGAAGGCTCCACGTGAAAGAAATACATATATTATGGATATGAGATCAACTGAAATGGCCACGGCAGAATCATGCCTTATGACGAAAGCGAGTGAATCAGAGTCCGAATTGTAGCATAGGAGACTTGGAGCTAGTCGCTTACACAGATTCTGATTATGGAGGGTGCAATCAGAGTCGGAAGTCAACAACTGGAGGAGGTCAGTTTCTTGGTGGCAGATTGGTGTCGTGGCAATGCAAGAAGCAGACTTCAGTTGCAATTTCAACCTGTGAAGCGGAATACATGGCAGCATCCAACTGCTGCTCCCAGGTTCTTTGGATTCAACAACAGTTGCGCGACTATGGTCTGAATTTCTTACTTACACCTATTTGCATTGATAAACAGCTGCTATCTCAGTAACTAACAATCCCGTGAAGCATAGTAAAACTAAACATATTGACATACGTCATCATTTTACACGAGATTGTGCTGAGAAGAAACTGATTGTGCTTGAAAAGGTGGATACGCTTGATAATTTCGCTGATTTATATACTAAAGCGTTTGACAAAACGAGATTTCAAAACCTTATTGAGTTGAATGGGATGATCAATCCCGAGTAACCATGCTTTTCAAGTTATCTTAAAAAAAAAAAAAAAACGTCACTATCGCTTAAAATAGGTCGGTTACCTCAGTTTGAAGGACTTGTCTTCGGATATGTTTTGGTCCTCATTTTCTACTTGTAGATTTTGAGGATAGCCATTAACCAGATGACTGAAAGTGACCGGGGCGGTTTATGATGAGTTTTCATTTTTTCGCTTAAAATTAGTCGATCATACCTAGTTAGAAGGACACATACTAGTATGTGGTCGGTCCAGCTGATCCTTTGGATCTTCGGGATAGCCGTTTACCTGAAGACTTTGTTTTGGTCGGGGCGATAAATGTTAAAATTTTTAAGGGAAATGAAATTATTTTTCAAGTCTACTACTTCGTAAGAAGTACGTTTGCTATGTTAATCAGAAAATTGATCCAACCATGGAAAATGATAGATATACTAATTCTGTGTGCTTAACTAGTGAAGTTATTAGGCTTAAAAGGCTTTAGGACAGTCATTGTATGTCATGGTAACTTTTTATGGTGCGTAAAAGTAGATGTGATACAAACTAAAACTACTTGATTTTACGTGGAAACTCCTTACGAGTTTTGCATGTCTTCATATATATCTTTCCGAATGATAGGCTGAAAAGCGATTACCCAGTCATACACGAGCCCGTAAGTGTTCTGATTCCAGTAAAGATAGCGTTTCAAGAAACTGCAGTGATCCAGATTCGGGACTTGCAGTTGGTTACTACTCTGAAGTCTATGTAAATGTTTATCATAAAAAAAAAAAAAAATTATGAGTTATTGAAACATTCTAGAGTTCAACATATCAAGACTTCTTAATCATGGAGTAAGAGAGAGAACGGGAAGGAGATGAAGAGTAATTACAAACTTAATCAGACACTAAGGGTTGAAGTCAATTCGGGGTGACTTGGGGAAAGCCAAATACGCTTTGAGAATAGATAGAAGGCATCATAATCTCTGAGTTGTTGCCCACTTAAATTTTGAGGCTTAATTGAACCTAACTCGTATCACAGAAACGATGAAAACCATCTTAAGTTATTTACCTGCTTACAACCTGTCTCTATATGTCATAATACAACTAAACACAGATCTATGTGACAGTCACGTAATTAGTATGATTCCTGTTCGGATCTTTTCTAAAACCGTAGTGATCCCTATCGAGACTGAAATTTGATCCCTTATACTTTAATTTTAAAAGTTTCTTGTACTTAGTTAGTTTTATGATTTTATAACTGGTTACTTGGACTTGATCGTGTTATTTAATTCTTAAAGGGAAGTTTTAAAAGTTAATTGCAAAATGTTCAAATTATAAGGGTTGATTTTGTAAATATAGGCGATGTTGTTAAACTGGCGAACTTATGAATAACTTCGCCTAGGCGAAGTTAACCGTAACTTCGCCTGTATAACTTCGCCCCTATATAAGGACTTTCAAGAGTCAAACTGTTCAGTATTTGAAATTACAGCGAACTTATCCTCGTAAATGTAGGTTCCTGGACGGATCGTACACGGGATGTCTCTAACAACGCAGGTGCGGAATCCCTGCGTAGGTAGATACGAGTGTAGAGTATGTAGAGATCGAACACACAAGCAATAAACCAACCACGTTATATTGATAACAAACACGTGACCCGAGGTCACCGTTACAGACTATGACACGTAACTCGGTTACTGAAAACTGAAACGAAAACCCTAAACGAACTACCTTAAACTGTTTCGTCTGAAACAGTATATAAACACGACAACTTCGCCACAGGCGAAGTTGTCAATAACTTCGCTGATTCAACAAGTTCGCCATAGCGAACTTGTTGACAACTTCGCGCATTACAAAACAAACATAAACAAAACATAATTACATTACAGACTCGATTACAAATGCTAGACTATGAACTACTGACATACATGTACCAACAGACTCCCCCTTGGCAGTAGCTTCATATCTTGATCTTCAAATCTTGAGTCTTGTAATCTTTACCTCTACGCGTGCGCCCCTTCTCTCACACATACCGACACTACCCTTTGATATTTCCTAGCTTGATCCTTCCAAGCAGGAATGTAGAAGATCTTCTTCTCGTTGAGCACTTTCAAATCATCCTTCGATAGATTAACAAGATGCATCGGGTCGTACACCCGAAGTACTTCTTGTTCATCCTCATCTTCCATTACCGCCTCAGCTGTCTCACAATCCACGTACCACCATTTTAAATCTTTTAGGACGTTCTTGGGCATAACTTTCATCGGTACTTCTTTCAAATGACGGACTGGTTTATACTTCATTACCATCCAAGGTTTGCCGTCAGCCCTCATTCCACGATCTTTGTCTTCTATCAACTTTCCTTTTTGAGGCTTTAGGAGTTCAAACTTTTTGTCTTTAATGGCTTCTTTCCAGACGATCTTCCCAATGATTCTTGCCATATCATCATTACTTCTATTGATCAGCCCCAATCTCGCTAAATCTCTCACCTCACATTCTGGTAAGGAATTCAGAGATCTCAACAATCTCTTAAAGTACTGAATGCCGTCGTACCGTTTGATCACAAATAGTTTCAGCTCTTTGTCGTACAACCAGCATATGATTCCTTTCTTTGACTCTGCATAGCCCTTTATATTATAAGTCTTTCTGAACATCGTTGGCACTGCAGGCTTCTTGGTTTTAACAAACCACTGAGCACAGCCTTCTTTCCAGTTCGGCTGCTCCTCCCATACTGTATCTTCTATCACACTCTCATCCCCCAATTCTGATCTCTCAACAGCTGGAATCTCATGTTCCACTGACTCATCTACAATCTCACCTTCTTCTAACACATCTTCCACATTAATCTGTTCTCCAATCCTCTCAATCTCATCCATAGGCAACACGTCATCATCATCCATCAACTCATCGTCCTCCTCCTCATCCAACTCCTTCAACGCATCAATAACGTCTTCAACATCAGCGTCGTCATCCACAACTACAACATCATCACCATCTGCATTTGTAGACTCCCCCTCAGTTGTGGAAGCTCCAAGAGCCTGAGAGGTTCTTGGCAGCTCATCACCTGCACCTGAAGGTGCATTGGGATCATCGTCATGATCTTCTCGTCTTTTCGTTCTCAACTCATCGCCCCTACACGACTTCTCCCCCTGAGATGCCAAGTAATCCTTGAAGGCATCTATTATTCGTCCATGTTCTACCAGGAGGGCAGCTTGTAGTCGATTGGATTCCACTAGGCGGTCAATAGTCTTTGACTGTTCAGCAACAATCCGCTCTAGCGAAAGAATCCTCTCGGTATCTGAAGTAGGCAATGGAGTTGGTGGAACATCAGCAGAAGTGACCGCAGGTGGTACACTTGGTAACCCTGCAGTAGAGGTGATTGTCGACTCCACAAACCGTGCAACTACCACCGGTGGATTAAGCGGTTGAGGTGGTAGGGACACAATTGTTGGTGCCGACGTCTCGATCGCTGAAACCTGTGCAGTAGTAGGAATAAGAGACATACCAGATAGGGCAGGTGGAGCAAAACGTACTAGTCTTGAAGATTCTCCAGCTCCCGAACCTATCCCTCTCTGTTCTCTTCTTGAGCGTCTTAGCACAATCTGTACTGCCTCCTCTTCATCCACTTCATCCTCATCCTCCCCCACAGTTCTCGGCCTCTTTCCCGTAGTCCGTTCACGAGACACCATAAGCCTTCTTGCCTCAGCAAACGTCTCGTCTAGATCAGAGTCAGCTACCGAAGTAGCTGCTCTGGTAACATCCATAAACTGAGGACCCGAGACATCCATATCAAACAAACCATGTCCACTAAAAGCAGCATCTAGATCAACGTTTTCAGCAGTGGACACAGCCTGAGATATAGTAGCTGGCACAGCAGCAGAAGATACAACAGGCGCAGCTGATACAGCATGAGGTGCTGCCGCCTGATGTGGTTGCGGATCCCTGAACTCGTCCCCTCCTGCAGGAACATACTCCGGGTTAATGAGATACCCGAAAAGTGGAGTATGCCTGGGACGCCGCTCAGGGTTGCTTCGAGTGCTCGACGTTCTGCACTGAGCAAAGATACGTTTTGTTACGCACTCAACGTATCTGATAGGGCGTCTTTGCGGTACAGACGGAGCGACATGATTGATAATCATTTGTAGGAACCGAGGATACATAATAAAACGCTCGCGCGCCGTCGCCCGTCTCTGACGATCAATCTCGTAAAAGATTAGCTGACTAAACGAATATCTGCGGTTGTAAGTCAGCGCAATCATAGCCGATTGCATCGTCGCACCCATCCCATCTGTTCCTGCCTTTCTGCCGGACATGCATACTATCAACACATGCATCAAAAAGCGCCATTGATCCAGCAGAAAGCCTTTCCTCCTCTGCGAGTCCCCCAGCGGACCCGAATAACCCATCCTTAAGTAAGCTCCGTCACGGAAAGGAGCTACGAATTCCGTTGGGTCGTCTCTCGTTTCATCACCGAACTGCAGAGCCAACCGTATGTCTTCCGAGGAAAACTGTATGTCTTGACCATTGACAGTTGCTCGCATCACTGGAGGCTCAGGTCTGCAATCATAATACACCGTCTGCCAGAAATCTTGAATGTTGGGCAGAGATATGGGTAGTGTATTAGTGATCGCGTGAAAAACTCGTGATCGTTGGAGAAATGTGATAATCTCCCTATAGTCTTCAACGCCTCGTGCGTCTGGATCCAAAGTGATGTATTGGTTATGAGCTGGGAAGAATTGTCGTTGCTCATCACCATCATCACCTCCAGCACCTCCAACAGCAGCCATATCTGCACAAAACAAATCAAGTTAGAGACCATATAATCATCTCACAAGTTCGCTGTGAACCATATGCGAAGTTGTGATGTACAGGCGAATTTAAAGTTGAGGCGAAGTTGGGAACAACTTCGCTTCATCTGTAAGTTCGTCTATAAACTTATAAAAAATTTGAAATAGGCGAAGTTATGTTCAAGGCGAAGTTATGGATAACTTCGCCATAGGCGAAATTAAGCTTCAAGCGAAGTTGTGGATAACTTCGCTGAAGGCGAACTTAAGCCACTGGCGAAGTTGAGAATAACTTCGCGTAAACCTTAACTTCGCCTGAATCTGAAACGGCGACTGTTCAGATTCAAACAAGGTTTATCCGATGTTTCGGACCGATTTAACGATCCAACAATGAAGTCCAACATATTTCAATGGTGTTAGGACGAAAAGGTCGTCCATGAACACGTAACGTGAGGTCGGAAAACTTGGTTTCTAAGGTTCGACGACCCGAGGTCTCGAACCGGGTAGAACTATAACGAGAAAGATAGGATGTTATTGACTACACATACCACTAGTATAGTAGAAACAAGGAACACAAGATCGAAATCGAAAGTGAAGAATAAGATCCGGATGAATTGATTAATCGAACAAGTTCGCTGGTAAATCGAGAAAAAATACAGTTTACTGTTTACAATCCCTTATATAGGGCAGAGTTGGTTCAGGCGAAGTTACGCTTAACTTCGCCAAGGCGAAGTTAAGCATAACTTCGCTGAATTCAACAACTTCGCCCGTAATTTTCAAAATCAGCCCTTTAAGTTTGAATAATCCTGAATTTAACCTTAGAAATTACCAAAAAGAGTTAAACAAATATGATCAAGACCCAGTAACCAACAATAAAATAATATAACTACAAAAACTAAAAGAAACTTAGAAAAATTTTAACGAAATAAGGGATCAAATTTCAGTCTAGTCAGGGACCACTACGTTTTAGAAAAGATCCTAACAGGAATCATACTAACGATGTGACTGTCACTTAGATCCGTCTTTGGCTGTATTATGACATAGAGACACAGGTTGTAAGCATGTAAATAACGTAAATGGTTTTCATCGTTTCTGTGATACGGATTAAGGTTCAGTTAAGCTCAAAAATTTAAATTGGCAACATCTCAGAGATAATGATGTCTTCTATCTATTCTCAAAGCGTATTTGGCTATACCCAAGTCACCCCGAATTGACTTCGACCCATAATGTCTGATTAACTTGTATATACTAGTTGACTGCTTCCCGTTCTCTTCTTACTCCAGACATGAGAAGTCTTGATTGTTACTATTGTCTCATAAGTACTAAAAATATACATGTTTTTTTTTTTTTTTTTAACCAAACATTCTTATTGACTTCGGAGTATTAAACTACTGCAAGTCCCGAATCTGGATCACTGCAGTGTCTTGAAATGCTTTCTTCACGGGAATCAGATTACTCAGGGGCTCGTGTATGACTGGGTAGTCGCTTTTCTGCCTATCATTCGGAAAGATATGTGTGAAGACATTCAAAACTCTTAAGGAGTTTCCACGTAAATTCGAGTAGTTTAAGTTAGTATCACATACACTTTTACGCACCATAAAAATTACCACGACATACAATGACTGTTCTAAAGCCTTTTAAGCCTAATAACTTCACTAGTTAAGCACACACGATCAGTATATATATCATTTTCCAAGGTTGGATCAATTTTCTGTTAAACACAGCATAGAACTTCATACGAAGTAACAGACTTGAAAATTAATTTCATTTCCCTTAAAAAAAACTTTAAATTCAATCGCCCCAATCACGTCAAAGTCGTCAGGTAAACGGCTATCCTGAAGATCCAATGGATCAACTGGACCGACCACATACAAGTATGTGTCCTTCTTACTACGTATGACCGACTAATTTTCAGCAACTGAAAGAACACATGTCATAGCTGCCCCGGTCACTTTCAGTCTTCCGGTTAATGGCTATCCTCATTCTCTAAGTTGAAACGAGGACCAAAACATATCCTAGGATATGTCCATCAAACTGAGGTAACCGACTAATTTTAAGCAAAAATGACCCATGTTTTTTTTTTTTTTTTTTTTTTTTTTTTAAACCAAAGACATGGTTACTCGGGATTGATCATCCCGTTTAGCTCAATTAGGTTTTGAAATCTGGATTTATCAAACGCTTTTGTAAACAAGTCAGCAAAATTTTCAAGTGTATCAACCTTTTCGATCTTGATCAGTTTCTTCTCAGCACAATCCCGTATGAAGTGATGACGAATGTCAATATGCTTAGTTTTACTGTGCTTCACGGGATTGTTAATTACTGAGATGGCGGCAGTGTTATCAATTAAAATAGGAGTAAGTAAGAAATTCAGACCATAGTCGCGCAATTGTTGCTGAATCCACAAAACCTGAGAGCAGCAGTTGGATGCTGCCATGTATTCAGCTTCGCATGTTGAAATTGCAACTGATGTCTGTTTCTTGCACTGCCAGGAAACTAATCTTCCTCCAAGAAACTGACAGCCTCCTGTTGTTGACTTCCGACTCTGATTACAGCCACCATAATCAGAATCTGTATACGCCACTAGTTCAACGTCTCCCCCCTTTGGGTACCACAACCCTAGTTTCGGCTTGCCCTTAAGATACCGCAAAATCCTCTTCACACCTTTCATGTGAGATTCCTTTGGGTTTGCCTGAAAACGAGCACAAAGACAAACAGAAAACATTATATCGGGCCTAGAAGCAGTTAAATACATTAATGAACCTATTATCGCCCGATACAGAGTAGGGTCCACATCTGCGTCACCATCTGATTCAGCGCCCAATTTGTGATTGACGCAGATTGGGGTGTCATATGGAGAACTGTCCTCCATCTTGAATCTCTTCAGCACATCATGAACATACTTTGTTTGATGAATGAACATCCCATCCTTCTTCTGATCAACCTGCAATCCTAGAAAGAAGGTTAGTTCACCCATAGCACTCATCTCGAATCGTTTCTTCATGACAGCCTCAAAATCCTGACACATGGATACTCTTGATGCAGCAAAAATGATATCATCCACGTAGACTTGAACCAGTAAGAAGTCACATCCTTCTCTCTTCACAAACAGCGTACTGTCAATCAATCCCCTTTCAAAACCATTTTCCAGCAAGTAGTCCGATAACGTTGAATACCAGGCACGAGGTGCCTGATGTAACCCATATAACGCCTTGCTCAACCTGTATACGTGATCCGGAAAGTCTGGGTCAGGAAAACCTGGAGGTTGCTCAACAAACACAACCTCATCAACTTTCCCATTAAGAAACGCGCTCTTCACATCTAACTGAAACACCTTCATCTTTTTAGATGCAGCAAACGCCAAAAACAATCGAATCGCTTCTAACCGGGCAACAGGAGCGAAAACCTCATTGTAGTCAATACCCTCTTGTTGATTAAAACCTTTAACAACCAACCTCGCCTTATTTCTCACGATAATCCCCTTTTCATCCCTCTTGCACTTGAACACCCATTTCGTGCCTATAGCATGCACATTTCTTGGTTTTTCAACCAAGGTCCAAACTTCCATTTTCTCGAACTGAGCCAACTCTTCTTGCATGGCTTCGACCCACGAGCTGTCCTTTAAAGCCATTTGATAATTCTTTGGTTCAATTTGGCTTATAAAGCAGGAGTACAAACATTCATTCATTATACCTGTTTCTTTTATACTTGAATAAACACAGGTGTGCTCATTCAGGCTACTTCTGGTTTGTACACTCGAGGACACATCACCTATAACGTTCTCCAATGGGTGATCTTTGTGAATTCTCGTGGTCGGAACAGCACCGACATGCAAATTGTCTTCCAAGTTCGAAGAGATCTCATCTATGGTTGTTTCTGGCTGAGAGTGAAAAGGATTAATAAATTCATCTTCAGTTGAGGCCGCAGGGGTATCGATCGTGTTTGATGTGGAAGGTTGAGATTTCTCAAAAATCTGATGTTGCAATATATTCTCTTCCTCATCAAGTATCATCTTCGTCACAGCTCTTTCGTCTTCTTCAGAAATTTCCAAATTAGGTACGTTAAACGACTTAAAAAGTTTAACATAGTCAAACAGCTCAGCAGGTCCATTGCTTGGTTTTGGCGGTTGGTAACTAGTAATGTCGGTGTTACAAACCACCTCCACCTTGCAAGTTGTCGTATTGAAGACCCGTCTGTTGGGAGTCCCAACAACATAACCGACTAGGATTCCCTCATCGGCCACTTCACCAAATTTCGAGTTAGTCTTCAAAATCGAACAAGGAGACCCAAAAGGTTCAAGACCGCACAAGTTGGGCTTCCTTCCGTGCATAAGCTCGTAACAAGTTTTTCCAAGTCTCTTAACGGTTAACACCCGATTCAGAACATAGCAGGCTGTAGCAACTGCTTCAGCCCAGAACATCACAGGAAGCTTTGAGTCTGCCAGCATAGTTCTGGCTCCTTCAATCAACGTTCGGTTCTTCCTTTCAGCTACTCCGTTCTGTTGTGGAGTATACGGAGCGCTGTATTGATGCTCAATACCCTTCTGAAGACAAATGATTTCCATCTCAAAGTTCTTGAACTCTGTCCCATTGTCGCTTCTGATGAATTTAACTGATTTACTCATGACGTTCTCGACTTTTGTAATCAGATTCTTCACCATCTGAGTCGTCTCGTCTTTCGTTTTCAGAAAATATACCCACGAGTATCGCGAGTAATCATCAGTTATCACCAAGCAGTAAGAAGTACCACCTAGACTTTGTACATTCACCGGACCGAAGAGATCCATATGAAGTAGTTCTAGAGTACCAGCAATTGAGTTGATTGTCTTGGTGAGATGGCTTTTCTTGTGTTGTTTTCCCTTCTTGCACGCTATGCATTTATCTTCAAAGTTAAAACTCTTTAAGGGAACGCCCATCACAAGCCCATTTTTGACAATGAAGTTCATCTTACGAAGATGAATATGTCCCATTCTCCTGTGCCATAATTCTGATTCTGATTCGCTTGCCTTCGTCATTAAACAGGATTCTCCGGTGGCCATTTCAGTAGACCTCATATCCATCACATATGTATTCGTTTCACGTGGAGCTTTCATTACTATCCATTCTTCTGGTATATGAAAACCAGGCTTCAATACAATCGCTTCATTCTTAGTGAAATGGACAGTGTATTCTTTATCACAGATCTGCGACACACTCAGCAGATTGTGCTTTAATTCCTCCACAAAATTTACGTTTTCAAGTGTCATTCTCCCATTCGACACAGTTCCTCTACCGGTAATCCTTCCTCCGCTTTCACCAGCAAAACTAACTCTAGCTCCCTGAACAGGTTTTAAGTCTTGCAACAAGTGTTTGTTGCCTGTCATGTGCCTGGAACAGCCGCTATCTACAATCCAAAGATTGTTTGCAGCCCTGTTCAACTGTTCCTGCACAATAAAACAAAGAGTTAGAATCTTGGGACCCAAGACCAATTGGTCTTGGATCGATACGTCCCGTACCCTGGCTTTCTTAAGTTAGCATCAGGATAATTTCTGTAAGTCCTGTTAGGGAATCTCCCTGCAGATTGTGTGTAATGCCTTCCAAACCTTTGAGAATTGAAGGTGTTATATCTTGAGGTTTGGTTGTAAAACTGAGGTTGGTTTTTATGAAAACTTGAATTCGTTACATTTTGGCATTTTTTAAAGTTTTCATTTTTAGCAGTAACAAAATGACGCTTATACTCAGTTTTATTTGGCTTCACACCTCTTAATCTTGGCTCCAGAGGGCAATCTGCAACTAAATGCCCTAATTTGTTACATCTAAAGCAACACCGACTCTCCAATTTCTTGTCAAATGTTGGTTTGGATGTAGAGGTAGTGTTACCAGCCGTTCGTCTCACATAAGGTGGGACGTACGGATTGAGTGGAGAACTCTTTTTAGAAACTTTATTTTTATCTCCATCGGTGGGTAACCCTACCTTCTCTTTTGTCTGATCAGATTCGGACAACTTATCCGAATCCGATGAAACTGGACTCAAAACAGAAATATTCACATTAGAAACTTTCGAACTTGTTTCTCCACAGCTAACACTTGGTTTTACACTTGTAATCTTGATTGGAGTTGTCTGAGGAACTTCGAAATCGACAGATTTCTGAACACTCGGATTATAAGTATAGTTGTGGTTAAAGGGTGGTGGAACTTCATTATATCCGATTCCTCCCCTCTTTGCAGAGGTACCTGGATCACTCACGAGGTGATCAAGGATGGCCGAGGAATTCCTGAACTGCTCAAGTTTGCGGTTCAGTTCCACCACCTTTACCTGGTGGTCAGCAATCTGTTTATCTCGATCAGCAATCACTTTAGTTTTTTCCTCCAAAACTTCATAACTAAGATCAATTATTTCAATTTTCTCAGCAAGTTTAATTTTTAAGCTTTGAACGTCTTTTTCACATGCTTTTATTTTAATTTTATAACTCGTTTATCTTGCTTTCGTAAAATGGTGATCTTCTTTAATAGTTTTAAAGTCAGCATCTAAATGGACATACTGATCAGTTATTGTTTTAAGTTGCTCAGACAGATTCTCACAACTAGTACAAATAGTTTTAGGACTTACCTCGGAGCGATTATCCTTGTCATCTGCCATGAAAGCTGTTTCTTCTTCAGTAGCTTTCTCAATTCCTTCAACCTTCTCACATTCTTTCACTTCAGCCTCAGCCATGTTCGCTTGTTCACCAGAACCACATGAATGCGAGTTCCAGTTGTACTCACCTGCTTCTCTGGTCAACATGGCGTTAATCTCTCTGTTAACTCCAGAATGTTGTGTAGGTCGACCTTGTCCTCGTTCAACCCTCTCATTTCTACATTCCTTGGCAAAGTGCCCGTACTGCTGACAATTATAGCACCTTACCTTGGATTTGTCGAACCCGGGCCGACCACCAACAAATTTTCTTCCAGTTTTGTTCATAAAACGTTTCACACGCCTCACAATCATTGCCATTTGCCACTGCAAATCCATCTCCTCCAGATCATCAGCATCGATCTGATCGTAATCCTCATCAAGAGCAGCAGGGTCCACAATCTTCCCCTGGATGTAGTTTTCATAGGAAGCAATAAATGATGCATAGACTGCAAACTGCTCTTCAGCAGATTTTACACTCATAGGCATCTTGGAATAACTATTGCTAGATGCATTTGCAGAAAAACTACTTGTGGATGCTTGAGGCTTTGAAGTACTAGATCCTCCAGCAACGAAACATACATCACCATTCGTGTTTACAGAAACTTTTCCTTCATGAGACGAGTCAGAGCCTGACTCCCCTTTCGAGTAAAAAGCAGCAGATTCAGGCCTTGAACTTGAGCCTGAGTTAACCTTAGCACCATACATACCAGGGTCTTGTATCTGATCTGTTGGTGTTTCCTTTCGAACCATATTAAGCTCATAAGTTCTGAGCTTGTTTACTGCCGTTTCAAGATCACAATTTGGAAAGTCTCTGTCTTCCCTCATAAGGACGGTGTACATTTCCCACTTCGGTGGGAGAGCATCGAGAAGCTTTTCAACGATCTCTTCTTCTCGGTAAGCAATTGAATAATTGCTGAGCTCTGTCATTAGATGATAGTATCTGGTGATAATATCATCCAGTGATTCGTTCTTCAAAAATTTGAAGACGGAGAACTGGGTTTTTAAGAGTTTGATCTTTGATGCACGTATACCCACATTCCCCTCGAATCTATTTTCAAGAGCATCCCAAAGCTCTCTCGCAGAAGTGTACTTTCGGAACGTATGGAGAACCTCTTGAGGAAGTGCCATTGTTATCGCAGCATGGGCCTTGCTTTCGGCCTCGTACATTTTCTTCTCTTCGTCCTCCATTTTGCTGTACTTCTTAACCACATCGCGACCTTCGTATTGTGCAGTTGGAGGGATATATCCATCCTGGATGCACACCCACATTTTGGCATCCTGGTATTTGATGTATTGGATGAATCTGTCCTTCCATGCCACGAAGTCAGTTCCCTTCATCAGCCTCGGGGCCTTAGTGGCAGACCCCGCTTCTACTTCCATCTTGACCAAGTCGGAGATATTGATCGACGACATCCTTGCAAAAACCTGAAAAACCTGGAAAAACAAAAAAATATTAAAACAGCTCAGTTGGCGAAGTTAAGAATAACTTCGCTTGAAGGTTAACTTCGCTAAAAGAGAACTTCGCTGAGATCTTAAATTCGCTTGATTTGGGCGAAGTTAAGAATAACTTCGCTTAGCTCTGGCGAACTTATGAGTTGAGCGAACTTGGGTTTGAAGCGAAGTTGCGGATAACTTCGCTAAGGCGAACTTATGAAGTGAGCGAAGTTGTAGTTAACTTCGCTAATCCTTATATCTTCGCCAAAAACCCTAATTCCAGCGACGGCAACTTCGCCTGAAGAATGGTAACTTCGCCCGATGAACGGTAACTTCGCCCGATGAACAAGGAAGTTTGTTCAGATCTGTTTTCGTCAATCTAGCAGCTCCTGATCAATGCAAAGGCTTGAAAATGACTGTCAAGCACTAGCAAAACTCAATCCCAACAAAAACACGTCCCGCGAATAGGTCAAACGAGACGTTTTCTACACCCGCGTGAAATCCCGAACCTCACAATCGAGCCGTTTGGCTCTGATACCAATTGTAGGTTCCTGGACGGATCGTACACGGGATGTCTCTAACAACGCAGGTGCGGAATCCCTGCGTAGGTAGATACGAGTGTAGAGTATGTAGAGATCGAACACACAAGCAATAAACCAACCACGTTATATTGATAACAAACACGTGACCCGAGGTCACCGTTACAGACTATGACACGTAACTCGGTTACTGAAAACTGAAACGAAAACCCTAAACGAACTACCTTAAACTGTTTCGTCTGAAACAGTATATAAACACGACAACTTCGCCACAGGCGAAGTTGTCAATAACTTCGCTGATTCAACAAGTTCGCCATAGCGAACTTGTTGACAACTTCGCGCATTACAAAACAAACATAAACAAAACATAATTACATTACAGACTCGATTACAAATGCTAGACTATGAACTACTGACATACATGTACCAACAGTAAACCACAGCGAACTTATCTCCGATTTTCATCCGATTATCTTTTTTCCGATTTCAATCATTATTCAAGGTGTGTTTGGGTTCTATATCTTATATTCAGGTTCTTAATAAACCCGGGGTATGTGCCAGCTCGGGGGGATGAGTTCAGAGACCCTCAACCACAACAGGCAGGAGCAACTCGAGATGTACCTACTGTGCCTGTGGTGTCGGCTGAGGAGGATGTAGACCTTGATGCTGCATTTGGCGGCCAAGGATTCTTCGACATGGATCGTTTTGATCCACAAGAAGAAGTGCAGGTTTCTACTGCACAGGTTCGGGAAGTGATTGTTACTAGAGCAGCTACGACGGTGGCTGACTCAGATCTTGATGACGTTATGGATGAGGCGAGAAGGATGTTGGTGAGACGTGAGAGGACGTTGGGGAAGAGGAAGAGGACAGTGGATGATAGTGAGTCAGAAGAAGAAGAGGAGGATATACACAAGTTGATCAGACGATCAAGACGTGAAAGGACAGGTGCAGGTATGGGAGCCGGAGAGACTTCAAGGGTTGTACGTTTTGCTCCATCCGCACTGTCAGGTATGTCGATTGTTCCTACTTCTGTACAGGTTACAAGCGCCGCAGATGTTCCTGTGGTGGCTACATCAGCTGTCGGCATCCCATCCATCACACTACAGACGACGACTCCGGAGATTGTGTCGTTACCACCTCCAACGCTTACTCCTTCAGAGGTGGTGGCACGGTTTGTAGAGTCGACGGTCGTCGCAACTGCAGGGTTGTCGGTCACGATACCACCTGCGGTTACGTCCACAACTGCTTCTGATGTCCCGGTTACATTCGAGATCCCTGCTGAGTATACTCCAGATACATCTAACATGAGGTTTGATTTCGATGCAACCCTCTCAGACTCGGAGAGAATAGCTGAACTTGAGCGGGTCGTGGCAGAGCAATCGAGGATAAACTTTATCCAGACCTAGGCTATTCAGCGCCCTGTAGCAGAGAATCAACTACAGTCGTCCCTCCTGGTTGAACATGGGCGAATTATAGATGCTATGAAGGAGTTCTTGGCATCTCAGGGGGAGACAGGCTGTAGAGGCGACGAGTTAAGGACGAAGAAGAGAAATGACAGAGACGATGATCCCAATGCACCGAAAGGTGCAGGTGGTGAGTTGCCAAGAACTACTCAAGCTCTTGGGACTTCCACAGCTCAGGGGGAGTCTGCAGGTGCAGTTGGTGGTGATGAGGTGGTGATGGTTGATGATGATGATGATGTGATAGATGCGTTGAAAGAATTGAATGATGATATGCTAGAAGATGATGATATGTTTGATGATGATGTGCTGCCGATTGAGGAGATTGAGAAGATTGGAGCACAGATTGTGATTGAAGATGAGATTGAAGAAGGTGAAATAATTGAAGAAAATGTTGAACATGAGATCCCAGATGTTGAGAAAGCCGAGATGGGTACTGAGATGGAGAATGATGAGACAGAGTGGGAGGAGCAGCCTAGGTGGAAAGAAGGATATGCTCATTGGTTTATTAAGACTAAAAAGCCTGCTGTTCCAACCATGTTCAAGAAGAATTATAATATCAAAGGCTATGCTGAAGCGAAGAAAGGGATTATTTGCTGGATCTATGATGAGCAGTTGAAGCTCTTTGTGCTCAAACGGTATGACGGCGTTCAGTATTTTAAAAGAATGTTAAGGTCGTTGAATACACTGCCGGAATGTGAAGTGAAAGACTTAGCCAGATTGGGGTTAATCAATCGAAGTGACGATAATATGGCTAGAGTCATTGAGAAAATTGTTTGGAGAGAGAGTATAAAAGAGAAGAAGTTTAAGCTGTTGAAGCCACAAAAGGGAAAACTTGTTGAGGACAAGGATAGAGGTCTAAGAACTGATGGAAAACCTTGGATGGTAATGAAGTATAAACCGATCCGGTGCCTGAAAGAAGTACCGATGAAGCTAATGCCCAAGGATGTGCTTAAAGACCTAAAGTGGTGGTACGTGGATTGTGAGACAGCAGAGGCGGTGATGGAAGACGAGGATGAACAAGAGCTCCTTAGAGTTTACGATCCGATGCATTTGGTAAACTTATCGCAAGCTGATCTGAAGGTGCTTAATGAGAAGAAAATCTTTTATATTCCTGCTTGGAAGGATGAAGCGAGGAAGTATCAAAGAGTCGTGTCAGTTTGTGTTAGAGAAGGAGTGCATGCGTGAAGATACAGGATTACAAGACAAGAGCTTAAAGATCAAGATATGAAGCTACTGCCAAGGGGGAGTCTGTTGGTGAATAAATGTCAGTAGTTCATAGTCTAGTGTCTGTAATCGAGTCTGTAATGTTATTTATGTTTTTGTTTAAAGCGAAGTTGTTAACAAGTTCGCCTAGGCGAACTTGTTGAACAAGCGAAGTTATGGACAACATCGCCTGAACATATCAGGCGAAGTTGTCGTGTATTTATATATAGGTTACGGATTGTTTAGTAACTGGTTGTTCAGTGAATCGTGTGATAGTTGTTAGCAGTTTTGGTTAACGAGTTTGTTCGGTAACGTGAGTCTGTAATAGTGATCTTGTATCACGTGTTCGGTTATCAATATAACGTGTTCGTTTATTCGTGTGTGTTTGTTTGGTTTGCTTTCTACACTCGTAACGATCTACGCAGGGATTCCGCACCTGAGTAGACCGCGATATCTCGTGTGATCCGTCCAGGGAACCTACAACTTGTATGACTTTACTGTTGCAATCTCCTCATTCTTATGACTTAGCGCGTCGGCGACCACATTAGCTTTACCAGGATAGTACTTAATGTCGCAGTCGTAATCCTTTATCAATTCCAACCATCTTATCTGCCTCATGTTTAATTCTATCTAATCAAAGAAGTACTTCAAACTCTTATGATCTGTGTAAATAGTACACTTAGTACCATACAGATAATGTCTCCATATCTTGAGGGCATGAACTACTGCTGCTAGCTCTAAGTCATGCGTCGGGTAAGTACTCTCATGGACTTTCAACTATCTAGACGCATAGGCTATCACTTTTCCTTGTTGCATCAACACGCAACCTAACCCAAGATGCGAAGCATCAGTACAAACAACCAAATTCTCGTCACCATCGGGTAGAGCAAGGATTGGAGCTTGCGTGAGTCTTTTCTTTAATTATTCAAAAGCTTCTTCTTGAAACTTACCCCAACTGAATACTTCTGACTTTCGGGTCATACCGATCAACGGTGCGGCTATCTTGGAGAAACCTTCGATGAATCTCCTATAGTAGCCAGCTAACCCTAAAAATCTTCGTATATCAGTCAGATTCTACAGAGTCTTCCAATTTACTATCGCCTCAATCTTTGCTGGGTCCACGGTAATCCCTTCATGATTAATCACGTAACCTAGAACCTGCACTTCACGCAACCAAAATGCGCACTTCGAAAACTTAGCATATAGCTTCTCTAATACATCTCTTAGATGTTTAGCATGGTCGGTCTCGCTTTTAGAATAAATCAATATATCGCCAATGAAAACGATAACTGATTTATCTAACATCGGCAGGCGTACTCTATTCATCATGTCCATAAATGTTGCGGGAGCATTCGTTAGACCGAATGACATCATGAGGAACTCGTAGTGTCCATACCGCGTCCGAAACGTTGTTTTAGGGATATCTGCCTAAAACAAAATGCGGGATAACGTTGATTTATCTAACATCGGCAGGCGTACTCTATTCATCATGTTCATAAATGTTGCGGGAGCATTCGTTAGACCAAATGACATCATGAGGAACTCGTAGTGTCCATACCGCGTCCGAAACGTTGTTTTAGGGATATCTGCCTCTTTCACCTTTAGCTGATGATGGCCTGATCTGAGATCTATTCGTGAGAACCAACTTGAACCTTGTATTTGGTTAAACAAATCATCAATCCTTGGCAAATGATATATGTTCTTCACCGTGAGCTTGTTCAATTCACGATAGTCAATACACATTCTCATACTTCCATCCTTCTTCTTAACAAATAACACCGGTGCGCCCCACGGGGAAACACTTGGTCTGATAAAACCTTTGTCGAGGAGTTCTTGTAGTTAGGACATCAATTCTTTCATTTCGGACGACGTTCGACGGTAAAGCGCTTTCGCGACGGGCTGGGCTCTTGGTATTAAATCTATTTGGAATTCTATCTCTTGCTCCGGTGGAAACCCCGGAAGATCCTAAGAGAATACTTATGGGTAGTCGCGCACGATAGGAACATCTTTCATTTCTTTCGTCTCGACCGTAGCGTTGATAAATACGCCAGGTAGGCACCGCACCCTCGCCTTAACAAACCCTCGGCTTTTATTATCGAAATGACATTAAGCCTAGAACTTTCCTTATCACCATAAACCGTCACCGTACTACCATCCAAGGACTTTAACCTTATTATCCTACTCTTACACACTATCTGAGCTTCATACTCACACAACCAATCCATCCCCAAAACGACATTGAACCCTCCTAAGGTCATAACATACAAAGTAACAGGGAACTCAAGTCCCTTTAACTCTATCTTACAGCCCTTAACCATTCTCAATATTTTAACCGAGGTGTCACTAGCGGTTTCTACTATAAAAGTTTCAGACACTCGACAACATTTCATTTTGGCTAATTTACTAAATGGGATGGCTACGAAACTTTTGTTCGCATCTGAATCGAATAATACTGAAGCGAAAATACCGTTTACTAGGAACGTACATGTCACAACATCTGGGATTAGTTTGGCCTGTTAGTAGTCAACATGTAGGCTCTAGTCCTCGGCCTAGCTTGATCTCCATCCTTCTTCCCACTTCCTCCAGCTTCACCGTCGGTGCACTCCCTTGCCATATGACCCGGCTTACCACACTTATAACACACGGGCTTTGTGTCATAGTCATTGGCATAATGCCCCATATTTCCACATTTATAGCAAGCATTCGAACCCAACTTGCACTCACAAGTATGACTCTTTCCACACTTATAGCAAACATCTGAACCCTTACTCCATTGGCACTCACCATTGTGCATCTTGCCACAAGTCTTACACGACTTCCTCTCCCACACTCTCGGCTTCTTATCCTTAGGGTTCCACAATTTAGTACCGGGCCGTTTAATAGGAGCGACCCACTTCTTATCTTTCTTCTCTTCTCCCACCACAACATCATCCACAGCCAGGTCTTCATAAACCATCTCTGCGAGTTCGACAGCAGAGTCAAAAGTTGCAGGTTTATTCACCTTGACTAGCATACGAACATTTTGTGGCAATCTCCTCACATAGCACTTGATTCTCTTAGCCTCAGTGTTAACCATATCGGGCACCAATTTAGACATTCGGTTGAACTATGTGGTATACTCACGGTGTGTCATCCTTCCCGCTTTCAAGTTAAGGAACTTCATCTCCGCCCTCTCAACTTCGGTGTCAGCACAGAACCTCTTCATCACCAACTCTTTCATATCCTCCCACCTCATTTCCTTAATCTCTTCTTGACTCTTCCTCTACTCAATCGACTCCCACCAGTACATTGCTTCGTTACCGAAGGATTAGGTAGCATAACCTACAGCTTGGTCGGGACGACATTCGCTGATTCGGATAACCCTGTACATTGTGTTTATCCATTGGAGAGTAGCGATTGCATCTTCCAAACCAGTTAGCTTTGGCGGGTCACAACCCTTGAAGGATTTGTAGTTACACCCGCCTCGACCTCTCTTTCCATTAACAGTTTTCACCAATCGAACCTCACTCGGATCACATTTCTCTCTCTCATCATCTTTCTTACCATCTCCTCCTGACCCTTCAGCAGTTCTCCCATGGCTTCCAGCAGATCTTTCGGGATTCAGGTTCTTCACAGCAGCGGATACAGCTTGAACAATGGCTGCTTGGACTGCAGGGTCAAGTTGATACCCTTCGTTGTTGGTCGGGTTTCGCCCAGCTGCGCTTCCTTCTTTCCTAGTGTTAGAAGCTGATTCTACAGAAGGTTGTCAGACTAAGCGTGGTCTGCCACGACGTCCCGTGCGACCTCCTACTCCAACTACTTTCCTAGCTCCAGCTATCGTATTCTGGATGGGAAAACACAAACATCATCACTCAAGGAACTATTTAGTACAAGGATAGTAAGGCTAACAGGTAATAATAGTGGCCAACTTTGATTAGCTGATCACGTTACTTTCCGTGTCCTGTACACTTCCTCTTATGAGTCCATTTGTGCTAAGTTCTAGTTTTAAACAGTTAATCAATCAAACAATCTGTTAATCCTATCCCTATCATACACATATCCTTTCTTTAACAATTAAGCTAACATCATTACACATTTTTTAACCATACACTTTACCTTTACTGAGCTTGCTTGAGTGACACATGGCTATCTTGAACTGGCGTCTTCTTTCTGTTCTTACTTAAATCTCATTCTCTGTTCGAGTCTAAGCATGTAGGATGCTTAAATCTCTCGAACTTTACTCTGATACCAACTTGTGAGGCCCCGTTACCGGTGCCATACTTTGGACGTTGGATTTACTCATAAGCACAGTTCTAAATATCAGAGTTAATTAAAACTTTACGCGGAATATAAAACTTTCATAAACAATTACATAATACTTCATAACTTGTCTAAAACAACATATTGTCTTTCAAATTTAGAAACATTAAACATAAAACATAACAATCCTCCACGAGATGCTAGTCTCTTCTTTTCCACGCCATGTGCCCACGTCAAGCGAGCCGCCTCATCCTACTCACCTGCGTGCATACTAAAAATCAGCTACGCTGAGTGAGTTCTAGTTAATCAGGTAACATACGCACCCGAAGATACATATCATATAATTACCTGCTTCTTTCATACAAATATTATCATATACTTTCTTTCTTTCTTTCATTCTTTTCTTTACTTTCATACTTTTAACTTTAATCTTACTTTACATAATTCTACGTTTTAAAGTGCATTACGCCCTACTACCTCGAGTATTATTAGGGCCCGGTTCCCTTTCTACCTCTAGTATTATTAGGGCTCGGTTCCTTTTCTGCCTCGGGTATTATTAGGGCCCGGTTCCCTTTCTGCCTTGAGTATTATTAGGGCCCGGTTCCTTTTTGCCTCGAGAATTATTAGGGTTCGGTTCCCTTTCTTTCATACAACCATACCATACCTGTCTATATATTCATAATCATAACTTTCATACATACATACATCATTCATACTTCATATATAACAATCATATCATTAAACTACCACCTGGCGGTACATGCAATACCCGAAGATCATTCACGCACCGTCAAGCATTCATTCATACATAATCATGTAAGGCATACACATACCACTTAAGGTAAGTGTATTAACTAATCACATAGAGTATGCACACAGCCCCAAAAACATAACAAGGAAGTGGGGCTAGAAACTCATCTGAACTCGGTTTCGTTCACCGTTAATGGTTACCCATTTCTGTAGTTGTGCACGGCTAACTGTATAACAATTACGCGTATTAATTACTATCACTCTCCATATCGTATTTCTAGTTTAATTATAACCCTCGACGAACAAGGATCCGGGGGTAGCGCCCCTGGCAGCGGGGTTCTAGGGGCGGCAGCCCCTAGCAGGGTCCAAGGGGCAGAGCCCCTGACTGGGGTCGTGCTGCCAGGTCATCTTGGAAAAATTTTATTTTCATTAACTGTCTTAACACGTTTTTCATTAGTGTTGGTGCATAAATGTCAGTAGTTCATAGTCTAGTGTCTGTAATCGAGTCTGTAATGTTATTTATGTTTTTGTTTAAGCGAAGTTGTTAACAAGTTCGCCTAGGCGAACTTGTTGAACAAGCGAAGTTATGGACAACTTCGCCTGAACATATCAGGCGAAGTTGTCGTGTATTTATATACAAGCTTACGGCTTGGTTTAGGGTTAATCGTTAAGTCATTAAGTTAGTCGTTTGAGTCAATCGAGAGTCTGTATCAGTGATTCATATCACGTGAGTTCGGTTATTAATATATAACGTGTTTCGGTTTATTCGTGTGTGTTTGTTTGGTTTGCTTTCTACGCTCGTAACGATCTACGCAGGGATTCCGCACCTGAGTAGACCGGGATATCTCGTGTGATCCGTCCAGGGAACCTACAATTGGTATCAGAGCATTTGCTCGATTGTGTGGTTCGGGATATTCACGCGGGTGTAGAAATCGACCCGTTTCGACTATTCGCGGGACGTGTTTTCTGTGTTTTTTGATCATTCTTACCTCCTACCATCGTGTTCAAGCCTTTACACCTTCAAAAACCTCGTTAAAATCCGATTTACAGATCTGCAGAAACTTCGTGTTCATCAGGCGAAGTTGCCGTCACTGTTCATAGGGTTTCGGCGAAGATATAAGGTTAAGCGAAGTTATCCACAACTTCGCCTACCTTCTCAAGTTCGCCTAATTCAAGCGAAGTTCTCTACAACTTCGCCTACCTCTTAAGTTCGCTTACCTTAAGCGAAGTTAAGAATCAGCGAAGTTAATCAGCAGTGTTATCAGCGAAGTTCTCTACAACTTCGCCTACTTCAAGCGAAGTTATCCTTAACTTCGCCTATAGTACTTTTTTATAAAAAAAAAATAAAAAAAAAATAAAAAAATTAATTTTTCAGGTTTCTTACTTTTCGGGAAAGATGTCGTCGATCAACATCTCTGAGTTAGTGAAGATGGAAGTTGAAGCAGGGTCAGCTACCAAGGCCCCAAGATTGCTGAAGGGAACCGATTTCGTTGCATGGAAGGATCGGTTCATACAATACATCAAATACCAGGATGCGAAGATGTGGGTATGCATCCAGGATGGTTATATTCCACCAGTTATGGAGTATGAAGGTCGTGATCAAATTAAAGACTTCTTAATCATGGAGTAAGAAAGAGAACGAGAAGGAGATGAAGAGTAATTACAAACTTTATCAGACACTAAGGGTCGAAGTCAATTCGGGGTGACTTGGGGAAAGCCAAATACGCTTTGAGAATATATAAGTGGCATCATAATCTCTGAGTTGTTGCCCACTTAATTTTTGAGCTTAATTGAACTTAACTCGTATCACAGAAACGATGAAAACCATCTTAAGTTATTTACCTGCTTACAACCTGTCTCTATATGTCATAATACAGCTAAACACGGATCTATGTGACAGTCACGTAATTAGTATGATTCCTGATCGGATCTTTTCTAAAACGTAGTAGTCCCTATCGAGACTGAAATTTGATCTCTTATACTTTATTTTTAAAAGTTTCTTGTACTTAGTTAGTTTTATGATTTTATAACTGGTTACTTGGACTTGATCGTGTCATTTAATTCTTAAAGGGAAGTTTTAGAACTTAATTGCAAAATTTTCGAATTATAAGGGTTGATTTTGTAAATATAGGCGACGTTGTTAAACAGGCGAACTTGTGAATAACTTCGCCTAGGCGAAGTTAACCGTAACTTCGCCTGTATAACTTCGCCCCTATATAAGGATTTTCAAGAGTCAAAACTGTTCATTATTTGAAATATCAGCGAACTTATCCTCGATTCACACAGCGAACTTAATCTGTTTTCATCCGATTATCTTTTTTTTTCCGATTTCAATCAGTATTCAAGGTGTGTTTGGGTTCTATATCTTATACTCGATGTTCGATGTTGTTAATCCTAGGTTGTTTCGACACCCGGTTAACGACCTCGGATGTTCGAAACCTATATCCGATTTCAAAACTTGTTTTACGTGTTCATGAACAAACTGATCGTCCGGATTACTTTACTATCATGTGTTTTAGTCTCCTTAATCGTCTAAATTGGCCGAAACACCAGATTTTCGATGTTTGAATCGATCTCACTGTCGCCGATTCAGATTCAGGTGAACTTAAGGTTTAGGCGAAGTTATCCGTAACTTCGCCTGAGTCTAAACTTCGCCTGAGTCTAAACTTCGCCTGAGGCGATGTTTTGGTGAGGCGAAGTTATCATTAACTTCGCCTGGACCTTTTAATTTTTTAATTATTAGACGAACTTAAAGATGAAGCAAAGTTGTTCCCACCTTCGCCCCAACTTTAACTTCGCCTATACAGAAGTTATCACAACTTCGCTCATGGTAATAGGCGAACTTGTGTTAAACCTTAACGTATATCTAACTTAGTTCGTTTGTTGCAGATATGGCTGCAGTAGCAGGTGCCGGAGGTGCTGGAGGCGATGACGGAGATAATCAGAGACAATTCTTTCCGGGTCACAACATGTTCATCACTTTAGACCCGGAAACGAGCGGAGTTGAAGACTACCGTGAGATCATCACATTCCTCATTCGCTCGAGGATATTCCACGCAATCACGACGACTCTGCCGATATCCTTACCCAATATCGAGGATTTCTGGCAGACTGTGGAGTACGATTGCTGTGTTGAGCCCCCGGTTATGCGAGCAACCGTCAACAACCAAGAAGTTCAGTTCTCGTCTGAACAAATACGGGTGGCGTTACGATTTGGAGAGGAGACTAGGGATGACCCTACGGAGTTTGTTGCTCCGTTTCGCGATGGAGCATTTCTAAGAATGGGCTATTCTGGCCCATTGGGCGATTCCCAGAGACGGAACGGGTTCCTGCTCGATCAGTGGCGCTTCCTCATGCACGTCATGATTGTGTGTATGTCTGGGAGGAAGGCGGGTACTGACGGTATGGGTACGACCATGCAGTCCGCAATGACTGCTCTGACCTATAACAAACGTTATAGCTTCAGTCAGATGGTCTTTTACGAGATCGATAGACAGAGGAGGGCGATGGCTCGTGAGCGGTTCATAATGTATCCAAGATTCATCCAGATGATCTTGAACCATGTGGCTCCAAATTTGCCACAACGACGCCCAATAAGATACGTGGAGAATGTGAGCAAATGTATCTTTGCTCAATGCCGTACTTCGAGTGCGAGGAGCAAGCCTGAACGTCGTCCAAGGCATACTCCACTCTTTGGGTTCTTAATAAACCCGGGGTATGTGCCAGCTCGGGGGGATGAGTTCAGAGACCCTCAACCACAACAGGCAGGAGCAACTCGAGATGTACCTACTGTGCCTGTGGTGTCGGCTGAGGAGGATGTAGACCTTGATGCTGCATTTGGCGGCCAAGGATTCTTCGACATGGATCGTTTTGATCCACAAGAAGAAGTGCAGGTTTCTGCTGCACAGGTTCGGGAAGTGATTGTTACTAGAGCAGCTACGACGGTGGCTGACTCAGATCTTGACGATGTTATGGATGAGGCGAGGAGGATGTTGGTGACTAGAGAGAGGACGTTAGGAAAGAGAAAGAGAACGGTGGATGATAGTGAATCAGAAGAAGAGGAAGAAGATATCCACAAGTTGATTAGACGTTCAAGACGGGAGAGGACAGGTGCAGGTATGGGAGCTGGAGAGACTTCAAGGTTTGTACATTTTGCTCCATCCGCACTGTCAGGTATGTCGATTGTTCCTACTTCTGTACAGGTTACAAGCGCCACGGATGTTCCCGTGGTGGCTACATCAGCTGTCGGCATCCAATCCATCACACTACAGACGACGACTCCGGAGATTGTGTCGTTACCACCTCCAACGCTTACTCCTTCAGAGGTGGTGGCACAATTTGTAGAGTCTACCGTCGTTGCAACTGCAGGGTTGTCGTTCACGATACCACCTGCGGTTACGTCCACAACTGCTTCTGATGTCCTGGTTACTTTCGAGATCCCTCCTCAGTATACTCAAGACACATCTAACATGAGGTTTGATTTCGATGCAACCCTCTCAGACTCGGAGAGAATAGCTGCACTTGAGCGGGTCGTGGCTGAACAATCAAGGGTGAATCTTATCCAGACCCAGGCTATTCAACGCCTTGTAGCAGAGAATCAACTACAGTCGTCCCTCCTGGTTGAACATGGGCGAATTATAGATGCTATGAAGGAGTTCTTGGCATCTCAGGGGGAGACAGGCTGTAGAGGCGACGAGTTAAGGACGAATAAGCGTTTTGATAGAGACGATGATCCCAATGCACCGAAAGGTGCAGGTGGTGAGTTGCCAAGAACTACTCAAGCTCTTGGGACTTCCACAGCTCAGGGGGAGTCTGCGGGTGCAGTTGGTGGTGATGAGGTGGTGATGGTTGATGATGATGATGATGTGATCGATGCGTTGAAAGAATTGGATGATGATATGCTAGAGGATGATGTGATGTTTGATGATGATGTGCTGCCTATTGAGGAGATTGAGAAGATTGGAGCACAGATTGTGATTGAAGATGAGATTGAAGAAGGTGAAATAATTAAAGAAAATGTTGAACATGAGATCCCAGATGTTGAGAAAGCCGATATGGGTACTGAGATGGAAAATGATGAGACTGAGTGGGAGGAGCAGCCTAGGTGAAAGGAAGGTTGTGCTCATTGGTTTATTAAAACTAAGAAGCCTGCTGTTCCAACCATGTTCAAGAAGAGTTATAATATCAAAGGCTATGCTGAGTCGAAGAAAGGAATTATTTGTTGGCTATATGATGAACAGATAAAGTTGATTGTGGTGAAACGTTTTGATGGGATTCAGTATTTTAAAAGAACGTTGAGATCTCTCAATACACTGCCGGAATGTGAGGTGAAGGATTTGGCTAGATTGGGGCTGATCAATAGAAGCGACGACAACATGGCAAGGGTTATTGGGAAGATCGTGTGGAAAGAAAGCATAAAAGAGAAGAAGTTTGAGTTATTAAAGCCACAGAAGGGAAAGCTAGTGAAAGATAAAGAAAGAGGAATGAGAGCAGATGGCAAGCCATGGATGGTATTGAAGTACAAACCGATTCGATGCATTAAGGAGGTTCCAATGAAGATTATGCCTCAAGATGTGTTGAAGAATCTTAAATGGTGGTATGTTGATTGCCAGACTGCTGAAGCCGTGATGGAAGACGAAGACGAACAAGAAGTGCTGAGGGTGTATGATCCGATGCATCTTGTTAACTTATCGAAAGCTGATCTGCAAGTGTTGAATGAAAAGAAGATATTCTATATTCCTGCTTGGAAAGACAAAGCAAGGAAATATCAGCGAGTAGTCACGGTATGTGTTAGAGAAGGAGTGCATGCGTGAAGATACAGGATTACAAGACAAGAGCTTAAAGATCAAGATATGAAGCTACTGCCAAGGGGGAGTCTGTTGGTGCATAAATGTCAGTAGTTCATAGTCTAGTGTCTGTAATCGAGTCTGTAATGTTATTTATGTTTTTTTTTAAACCGAAGTTGTTAACAAGTTCGCCTAGGCGAACTTGTTGAACAAGCGAAGTTATGGACAACTTCGCCTGAACATATCAGGCGAAGTTGTCGTGTATTTATATACAAGCTTACGGCTTGGTTTAGGGTTAATCGTTAAGTCGTTAAGTTAGTCGTTTGAGTCAATCGAGAGTCTGTATCAGTGATTCATATCACGTGAGTTCGGTTATTAATATATAACGTGTTTCGGTTTATTCGTGTGTGTTTGTTTGGTTTGCTTTCTACGCTCGTAACGATCTACGCAGGGATTCCGCACCTGAGTAGACCGGGATATCTCGTGTGATCCGTCCAGGGAACCTACAATTGGTATCAGAGCATTTGCTCGATTGTGTGGTTCGGGATATTCACGCGGGTGTAGAAATCGTCCCGTTTCGACTATTCGCGGGACGTGTTTTCTGTGTTTTTGATCATTCTTACCTCCTACCATCGTGTTCAAGCCTTTACACCGTCAAAAACCTCGTTAAAATCCGATTTACAGATCTGCAGAAACTTCGTGTTCATCAGGCGAAGTTGCCGTCACTGTTCGTAGGGTTTCGGCGAAGATATAAGGTTAAGCGAAGTTATCCACAACTTCGCCTACCTTCTCAAGTTCGCCTAATTCAAGCGAAGTTCTCTACAACTTCGCCTACCTCTTAAGTTCGCTTACCTTAAGCGAAGTTAAGAATCAGCGAAGTTAATCAGCAGTGTTATCAGCGAAGTTCTTCAGCGAAGTTCTCTACAACTTCGCCTACTTCAAGCGAAGTTATCCTTAACTTCGCCTATAGTACTTTTTTATAAAAAAAAAAAAAAAAAAAATTAATTTTTCAGGTTTCTTACTTTTCAGGAAAGATGTCGTCGATCAACATCTCTGAGTTAGTGAAGATGGAAGTTGAAGCAGGGTCAGCTACTAAGCCCCAAGATTGCTGAAGGGAACCGATTTCGTTGCATGGAAGGATCGGTTCATACAATACGTCAAATACCAGGATGCGAAGATGTGGGTATGCATCCAGGATGGTTATATTCCACCAGTTATGGAGTATGAAGGTCGTGATCAAATTAAAAAGTATAGTAAAATGGAAGAAGAAGAGAAAAAGATGTATGAGGCAGAGAGCAAGGCTCATGCTGCTATTACTATGGCTCTTCCTCAAGAGATCCTTCATACGTTCAGAAAGTATACGTCAGCAAGAGAGCTTTGGGAAGCTCTTGAGAACAGATTTGAGGGGAATGTAGGAATCCGTGCTTCAAAGATAAAATTGCTCAAAACCCAGTTCTCAGTCTTCAAGTATTTGAAGAATGAATCCTTAGATGATATTATCACTCGATATTACCATCTGATGACTGAATTGAGCAACTATTCCATTTCCTACCGAGAAGAAGAAATAGTTGAAAAGCTTCTGGATGCTCTCCCACCAAAATTGGAGATGTACACTGTGCTGATGAGGGAAGACAAGGACTTTCCTACATATGATCTTGAAACGGCAGTCAACAAGCTCAGAACCTTTGAGCTTAACATGGTCAGAAAAGAGACACCTATGGATCAGGTCCAAGATCCAGGTATGTATGGAGCTAAAGTCAACACTAGCTCAGGATCGAAGACTGAATCTACTGCCTACTGCACAAAGGGAGAGTCGGGCCCCAACTCATCACATGAGGGGCATGTGTCAGTTAACACAAATGGGGATGTTTGCTATGTAGCAGCTGGATCGAGTGGTTCTCAACCCCAGGTAAGCAAGAGTAGTTGCTCTCCAAGTTCTCCCAGCAACAACTACTCCAAGATGCCTATGAGTGTCAAGTCTGCTGAAGAGCAGTTTGGTCTCTATGCTTCTTTCATTGCTTCCTATGAGAACTACATTCAAGGGAAGATTGTTGATCCAGCTATGTTGGATGAAGATTACGATCAGATTGATGCTGAAGATATGGAAGAAATGGATTTACAATGGCAAATGGCCATGATCGTGAGAAGAGTAAAAAGGTTTATGAGAAAGACAGGAAGGAAGTTTGTCGGTGGAAAGCCGGGGTTTGACAAGACAAAGGTGAGATGCTACAATTGTCAACAAAATGGTCACTTTGCAAAAGAATGCAGGAATGAGCGTGTGGAACGAAGTCAGGGTAAGTCTCCACAGCAAAGTGAGGGTAGAAAAGATTATAGTGCCATGATGTCCAGAGAAGATGGTGAATACAACTGGAACCTGCTGTCTAAAGAAACTTTTGAGCAGGCAAATTTGGCAAAGGTAGAAACTGAAGAAAGTGAGAAGGTTACCAGAGAGGAAAAAGCTCTAATGGCAGACGTTAATGACCAGCTCTCCGAGGTATGTTCTAAACCAACTTGTTCAAAATGTGAGAACTTGTCTGAGCAACTAGCAACCATAACCGATCAGTATGTTAGGTTGGATGCTGAATTTAAAACCTTAAAAGAATATCATCACTTTATTAAATCAAGAGAAAATAATTATAAAATTAAAATAAAAGCTTGTGAAAAAGATGTTAAAAGTCTAAAAACAAAACTTGCTGAAAAAATTGAAGTGATTGATTTAAGTTATGAAGTTTTGGAAGAAAAGACCAAACTAATTGCTGAGAGAGAAAAACAGATTGCTGACCACCAGGTGAAAGTGGTGGAACTGAATCGAAAAGTGGAGCAGTTCAGAAATTCTTCTGCTATTCTTGATCACCTTGTTAGTGATCAAGGTTCCTCTGCTAAGAGAGGAGGAATCGGTTATCATGAGGTTCCACCACCGTACAATCACAATTACACTTTTAACCCTAGTGTTCAGAAATGTGTTGATTTTGAGGTTGCTCAGACAGTGCCAATTAAAGTAACTGTTAAAGAACCAAATGTTAGTAGAGGCGAAACAAGTTCGCCTGTTTCAAGTGTTGAAATTTCTGATCAGAGTCCTGTCTCGTCAGATTCGGATAAGTCATCCGAGTCTGGTAAGGTAAAAGAGGAGGTTGTGTTACCCAAGAGTGGAGAAAAAGATAAAATGAATAAAAAGAGTACTTCACTAAACCCGTACGTCCCATCATATGTGAGACGAACGGCCGGTAATATAGCCTCGACATCTAAAACACCGGTTGATAAAAAAGTTGAGCATAGGTGTTGTTTTAGATGTAATCAATTAGGACATCTTGTTGCAAATTGCCCTCTGAAGCAGCGATTCAGACGTGTAAGGCCTACTAAAGATGAGAATAGACCTAATAGTAATTATCATGCTCCTAAAAATGAAAACCATTTAAAATTCAAAAATGTGACTAATTCAGGTTTTCATATAAACAAATCTCAGTTTTACACTGCTAATAACCAAACCACAAGCTATAATTCTTTCAATTCACAGAGGTTTGGTAGGCCTCACAATCAATCTTCAATGAGATATCCTAATGGAACTTACAGGAATTATCGAGATACTAACTTTGGAAAGCCAAAGTTTGGGATGTATAGATCCAAGACCAATTGGTCTTGGATCCCTAAATTCTAATCTTTTGCTTTATTGTGCAGGAACAGTTGAACAGGGCTGCCAACAATCTTTGGGTTGTAGATAGCGGCTGTTCCCGGCACATGACGGGTAACAAATACTTGTTACACGATTTGAAACCTGTTCAAGGAGGGAGAGTTAGCTTTGCCGGTGAAAGTGGTGGCAAGATTACTGGAATGGGAACGGTGTCAAACGGAAAGATGACTTTGGAGAAGGTTAACTTTGTAGAAGAATTGAAGCACAATCTGCTGAGTGTGTCGCAGATCTGTGATAAGGAGTACACCGTTCACTTTACGAAGAATGAGGCGATTGTGTTGAAACCTGGTTTTCAGATACCAGAGGAGTGGATTGTGATGAAGGCTCCACGTGAAAGAAATACATATATTATGGATATGAGATCAACTGAAATGGCCACGGCAGAATCATGCCTTATGACAAAAGCGAGTGAATCAGAGTCCGAATTGTGGCATAGGAGAATGGGGCACATTCATCTTCGGAAGATGAACCACATTGTCAGGAATGGACTTGTGCTGGGCGTTCCCTTGAAGAATTTCAATTTTGAAGATAAATGTATAGCGTGCAAGAAGGGAAAGCAGCACAAAAAATCCCATCTCACCAAGAAAGTCAATTCAATTGCCAGTACTGTGGAGTTGCTTCACATGGATCTCTTCGGTCCCGTGAATGCAAAAAGTCTAGGAGGAACTTCTTATTGCTTGGTGATCACTGATGACTACTCACGATATTCGTGGGTGTATTTCCTGAAATCAAAAGACGAAACGGCTCAGATGGTGAAGAATTTGATTACCAAAGTTGAGAACGTTATGGATAAAAGGGTTAAGTTCATCAGGAGTGACAATGGAACGGAGTTCAAGAATTTTAAGATGGAGATCTTCTGCCTTCAGAGAGGGATTGAACACCAATACAGCGCTCCGTATACACCGCAACAGAATGGAGTGGCTGAAAGGAAGAATAGAACATTAATTGAAGGAGCCAGAACTATGCTGGCTGATTCGAAGCTTCCTGTGGTGTTTTGGGCTGAAGCTGTTGCTACAGCCTGTTATGTTCTGAATAGAGTCTTAACTGTTAAAAGACTTGGTAAAACTTGTTATGAGCTTATGCATGGGAGAAAGCCCAACTTGAGTGGTCTTGAACCATTCGGGTCCCCTTGTTCGATTTTGAAGACAAATTCTAAATTTGGTGAAGTAGCCGATGAAGGAATCTTAGTCGGTTATGTTGTTGGGACTCCCAACAGACGTGTCTTCAATACATCGACCAGCAAGGTTGAGGTGGTGTGTAACACCGATATCACAAGTTACCAACCGCCAAAACCAAGCAACGGACCTGCTGAGTTTTTCGACTATGTTAAACTTTTTAAGTCTTTTAACATACCGTATTTGGATATTGCTGAAGAAGAAGAGAGAGTTGCTACGAAGATGATCCTTGATGAGGAAGAAAACCTATTGCAAAGACAGCTGATCGATAAATGTCAACCTTCCTCATCAAATGCTGTCGATACCCCTGCTACCTCGACTGAAGAAGAATTTTTCAATACATTTCACTCTCAGCATGAAACAACCATTGACGAGCTCTCTTCTAACTTGGAAGACAATTTACATGTCGGTTCTGTTCCGACCACGAGAATTCATAAAGATCACCCTTTGGAGAATGTGATTGGTGATGTGTCCTCCGGTGTACAAACAAGACGTAGCTTGAATGAGCACACCTGTGTTTACACAAGCATCAAGGAGACAGGGATAATCAACGAATGCTTGTACACCTGCTTTATCAGCCAGATTGAACCGAAGAATTATCAAATGGCTCTCAAGGACAGCTCGTGGGTCGAAGCCATGCAAGAAGAGTTGGCTCAGTTCAAGAAAATGGAAGTATGGGATTTGGTTGAAAAACCGAAGAATGTGCATGCGATAGGCACAAAATGGGTGTTTAAGTGCAAGAGAGATGAGAAAGGGATTATCATAAGAAACAAGGCGAGGCTAGTTGTGAAAGGATTTAATCAACAAGAGGGTATTGATTATAATGAAGTGTTCGCTCCGGTGGCAAGGTTGGAAGCCATTAGATTGTTTTTGGCATTCGCTGCTTATAAGAAGATGAAGGTATTTCAGTTGGATGTGAAGAGTGCGTTTCTGAATGGGAAAGTTGATGAGGTAGTGTATGTTGAGCAACCTCCGGGTTTTCCTGACCCAGACTTTCCTGATCACGTGTACAAGTTAAGCAAGGCATTGTATGGACTACATCAGGCACCTCGTGCCTGGTATTCAACTTTATCAGATTACTTGCTTGAAAATGGTTTTGAAAGAGGGAAGATTGATAGCACGTTGTTCGTTAAGAGAGAAGGAAGCGACTTCCTGCTGGTGCAAGTCTACGTGGATGACATTATCTTTGCTGCATCTAAAGTCTCCATGTGTCAGGAGTTTGAGGACGTCATGAAGAAAAGGTTTGAAATGAGTGCTATGGGTGAACTAACTTTCTTTTTAGGATTGCAGGTTGATCAGAAGAAGGATGGGATGTTCATTCATTAGACCAAGTATGTCCATGATGTGCTCAAACGCTTCAAGATGGAGGACTGCACTCCATTCGACACTCCTATCTGCGTCAATCACAAATTGGGTGCTGAGTCAGACGGTGATGCAGATGTGGACCCAACTCAGTATCGGGCTATTATAGGTTCTTTAATGTACTTAACTGCTTCTAGGCCTGATATAATGTTTGCTGTTTGTCTTTGTGCTCGTTTTCAGGCAAACCCAAAAGAATCTCATCTGAAGGGTGTGAAGAGGATACTGAGGTATCTCAAGGGCAAACCGAAGCTGGGGTTGTGGTACCCGAGAGGAGGAGACTTGGAGCTAGTCGCTTACACAGATTCTGATTATGGAGGGTGCAATCAGAGTCGGAAGTCAACAACTGGAGGATGTCAGTTTCTTGGTGGCAGATTGGTGTCGTGGCAATGCAAGAAGCAGACTTCAGTCGCAATTTCAACCTGTGAAGCAGAATACATGGAAACATCCAACTGCTGCTCCCAGGTTCTTTGGATTCAACAACAGTTGCGCGACTATGGTCTGAATTTCTTACTTACACCTATTTGCATTGATAACACAGCTGCTATCTCAGTAACTAACAATCCCGTGAAGCATAGTAAAACTAAACATATTGACATACGTCATCATTTTATACGGGATTGTGCTGAGAAGAAACTGATTGTGCTTGAAAAGGTGGATACGCTTGATAATTTCGCTGATCTTTATACTAAAGCGTTTGACAAAACAAGATTTCAAAACCTTATCGAGCTGAATGGGATGATCAATCCCGAGTAACCATGCTATTCATGTTATATTTAAAAAAAAAAAAAAAAAAACATCACTATCGCTTAAAAATATGTCGGTTACCTCAGTTTGAAGGACTTGTCTTCGGATATGTTTTGGTCCTCATTTTCTACTTGTAGATTTTGAGGATAGCCATTAACCAACGGACTGCAAGTGACCGGGGCGGTTTATGATGAGTTTTCATTTTTGAGCTTAAAATTAGTCGATCATACTTAGTTAGAAGGACACATACTAGTATGTGGTCGGTCCAGCTGATCCATTGGATCTTCGGGATAGCCGTTTACCTGAAGACTTTGTTTTGGTCGGGGCGATTAATGTTAAATTTTTTTTAAAAGGGAAATGAAATTATTTTTCAAGTCTACTACTTCGTAAGAAGTTCTTTAGCTATGTTAACAGAAAATTGATCCAACCTTGGAAAATGATAGATATACTGATTCTGTGTGCTTAACTAGTGAAGTTATTAGGCTTAAAAGGCTTTAGGACAGTCATTGTATGTCATGGTAACTTTTTAGGGTGCGTAAAAGTATATGTGATACAAACTAAAACTACTTGATTTTACATGGAAACTCCTTACGAGTTTTGCATGTCTTCATATATATCTTTCCGAATGATAGGCAGAAAAGCGATTACCCAGTCATACACGAGCCCGTAAGTGTTCTGATTCCCGTGAAGATAGCGTTTCAAGAAATTGCAGTGATCCAGATTCGGGACTTGCAGTTGGTTACTACTCTGAAGTCTATGTAAATGTTTATCATAAAAAAAAAATCTATATATATGAGTTATTGAAACATTCTAGAGTTCAGCATATCAAGACTTCTTAATCATGGAGTAAGAAAGAGAACAAGAAGGAGATGAAGAGTAATTACAAACTTAATCAGACACTAAGGGTCGAAGTCAATTCGGGGTGACTTGGGGAAAGCCAAATACGCTTTGAGAATAGATAGGAGGCATCATAATCTCTGAGTTGTTGCCCACTTAATTTTTGAGCTTAATTGAACTTAACTCGTATCACAAAAACGATGAAAACCATCTTAAGTTATTTACCTGCTTACAACCTGTCTCTATATGTCATAATACAGCTAAACACGGATCTATGTGACAGTCACGTAATTAGTATGATTCCTGATCGGATCTTTTCTAAAACGTAGTAGTCCCTATCGAGACTGAAATTTGATCCCTTATACTTTATTTTTAAAAGTTTCTTGTACTTAGTTAGTTTTATGATTTTATAACTGGTTACTTGGACTTGATCGTGTCATTTAATTCTTAAAGGGAAGTTTTAGAACTTAATTGCAAAATTTTCGAATTATAAGGGTTGATTTTGTAAATATAGGCGATGTTGTTAAACAGGCGAACTTGTGAATAACTTCGCCTAGGCGAAGTTAACCGTAACTTCGCCTGTATAACTTCGCCCCTATATAAGGATTTTCAAGAGTCAAAACTGTTCATTATTTGAAATATCAGCGAACTTATCCTCGATTCACACAGCGAACTTAATCTGTTTTCATCCGATTATCTTTTTTTTCCGATTTCAATCAGTATTCAAGGTGTGTTTGGGTTCTATATCTTATACTCGATGTTCGATGTTGTTAATCCTAGGTTGTTTCGACACCCGGTTAACGACCTCGGATGTGATAGAGACGATGATCCCAATGCACCGAAAGGTGCAGGTGGTGAGTTGCCAAGAACTACTCAAGCTCTTGGGACTTCCACAGCTCAGGTGGAGTCTGCAGGTGCAGTTGGTGGTGATGAGGTGGTGATGGTTGATGATGATGATGATGTGATCAATGCGTTGAAAGAATTGGATGATGATATGCTAGAGGATGATGTGATGTTTGATGATGATGTGCTGCCTATTGAGGAGATTGAGAAGATTGGAGCACAGATTGTGATTGAAGATGAGATTGAAGAAGGTGAAATAATTGAAGAAAATGTTGAACATGAGATCCCAGATGTTGAGAAAGCCGATATGGGTACTGAGATGGAAAATGATGAGACTGAGTGGGAGGAGCAGCCTAGGTGGAAGAAAGGTTGTGCTCATTGGTTTATTAAAACTAAGAAGCCTGCTGTTCCAACCATGTTCAAGAAGAGTTATAATATCAAAGGCTATGCTGAGTCGAAGAAAGGAATTATTTGTTGGCTATATGATGAACAGATAAAGTTGTTTGTGGTGAAACGTTTTGATGGGATTCAGTATTTTAAAAGAACGTTGAGATCTCTCAATACACTGCCGGAATGTGAGGTGAAGGATTTGGCTAGATTGGGGCTGATCAATAGAAGCGACGACAACATGGCAAGGGTTATTGGGAAGATCGTGTGGAAAGAAAGCATAAAAGAGAAGAAGTTTGAGTTATTAAAGCCACAGAAGGGAAAGCTAGTGAAAGATAAAGAAAGGGGAATGAGAGCAGATGGCAAGCCATGGATGGTAATGAAATACAAACCGATTCGATGCATTAAGGAGGTTCCAATGAAGATTAAGCCTCAAGATGTGTTGAAGAATCTTAAATGGTGGTATGTTGATTTCCAGACTGCTGAAGCCGTGATGGAAGACGAAGACGAACAAGAAGTGCTGAGGGTGTATGATCCGATGCATCTTGTTAACTTATCGAAAGCTGATCTGCAAGTGTTGAATGAAAAGAAGATATTCTATATTCCTGCTTGGAAAGACGAAGCAAGGAAATATCAGCGAGTAGTCACGGTATTTGTTAGAGAAGGAGTGCATGCGTGAAGATACAGGATTACAAGACAAGAGCTTAAAGATCAAGATATGAAGCTACTGCCAAGGGGGAGTCTGTTGGTGCATAAATGTCAGTAGTTCATAGTCTAGTGTCTGTAATCGAGTCTGTAATGTTATTTATGTTTTTGTTTAAGCGAAGTTGTTAACAAGTTCGCCTAGGCGAACTTGTTGAACAAGCGAAGTTATGGACAACTTCGCCTGAACATAGTCGTGTATTTATATACAAGCTTACGGCTTGGTTTAGGGTTAATCGTTAAGTTGTTAAGTTAGTCGTTTGAGTTAATCGAGAGTCTGTATCAGTGATTCATATCACGTGAGTTCGGTTATTAATATATAACGTGTTTCGGTTTATTCGTGTGTGTTTGTTTGGTTTGCTTTCTACGCTCGTAACGATCTACGCAGGGATTCCGCACCTGAGTAGACCGGGATATCTCGTGTGATCCGTCCAGGGAACCTACAATTAGAAATCCTAAATTATTATTTTATTCTCTAACTCATTCGTTATTGCAAATTGCCTCTGATTCGTTATGAAATCCGCCTTAATTCGTTATCTGGTTCGTTATCTTAACATAGCGAATTGGGTAAGTAACGAATCACTTGATTCATTATCTTACCATAACGAAGTGGGTGAGTAACGAATTACTTGATTCGTTATCATAATATAGCGAACTGGGTGAGTAACGAATCACTTGATTCGTTATCTTAACATAACGAACTGGGTGAGCTAATTCATTATTTTGTCATAACGAATGGGCGAGTAATGAATTACCTAATTCGTCATCTTGATCCATTCATCATAACGAATTAGCATATGTTCTTATCCAACCTTTGACTAAGGGGTCAAAGTCAAAATTGCCAAGACCAGTCAACACCAAATTCGCGATTAAGCCTCAAATCTTGATGAAATAACACGAAAATGGTATCACTGGACTCCCAATCTTAGCGCCTATAAAAATTAACCATCCAATCATTCATACATCGTGTTTACAAAGTCCGATTCGTTCATTTATAAACCCGGGTCTTTACACCATGGAGTTACCCATCAATTGTTTATGGATTGCACTGTGAATTAGTTCGTTTGATTCGTTTTCATCTTATTACTACAGATCTAGGATTACTTAAACGAATCTGAACCTAAATGAATGAGTTTCCGTTATAAACGTACCTTACACGATTCGATCTACGAACACGGTCTATTCTTGATGTTGGTTTGGTTCGTCACGACGTTTTAGCACCAACGGGTTCGGGTTTCCACCTTCGGATTTGGCTCGGAATATAGGATGGTGTTTGTGTGTGTTTTTGATGGTGTAGGCTATGGTGTAGAGATGGATAAAAATGGAAAGTTTTAGGGTTTAAGGGGTATTTATGTAAAAACGCGATTTTTCCAAATTATTTTACCCGGCCCGCTTTTATGTTTGGGTTATTTTATCAAATAAAACACCGCACTTATCGAGTTAAATTAGTTGTTACAATATATTTTAATTATTTATTTAAAACATATTTACAACTTTCAATTTATAACAAATATAACCCTAAACATAAGTTTTAACCCATTTTGAATCCACGTTCAATCTTAAGGGACCAAATAGAAAATCTGATCCAAATTATATTATAATCCTTTCACCCTTTCACCCTTTCACCCTTAGCGCCTATAAAAAATAACCATCCAATCATTCATACATCGTGTTTACAAAGTCCGATTCGTTCATTTATAAACCCGGGTCTTTACACCATGGAGTTACCCATCAATTGTTTATGGATTGCACTGTGAATTAGTTCGTTTGATTCGTTTTCATCTTATTACTACAGATCTAGGATTACTTAAACGAATCTGAACCTAAATGAATGAGTTTCCGTTATAAACGTACCTTACACGATTCGATCTACGAACACGGTCTATTCTTGATGTTGGTTTGGTTCGTCACGACGTTTTAGCACCAACGGGTTCGGGTTTCCACCTTCGGATTTGGCTCGGAATATAGGATGGTGTTTGTGTGTGTTTTTGATGGTGTAGGCTATGGTGTAGAGATGGATAAAAATGGAAAGTTTTAGGGTTTAAGGGGTATTTATGTAAAAACGCGATTTTTCCAAATTATTTTACCCGGCCCGCTTTTATGTTTGGGTTATTTTATCAAATAAAACACCGCACTTATCGAGTTAAATTAGTTGTTACAATATATTTTAATTATTTATTTAAAACATATTTACAACTTTCAATTTATAACAAATATAACCCTAAACATAAGTTTTAACCCATTTTGAATCCACGTTCAATCTTAAGGGACCAAATAGAAAATCTGATCCAAATTATATTATAATCCTTTCACCCTTTCACCCTTTCACCCTTAGCGCCTATAAAAATTAACCATCCAATCATTCATACATCGTGTTTACAAAGTCCGATTCGTTCATTTATAAACCCGGGTCTTTACACCATGGAGTTACCCATCAATTGTTTATGGATTGCACTGTGAATTAGTTCGTTTGATTCGTTTTCATCTTATTACTACAGATCTAGGATTACTTAAACGAATCTGAACCTAAATGAATGAGTTTCCGTTATAAACGTACCTTACACGATTCGATCTACGAACACGGTCTATTCTTGATGTTGGTTTGGTTCGTCACGACGTTTTAGCACCAACGGGTTCGGGTTTCCAACTTCGGATTTGGCTCGGAATATAGGATGGTGTTTGTGTGTGTTTTTGATGGTGTAGGCTATGGTGTAGAGATGGATAAAAATGGAAAGTTTTAGGGTTTAAGGGGTATTTATGTAAAAACGCGATTTTTCCAAATTATTTTACCCGGCCCGCTTTTATGTTTGGGTTATTTTATCAAATAAAACACCGCACTTATCGAGTTAAATTAGTTGTTACAATATATTTTAATTATTTATTTAAAACATATTTACAACTTTCAATTTATAACAAATATAACCCTAAACATAAGTTTTAACCCATTTTGAATCCACGTTCAATCTTAAGGGACCAAATAGAAAATCTGATCCAAATTATATTATAATCCTTTCACCCTTTTATCCAAACCAATATTTGACCCGTTTTTGCCCAACCCGGAACCCGTTTAACAATCTTGGAGCACAATTCTCGTCATATATTTGGAAATAAAAATCATTGACTTGTTATTCTTGCCTAACGCAGCCTAACCTACATTTTAATTAAGTTAATGAGATCAAACGAATTTGCTTTCTTATATTGTTCTTAGCCGTCTCGACCCGTTGGCCGTTAGACGTGATAATGAACATTATTTTGCAATTAAACTGGTGATTATCACCCTTATGTCGTCGCCAATCAAACCCCCTTAATCAATTAATTTACTCCAGCATGTGTGATCCTATTCTTGGCCGTTAGACGGTAAATATTTAAAACATATTTACAACTTTCAATTTATAACAAATATAACCCTAAACATAAGTTTTAACCCATTTTGAATCCACGTTCAATCTTAAGGGACCAAATAGAAAATCTGATCCAAATTATATTATAATCCTTTCACCCTTTTATCCAAACCAATATTTGACCCGTTTTTGCCCAACCCGGAACCCGTTTAACAATCTTGGAGCACAATTCTCGTCATATATTTGGAAATAAAAATCATTGACTTGTTATTCTTGCCTAACGCAGCCTAACCTACATTTTAATTAAGTTAATGAGATCAAACGAATTTGCTTTCTTATATTGTTCTTAGCCGTCTCGACCCGTTGGCCGTTAGACGTGATAATGAACATTATTTTGCAATTAAACTGGTGATTATCACCCTTATGTCGTCGCCAATCAAACCCCCTTAATCAATTAATTTACTCCAGCATGTGTGATCCTATTCTTGAACTCGTTTTGCCGGCGGCTGTTTGGATCCAATTAACCCGTCAATCGTCTTCGTTCGAGGTAATTAACTTCATCATTATGGTCGTCTAAACCAGTATTTCAATAACCCTAACCTTAAATCAACAAACTTGATCGGATTTCGTCAATTGCAAATTTAGGGTTTATGAAGCAATTTGGGTTTTTACCAGTTTACTACTTAAATTATTGTTTTCGTTTGGTTACCATCTAACAACCCAGCTCAGCTGGTTGTGGTGTATGCGTTTAATGATTGATCCCGCCAGGGGCGCAGGTTCGAGCCCCCCTGGACGCGGCTTTTGTATATTATATTTCATAATTATATTTTTTATGTTTTAAATGAATTTTTAATCAATATTGATATCTAATAACATTATTTTATTAAACCGACATTTTTAAGGTTTACGATTCTTGTAAACTTAACTTGTCTCAAGTTTTCGTATATGTGTGTAAATATATACATGTATTATAAATATATAGATAATATGTTTATGTATCTATTTTTACAAAAATATAACCTATATACTTATAACTAAATATATTGAATACACGTTTACAATTAGTTTTCGTTAGAGATTCAAGATAAATATTTATTATATATTATATTACTATATAACATGACTATTTACCTAAATATTATATATTTGTATTTTATTTATTCGAATAATTATAATTATAGTCTATATTAAAATTAGTGATTTTATAAATATTAAAAATAATGATTTTAATAGATAAATGATAATAAGTCATTTTAGTCCTTGCAAAAGTAATCACCATTAAAATCAATCGTTCAATTCAATAATCACAACATAATTTAATTCACGTCGAAATCCCAAATCTATTGTATGTGTTATTTCATTATTAATTAATTCATCATATTAATATTATTTAACTAGGAATCCTTGACGGTATATTCCGAAGGGTTTATTTTTTCTCATCATTCCTTATTCCGTTCATCCGATCAAGGTGAGTAATCACTCCCCTATTTTACTTGTTTTCAAATGTTTTGGGGACACTTGCGTACCATTTATCATATTATTTATCTTATTATTTCTCAAACGCAAACTGTGATCTTTGTATTGTGTATCAATTGAATGATTCCATGTTACTTGCTATTTGTTTACTTGCTTACTTGAATCGCATTCGGATAGGTCCAACATAATCTTATTATAGTATGATCATACGACCGTCGTAGTGGCCGAAGCCCGATCACATTGGCAATGGTTTCACCGACACCTCATTCTTGGTAACCAATGCCCATTCGCATGGCAACGGTTTAGCCCTTTCTTTATGGTTGATTGTTTATGTATGTGCTATTGTTTAATTGTTTATACTCACAGATAACAGTTTTGCCTATTCTTTTTATTCACTTATATCATTATATATTATTACCATTTTTGTTTGTGTCAAACCTGGTGATCTACTCACTCAACATGTGTTGTTGACAAACATATATTTTGTACGCATTTGCAGATTATAAATTTGGATTGCTCATCGTACTGAAGCTCACATAGAGATGACTTTAGGATAAAACATATACAAGAATAGTTGGTTTTGTATTTGTAATTTTCTTTATTTCTGTTGTATATGAATGTTGTTTGTTAATAAATAAATTAATTAGATATTGTCGCTTTTTAATTTTATGATAGTAACCTTGTGAGCTGTGACAATTAGTTCACGCACCGGCATTTCCGCCGTAGGTTGGGGTGTGACAATTTATACTCCCTTAAGCCCATGAACCTAAGGCCCATTCCGTCTTATTCCATCTTTTAAAGTCCAAGTCCACCTTCTTATAGTTTATTAATCTAAACTGATACACGACATGTTATTGAATAAACGAAATTTCCTTTATTAATATTATCGAAAACAAGATGTTACAGCAACCTAAAAGTAAACATTTAGCATGCATAAAAATAGATTTGATCAACACGAATGTTGGTGAGCTATACACTAATTTATGTTATATGTATATAATAAGGCAAAATCATAATTCATTTGTGTAAATAGAGCATCGCAACTGTAACATTCTGCTTTTGATAATATTAAATAAACAAATTGTTTTTTATAAATAGTGTGTTAGTATTCAATTAAGTCAGATAAAAACTATAGAGTGTGTTCTTGGTCAATAAAAGATAAAATAAGAGATGGTAATGGGCCTTAGGTACATGGGCTTAAGGGTATATAAACCCCCTTAAACCTTCCTAAAACCATAAAACCCTGATTTCCATCTTCTAGCCTCCATACACACTCAAAAACACACACAAACACCTCTATTCTATACGAATCATATTTGAATCCGAACCAAGATGGGGTTGTGTTAAATATTCATCATACAAGCAAGAAACACATCTAGGTTCACGTGTTGAACCAAACCCGAAGCTAGAAGTAAACCAAAAAGGTACGTTTTAGTTTAAATGTTACGTTTTAAAGGTTGATTTTCCCTAAGATTTGATACTAAGGAAAATCGGGCATATTTATACAAGAAAAATATAAACTTGATCGTAAACGAGAGTTGGAATGAAATGGGTAATACGAATGACGTTTGGGCCAAGTTAAAGGACGGAAAGGAACTCGTTGTGGCTCATAACCCGTTTTATTGTTTAAACGGGCAAACCAAGTCGAAGGGAAAGGCTGGAAGGTGATAGGAATGGAAACCATATATGATACGAGTCCTTAAGAAACTTAATTCAAATGAAAAAGTAATCGAATCGAATGGGCCAAAAAGTAATCCAATCGAATGAGAAAAGTAATCGAATCGAATGGGCCAAAAAGTAATCCAATCGAATGAGAAAAGTAATCGAACTGAACGGGCCAAAAAATAATCGAATCGAGTGGGAAAAGTAATCGAATCGAATGGACAAAGTAATCGAATCGAATGGGTGATTCGATTCGATGAGAATTTCCATTCGATTAGAATCTGCCATTCGATTAGAATCTATCATTCGATTAAAATTTCCATTCGATTAGATTGGTTCAAACTTAAATTTTTCTGACGAATTTTAGTAAAATACTATTAAAGAAAATAAAATTTTTCCAAGCTGAAATTATATAATAAAATTTTAGTAAATTTTTTCTGATGAATTTTAGTAAAATTTTTCCCAGCTAAAATTTAGCCAGGAGCTTTGCCCTTTGGATCCTGCTAAGGGCTACTGCCTCTAGACCCCACTGCCAGGGGAACTGCCCCCCGACCCCCGTCGCTAGGGGTTACACTAATATAGAAGTATGATAATGTTAGAGTTAGTTAATTAACACTTAAAATTATTACACAGTTAGCCGTGCATAGCTAAGGAAGGGTGTTACCGTTAACCAAGAGAAGAACATGACACATGTGAGTTTCTAGCCCCATTTCTTTGTTATGTTTTCGGGGTTGTGTGCATACTCAATGTGAATGGCTAATACACTTACTTTAAGTGGTAAGTGTATGATATGTGAATGTGTATAAATGGTATATGTATGAGATTAGTGTAAGGCCCCGTTACCGGTGCCCTACATTGGACATTGGATTTACTCATAAACACAGTTCTAAATATTAGAGTTAATTAAAAGTTTACACGGAATATAAAACTTCAACCATAACATTTTACATAACTTTCAAATCTTGTCTTATAAAACATTCATAGTCATTAAAAAACAAAACATAGTCCTTAAAACATCACAACGTTTCCTCAAGATGCTAGTATCTTCGATTCCATGCCATGTGTCTTCAGTCACGCGAGCTGCCTCAACCTATTTGCATGGGTGCATACTAAATGTCAGCTACGCTGAGTGAATACTAGTTAATCGGATAACTTACTTTACATACACATATACATGCCCGAAGGTACGCTTTACACACATAACCTGTTCATCATTCATTTGTATACATTCATAACTAACCTTACATTATAAAGAGCATTTCGCCCTACATACCTCGGATATTATTAGGGTCCGGCACCCTCCATCCTCGGATATTATTAGGGTCTGGTCTCCCTTTTTCCTCGGATATTATTAGGGTCCGGTACCCTCCATCCTCGGATATTATTAGGGCCTGGTCTCCCTTTCTTCCCTACTATTATGCCATATCTTTCTAAATATATAATCGTAAGTTTCATACGTACATACATCATTCATTCACAATGTACAACAATCATATCATCAAACCATTGCCTGGCAGTGCATGCAATATCCGAAGATCGTTCAAACACCGACAAGCTTTCATTCACATTTAAGATATATATAAATAACATACAAATCATACATGGCATACACCTACCATTTAAGGTAAGTGTATTAACTATCGCATCGAGTATGCACACAGCCCCGAAAACATAACAAGGAATGGGCTAGAAACTCACCTGAACTCGGTTACGTTCACTGGTAATAGTTATTCCTTTCTTGAGCTGAGCGCGACTAACTGTATAAGATTTACACATATCAATTAACTATCACTATCCATATCGCGCTTCTAGTTTACTTATAACCCTCAACGAATGGGGGTCCGGGGGGGCAGCGTCCCTGGCAGCGGGGTTCTAGGGGCGGCAGCCCCTAGAAGGGTCCAAGGGGCAGAGCCCCTGGCTGGGGTCAAGTTGTCAGGTCAGCTTGAAAAAATTTATTTCCATTAACTGTCTTAACACATTTTCCATTAGAATTTTAAATCATTATTAAATTTGCTAACTTAAAAAGTTCGAGGACTTCTTTGTAATTAATCCATTCTTTTCTAAGTCCAAGGACCATTCTGCCATTTTATTAAACTTCTAGTTCGTCCCAGTCCCTTAACGAATAGGGTTCATAATGAATGAACCCATTTGTTACTTTATGACGAATTAGACCTTATTCGTTTGGTCTGGTTAACGAATTGAACTTCATAACGAATTGAAATCTTATAACGAGCCAGTCCTCATAATGAATTATACCATTTAATGAACTGATCATCATAAAGAATTGGATCTTAACGAATCAAAACTTATTCGTTACTTTTTCCTTAGCGAAATGATATAACGAATTGGGGTAAATTCGTCCTTTCCCGCTAATGAACTAAGGCTCACTCATCAGTCCCCTGCTAACGAATTAGGGTTAGGTCAGAGAATGTCAGAAACATTCTCTGACATTCCCTTTTCCTCGTACACCTTTCCGGCGCTATCATTGCCAGAAAAACGGGCGGTGGCCGAAAAAACGTGTTTTCGCACCGTTTTTCGTCCTGTTTGTCCAGATCTGAGCTAGGGTGACCCCTAAGCTTATATTTTGATCGGTTTACACCCGATTCCATCCGAATCTCATAAATTTAACGGTTTAAGGTGTCGGCTCGTTGTTTCGTAACTAAATCTAGAGGGTTTGGTACCATACAACATCATACTATCATTACCTCGGGTCAGGATCGGTTTTCCTTCTTGGTTCGGCTAGAGAAAAGAGAGAAACTAGAGAGAGAGCTTAAGTGTGTGTTTTGGGTGGTGTATGGAATATGTGAAATGAAAGGATTATGGGGTAATTATTGTTTATATATAATGGGTCATGGGCTTAAGCCTATGGTCTTTCTCCTTTCTTATTACCCAAGTCCATTACCCATTTTACTTAACCCAACATAAGCCCATCTCATACATTAAATATTATTATTTCATTAATCGAAACCGAAAAACGGGATGTTATAGTTAGGAGTATGTATGAAATTATATAATAAAATGTGTATGTAAAGAAATGTATGTATGGTTGTATGGAAGGAAGGGACCAGATCCTAATAATATCTGAGATAGAAGGGATCAGACCCTAATAATATTTGAGATATAAGGGACCAGACCCAAAACATATCTAAGACAGAAGGGGCCAGACCCTAATAATATTTGAGATAGAAAGGACCAGACCTTACTAATATCTGAGATGGTAAAGATAGTTATGCATGTAGTATGAAAGTATGAAAATGTGAAGGTATGTATGAATGTATGAATGTACGAAAGAAAGGTAACATGTAAAGTATATAATATGTATATTCGGATGCGTATATGTAAGTAAGTGTATGATTGTATGTTGCCTGATTAACTAGAACTCACTCAGCGTAGCTGACTTTTAGTATGCGCGCAGGTGAATAGGCTAAGGCAGCTAACTTGAATAAAGACACATGACATTGGACTAAAGAGGCTGACATCTTTAGATGAATGCTGTGATGCTTTAATTTGACTTTTTATATTATGTTAAAAGACAAAAGTTTGTTTATTATGAGAAGTTTTGAATGATTATGTAATATATGGTTGAAGTTTTATATTTCGTGAAAAGTTTTGATTAACATTGATATTTAGAACCGTGTTTATGAGTAAATTCAATGCCAAAGTAGGGCAATGGGACCGGGGCCTTACAGAAACAACCATTGTAAATGTAAACTAAATAACCGAGGCGCTATTATATTAGCACAAAGCTAAAATAGTTAGGGCAATATATGATCATACTTAATGAGAATGAGGCCAAACCATAAACAATAACTAAAAACTTAAGCACGCAATCATAAGGCATAAACAAATGATCGGGCAAATATTCATATAAACACATATGTAGAATTGTGGATTTAGTGTTGATGTTTTAAATTATGTAAGTTTTAATATGGTACACATGCCACCACCAAAAGAATAAAAGCGTAAAAAGTGGGAGTGTGACTACTCACTTGAAAATTAAGCGAGTGATTAAATAGACGAGCCGATCCTTAAACAGGCGAACCGAAAGGTTCGATTTTTAACAAGTGAGTCCGAAAAATAAGTGATTTTAGGACTGGGAAAGTGTCGGTAAGGTACATAATAAATAAAAGAAAATAAACTAAACTTGAATTCAAATTTGGGGGTTTTTTGGGGTTTGATTTATAAAGTGAGAAGATCTAAGTATGAATAAAATCATAAAAATGATGAATCGGGAAATACAGTGCTAACTAGGTACTTAAGTTGGTTTCGTTAGATATTTATAACTCTAATTTATTATTGGGTTCGGTTCGTTGCATGGTGTAAGAATCCGAAAGAGAAACCACCTACTTTGTAAGTTAAGCGAGTGTTCGGTTTAATCGGTCCGACACTCAATAATAGATTGAGCTCGGTTCCGATTTATCCAAAATGTTAAAACATAAAAATAAACTCATATAAATCAACTTCTAAGATAAACCCATGTCTTAACCGAATACAACTTATAGTAGACGTCGAAACGGGTTTAAACGAATGTTCGGTTCCGTTGGCCCGGAACATGATATTTGACCAAGTCCGTTTCCAATCTACCTTTAACATGAAAAATAGTTATAAAACATTATCTAAGAATGGTCAAGCAAACAATATATCACATATAAGGTGTGAAAACAAACAAAAGGATTTTAATCCGCTTTGAACAGAATTTGTCCTTGATTTGAATAATACTTAAAAAATATAAATAAATTTCTAAAAATTATAAAATATCCAGTTTACTGTATTTTTATGTTGTGAACATCTTTCATTTAGAAACATTTCCCAAATTAGGACTCGAGATAGGCTGAAACAACCGGTTTTCTCAATTGGTACATATCTGCATACTAAAACTAAAACAGTGATTGTGAAGCCATATGAATGAATTATAATGAAATAAAATAAACATTAGAACTGCAACTCGATGAAGGATTTGGTATTGCACCATTCCAATTTGTTATGACTCAGTTATGGCCCAATCTTTGACGATCGACTTTTGTCCATATTTGAATTACCATTAGAACCTAAGTTCTTGGTGGTATGGAATGGTTTTTGATGAAGAAATATTATGCCACTCATTGTCACACCTCGACCAAAGGCGGCGGAACATGCCGGGGTACAACGGATTGCCCATGAACACGTGACATTATTTAAAGTGACAATATTTAAACAAGTCATTTAATTTCATAACATCATAAAGTCACATAACATACTTGTTCATAAGGTAATCATAACAAAATATAGCAAATAATATATTGTTTCATTTTGCTAATAACCTAAAGGTCTTGATAACATTTCTCCATGATCTCGAGTCAACCTAAATGCAAACCTGTAACGTTACATAAAATAAAGTTTATCAATAAAAAGGTTGGTGAGCAATTTCATAGTTTGAACAATATGTATATAATAGGAAATTCCACAACTTGTATACGAAACAATAAATAATAGCAATAATTTGGATAAAATGAAATCGCTAATAAGAATACATTAGTGACACCTTGCTATAAAAAAATACCAAATAGTCTAGGATTTTGAATGAAATCGTTAATAAGAATACATTAACGGCACCTTGCTATAAGAGAATACCAAATAGCTAAGTATTTATGAATCAACCCTCCAAAAGCGGTAAACAAATTAGCATATAAGCATGTAAGCATAGAATACCAAATCGAGCATTTATTTAAGTAAAATATACAATAAGGTTTGTGGTTTAAGACTCAAGTATAAAGCATTTAGTTTAAATAAGAATGCAATATCACCCCCAAAACGAAGGATGAAAATCGGGGTATGAAAGTACTCACATTCAAGTAATAAACTTGAGCGGTAAAAGATGAGTAACCGAAAGGATGAGGTTTTAACGAGCAAAGCCTAAATAAAAGAAAACCTTGTATTAGAAAGGTTGTTTTAATAAAACTTTAAAGCTAAAGATAAGAAATGTAAACCATTAAAGTTTAAGGTTTAAAGAGTAACTATTTAAGAAATTATAATAATAGTCCTTTAAAATGTAAGTTTGCTCGAAACCGGTTAAAGTATCTAGCCTTAATATTTACTCAACCTATGTTAAGTAATAAGGTGGGTAAAAATGCAAGAATGCAAGTCCCTTTATAATATAGATACTAAAGCGGGTTTTAATGAGTGTTCGGGTTGTTGGTTCGGGTCTTGATAATTGGTCAAACCTAAAGTCAACTTTCCAAAATATTAAATGTTATGAGATAACTCAATAAAATCAAGTGGGACTTAACCAAGTATGTAGTTCTATTATTTTAGAACTAACAACGTACGTTAAGCGCGTGTTCGGTTTTGTCGGTCCAACTTTGTTATAAGATAAAGTTGGATTCAACATTCCAAGTACTTTAATAAAAATATTTAAAATTGGTTTATAAAGTATTTTTAAATAAATATACAAGTCTTAATAGCTAGAAACACACTTGTGTATCTTAAGCGAGTGAAATCGGTGTAGTTCGGTTCGGTTCGGTTTCCAACTTGGAATAAGTTCAAGTATGGTTACCACATGTCCAAACATCAAAGAACTTGTATAATAATATATAAATGATGATACATAAAGTTTTACAACAAAAAAGTTAACAATAAAGTCTTTAAACGAAAGTTCGGTTTTCGGTTTGGATCTAGTTTCGGGTTAATACCGAGGTTAGATTATACAAACCCATAACCATAGAACTCATAAAAATGATTTTTGAAACTTAAATCTAACAATAAACAATTATTTAACAAAACTAGTCAACAAAGTTCGGTTTACGGTTTAGAGCTATTTACGGTTAAACCGAGGCTGATCTCTTCAAACCCATAACCATGGAACTTATAAAGATGATATACAAACTAAAATGAGCATAAGTTAAGCATGGTTAATATGTATAAACAAGTTATATAATTATATATATATATATATGTTGGTGCACATTTTGTGGCCGTCGCTTGGCGAATAGTTTAGAATGTTTATGTTGTATGCTGTACACCTAGGTAGTGGTTCACGCTGAAAGTGATCCATTTGAAAGAGCATTTTCAAATGGATACTCATTCGATCGAATGAGTTTCTGATTCGATCGAATGAGTCTGTCATTCGATCGAATAGGACTCATTCGATCGAATGAGTCTGCCATTCGATCGAATAGGACTCATTCGATCGAATGAGTCCTGACCGAATGGCAGCGGGTATAAATAGTTTAGAATGTGAGACTTGGGCGGGTCCTAACAAAGTGGTGGTTGTAAACTCGATTACAAATCAACAACAGCAGGATGTCAGTTCTTTGGAAGTCGTTTAGTAACGTGGCAATGCAAAAAGCAGACGTCAGTCTCCACTTCAACAGCTGAGGCGGAATATATTGCGGCTGCCAGTTGCTGTTCTCAAGTTATTTGGATTCAGCAACAAATGCGTGACTACGGTATTGAATGCTCTACTACTCCCATATATATTGATAATTCTGCTGCAATTTCAATTACCAAAAATCCGGTTCATTTTAGCAAAACGAAGCACATCGAAATTCGATATCACTTCCTTCGTGACTGCTACGAAAAGAAGTTAATCGATGTGATAAAAATCCCCACTCAGGAACAACGCGCTGATCTCTTCACTAAAGCATTTGATAAACCACGGTTTTTATATTTACTAGAGATCAACGGCGTTAAACGTATATCAGATGATGTTCCTGAAGATATCATTTAAATTGTTTTCATTTTTCTTTTCTTAAAAATTTAAAAAAAAAAAAAATCCAAAAAGATTTTGTTTTTTATAAATTCTAGGGGGAGAAAAGGTTCAAGAAAAACCAAAAACAATATAAAATACAAAAACCCAAAAACATTAAAAAATTTTTCAAAATTTTGAGAAGTTGATCTTGTTACAAGAAAGGTGATAGTACACAGACGCTATCATACTGAGACATCAAAAAGATTTGCTATTTCTGTACAGCTTATTTTCATTTTTCTTATATTAAATTTTTATACATCACTATCGCTTAAAATTATGTCGGTTACCTCAGTTTGATGGACACATTTTCGGATGTGTTTTGGTCCTTATTTCTACTAGTAGATTATGAGGATAGCCATTAACCAGATGACTGAAAGTGATCGGGGCGGGTTTTGATGGTTTTTATTCTTTCGCTGAAAAATAGTCGGTTATACTTAGTTAGAAGGACACATACTCGTATGTGGTCGGTCCAGTTGATCCATTGGATCTTCAGGATAGCCGTTTACCTGAAGACTTTGACTTGATCGGGGCGAAATAATTTAAACGTTTTTTTTAAAGACATTCATTTATATTCAGAAAATGAGAAATTGATCCAACCTTGGAAAATGATAGATATACTGATTCTGTGTGCTTAACTAGTGAAGTTATTAGGCTTAAAAGGCTTTAGAACAGTCATTGTGTGTCATGGTAGCTTTTTATGGTGCGTAAAAGTAGATGTGATACAAACTAAATCTACTCGATTTTACGTGGAAACTCCTTAAGAGTTTTGTTTGTCTTCATATATATCTTTCCGAATGATAGGCAGAAAAGCGATTACCCAGTCATACACGAGCCCATAAGTGTTCTGATTCCCGTAAAGATAGTGCATGAAGAAACTGCAGTGATCCAGATTCGGGACTTGCAATTGTTTTACTACTCTGAAGTCTATGTAACATTCAAAAAAAAAAAAAAAAAAAAAAAAAAAAAAAAAAAAAAAAAAAAAAAAATGATTCTTTATGAGTTATTGAAACATTCTAGAGTTAACAATGTCAAGACTTCTCAATCATGGAGTAAGAAAGAAAACGGGAAGCAGATGAAGACACTTACAACCTTAATCAGACACTATGGGTCAAAGTCAATTCGGGGTGACTTGGGGAAAGCCAAATACGCTTTGAGAATAGATAGGAGGCATCATAATCTCTGAGTTGTTATTCACTTAAATTTTGAGACATAATTGAACCTAACTCGTATCACAGAAACGATGAAAACCATTTTAAGTTATTTTCATGCTCATAACCTGTTTCTTTATGTCATAATACAGCTCAACACGGATCTATGTGACAGTCACTTAATTAGTATGATTCCTGTTCGGATCTTTCTCACAAAAAGAATATTCATTATGTCTTGTTCAACTTCGTATATTAAAAAAAAAAAAAAAAAAAAAAAAAAAAAAAATCTCAAAAAGTCTCAGTAGATAGTCATATACGTCTGTATGATTTCTTATTATAGATCCTTCTCAACCAAAAATAATGTGTTTTAAATTTTTGTACAGATGTTTATTTCAGTTTGAATATTATAAAAAGAAACAAGACAAAAATTCAAAAACATTTTTAATTTGAATTAATTTTTCTTTAATTTTATTCTGCTTTAAAGTCGATGAGAAATCATTGTGACAGGTAGTCTGATTCCTGTCTGTTCCTACTAAATGTTTATTCAGTGTGTAGGAATGAAAGAAAAACTCATGCAGGTTGCTAAACGTTTATCTGCGCAACCAAGTGTGTAATGAGAGAAGGAAGAAGTTGCAATAAAACCGAAGTTGGTTGGACCTGATATTTTCTGTGTGTTTACTAACGTTTTATGATCTTTATGTTCTACAGGAACTGAGCTCACAAAATCGAAAAATTTCTATGCTAACTAACCAGATGTCAAAAGTTTAAGTTTTCTTGCAGGTTCAAAAGCACCGTGATCGATGACGGGGAATAAGAAGTTTAAAAGTCAAATTTTTCTAAAACTTTTCCTCATTCGATCGAACATGTAGCCATTCGATCGAGTCAGTCAATCGAATGTGCCAAATCGATCGGATAAGTTATTGTGAAAAATCAGTTTGAGGGAAGAAATCCATCCGATCGAATTGTGTGTCTCATTCGATCGGATGAGTCAAGCGAACAAGTTTATTCGATCGGATGAGTCAAAAATCTGTATAAATAGCAGAAGTCATTCGATCGGACATTTTCATCCGAAAAGAATTTGAAATTTCCCTCTCAAAATCGATCGTGCTAAAACCTCTTTTTGATCCGACCAGTTTATTCACTTTTTCGCGTAGATTTCAAAAATGTAAGTTTTATTGATTTTCGTCCGCGTTTCGATAGGTTTTCGGGCCGTTTTTGGTGTCGGAAACGGTCCCGACAATAAAACTGAGTTTTTTTTAGTTTTCGGGTCATGAGGGTTATTGGAAAACATGTAAACAACATCTTTCAATGTTTCGCACATGTTGATTGTGGTTAATCGGTCGAAAAACCGATTCGGGTCTCGTTGAAATCTGGGTTCTGGTTGAAGGAATCGAATGAGTCTGCCATTCGATCGAATAGGACTCATTCGATCGAATGAGTCCTGACCGAATGGCAGCGGGTATAAATACCAGCTTTCAGGCGTGAACAGGTAAGGTTTTCGAGGTTTTTGCGTGCCCGGAGCCCAGGTGCTGTCCGGATGAGGGGGGAGGCCATGCTCGACCTCCCCCTGCCATAGATCGTGATTTCTCTGTTTAAACAAGCATGTAACCGTTCGCGTTTATCAATAAAGTGTTTGTTTTTATCTTTGATCTGTGGTTGAAACCTTCCGTCCCGAACCTGCTCGGATCGTCACCGGTCCTACAATTGGTATCAGAGCCACGGTTACCGCTAGAAAGGTCTAACAACCGATCTAGCAAGCCGAGCTCTTGATTTTCTGCGTTCTGGACGTTAAACTGTTGGTGTGTTCTTCGTGTTCTTCGCGTTTTCTGGGCTGGCGTTGAAGGAGTCGAATCAGTACATTCGATCGAACGAGTTCCCCATTCGATCGAATAGGCCTATTCGATTGACTGATTCGATCGAATCAGTCTTCCCGCTCAAAAGTGTCAAATTCAAACGCAAGTTTTCCCGCCCAGACAGCCTGTTCATTCGATCGAACCAGATGTCTTCATTCGATCGAATCAGTTTGTATTCGATCGAACTGGTTTTCCCGCTCAAAGTGTCAAATTCAAATAGCTGATCGAACCAGTTCTTCATCCGATCGAATATGTGCTTCATCCGATCGAATCTGTGGTTCATTCGACCGAACCAGTTCTCATTCGATCGAACATGTTCCAGACCAAAAAAAAAAAAAAAAAAAAAAAAAAAAAAAAAAAAAAAAAAAAGTCTGGAACGCCTGCTTACACGAAAATTTGCCCAAGCCATTTTTATCAGTCGGGAAGTCTTCTGAAAAAGTTTGGCGAAAATAAAATTTTTTCGACAAAATTTCCGGGAAATTTTCGGTTAATTGTCGGGTCAGTGATGAAGATTTTTCTGGACATCCTATACATGTTGATCACATTCCAGAAAAAGTTTGGTGACAGTGAAATTTTCACTGATATTTGCCGGCAAAGTCAGAGCGTTTAAATGTTTAACGGTTAAAGCGGCAAATTTGAAGATGAAGAAAGCACAATCACCTGAAGGAATTATCGTTTTCAAGTTTAATGGATAACCCCTTGTTCATTGAGCTTCTACAGTGGTGATTGTTATAAGAACACAGAAGAACAGAGAAAAGTGATTACTGATGAGGTATGATGTTATTGTGGGGTAGTCAGGAGCATCTGACTATTTATGGGCCAACCAAGTTTAATTTATTGTCCGCATTCTGAAGATTCTGCTTTGTGGAGAGAATCTGAGTTTGAGTTATTGTGGGGTAGTCAGGAGCATCTGACTATTTATGGGCCAATCATGTTAAATATTTATTTTCCGCATGTGAGAATTCCGCTTTGTGGAGGGAATTCTGTTGAAAATTGGTGATTCGCAATCACGAAGTTAATGATGTGTCTTTGTCTCCGATGATGAATCTGCATACAAACTAATCTGTTTAGGGGGAGTAGCTGTGGATTGGAAGCCTCTGTCATTTGTCCAATACATGTTGGTGAAGTAACCGTGTGGGTGAAGATTCGCCGATAGTAAGTCGCGCAGCGGAAGCGTGCATGTATTGTCATGTCTATATATTGGGATACACGTCAACGTCTGAGGGGGAATTTCTACAGTTGGTTGTTTTAAACAGATTATTTAGTCTGAAGATGTCAGCAATGGAGAACACTTTGCATCATTAACCGAGAGTTCAGTCTAAGGGGGAATCTTGCTGCAATGATGGTATTCTTCAACGTGATTATCAAGATAAAGCAGAAGATTTGACTGAAGATTGCAAGAGGTGTCTACAGCAATTCGCAAGCAACGTCCAAGGGGGAATTTGTTGGTGCACATTTTGTGGCCGTCGCTTGGCGAATAGTTTAGAATGTTTATGTTGTATGCTGTACACCTAGGTAGTGGTTCACGCTGAAAGTGATCCATTTGAAAGAGCATTTTCAAATGGATACTCATTCGATCGAATGAGTTTCTGATTCGATCGAATGAGTCTGTCATTCGATCGAATAGGACTCATTCGATCGAATGAGTCTGCCATTCGATCGAATAGGACTCATTCGATCGAATGAGTCCTGACCGAATGGCAGCGGGTATAAATACCAGCTTTCAGTCGTGAACAGGGAAGAGTTTTTTTGAGGTTTTTGCGTGCCCGGAGCCCAGGTGCTGTCCGGATGAGGGGGGAGGCCATGCTCGACCTCCCCCTGCCATAGATCGTGATTTCAGTGTTTAAACAAGCATGTAATCTTTCGTTTTTATCAATGAAATCGTTTGTTTCGTGTTTGTTTCTGTCCGTCTTTGGTTATCAAACCTTCCGTCTCGAACGCGCTCGGATCGTCTCGGTCCCGGCTGAGCCAACAATATATATATATATATATATATATCAAAGACTCAAAAATCATCCATGAAGCCTTGCCTTACGAGGCCCGACACTCCACCGACCGAGACCGGAAAAGTGACCACCAAAGATAACAAGGGGTGTATATTATATATATGTTGTATAACCGTATTCAAGTATTAATTAAGAATAAATAAACTAATTAAAATGAAAGGCTTGATCAGTTTGACTTTTGAAAGTCAAACCTTCAAGAACAATGAAAAACAACCTTGAAATCTTTGAATTTGATAGAGAATTTGGAGTATGAGCAGATGTAACATGAAGGAGATGGTCATGTATATATAGGGTAAGTTGAAATGGTCAAGTATAAAGAGTCTTGCATGAAAATGGAATGGTTTAGTCACATGTTTGCAAAAAAACAACAAAAAAAAAACGAGTTGTTGATCTGCAAGGAGGCCGCGATACGCGACCAAGATGGACATCCCCATCATGTATCGCGATGGGGTGGGCGGCTGGTTGATTTCAAACTTTTAAACTTGGCAAAAATGGTCCCTGAAGTTCGTTTTAAGTGTTTTAAGGTGTTTTAAGGACCGAAAAGGATGTTTTCGAGACTCAACAAGTGTAAAATAATATTGTAACATAAAATACATCATTTTGATTATCTCATAAGTTTCGGTTTACAAAACGGGTCGGTTTACATAATAAACGATTACAAATCGGACCCGAAATTGACGAATGTCACACTCATTGTGTGATGTTAGTACATGTTTAACATCTTACTACACAAATCCTCATGGTACAAGAATCAACAAAAAAAATCAAATAAAAATCAGAAACTTTAAACGAGTAAAGAAAACCCAAATTTGATCAAAATAGCCTTAATATGCAAATGCTTGTCTTATGATGGCATAAACACCTAAATCAATCAAGGTTGAATAAGAGTAACAATGAAACATATATATAATACTAAGGGGTTGTTTGGAAATTGCTAAACCTTTAACTGCCGAATCATAAAAAGGTCTAAATGGTTAAGAGAGTCTAAGCCAGTAAGATCTGAACAAGTTAAAGTCTGTTTGGTTGAACATCTGAATAACTGTATCAAATGACTATCTTACCCTTTGAACTATTTTATGTCGAATGAAATGTATCTGTTTGTTTAGAACTCTGAATGATAAACAAGTATAAAAAGAAAATACAAAACATCATAGACAATTCAAATTACACATTATTACTTCAAAATCCAAGGAAACATATTAAAATTCAAATAGAAGTTAATACTTTGCATACAAAATTATTTTTATTAATTTGAAGTTAGTTGAGTAGCTATCTCGTCACGCAGAGTAGTCATATACTCAATGCCTTGTGAACCCCATTCTATGTCATGAACGAACTGGCTATCACTTTCTCCACCTTGTATATCAAAAAAGATAGTGTTCTCATCATAGTCCATATATAACTTATCATGAATATTGCATTTTTTTAAAAAAATTATGGACAGCAAAACAAGCAATCACTATGTCTCTTTGTTTTGGAAAAGAAAAGGGAGTCATTTGCTTTAGAATTGGGAATCTAGCCTTAAAAACACCATAAGCGCGCTAAATAACATCTCTAAGTTGTGCGTGAGCATGATTGAATCTTTCTTCCTTAGTTAACGCATGCTGCAGTTGAAAATCGGCTATGTAACAACTCGGGTTTTTCATTTATTATAATATATTCAATACCCGACCCATTTTCGTTTTCGGGTAAATTTTAATCATCAACTCATTGCATTTATCGAGCTAATATTGTTTTAGTATTTTTATCAAAATATAACTTTCAATCACTTACACTTTTAACCCTAAACTTAAGTTTTAGCTTATTATATTTCCATCCAAGAAGTCCAGAGATTTAAATGCAAAATCTGAATATCATAACCCATATTCCTTACCAAAGCTGTTGACCCGTATTTGGTGTCACACCCCGAAAATCTTAATTAAGACAGCGGAAGACTTTGACTAAGTCTTTCGGGTGGTGACAGGCACCGTTTCAGCCAATAACGTTTAGCAATAGATTTCAAACGAAAGTTGAACTTTATTTAACCATCAGAGTCGTTACACGTGTCATATTACACGATTATATTTTCAATTTACAAGTTCAATATAAAGTCAACATTCTTCATCCAAACACACGCCACTATTTTCCCGCGCTCTTCGCGAAGCTTCAATACTTCATTTATTTACCTGAAAAACATATTAAAATAAATGTCAACATGAATGTTGGTGAGTTCTCTTTATTGAAAATAATATATATATATATATATATATATATATATATATATATATATATATATATATATATTATAATGAAAATAAGGCAACCGAAATTTCAATATAACTCATCATGAAAACCATCATAAACGATATTATACTGAGAAGACCTACCAAGGATCTAGCCGCGTCGATACATCAATTAAACAATACGAACACGAATATGTTAAGTACGGTTTCTTACATTAATGGTGGAATTGATACATTATAGTGTAAACAATAACTTATGGAGAGAATACATCATAGCTAGGATCTCACTCACTCTCATATGTGTGATCTACTCACAAATGAGCATGGATCTGCCTATTTATAGGCAATATGCTCCCATTCGTTAAGTTAAGTCTAATTTGTTATATCTTCATAACGAATTAGACTCCATTCGTTATGATTCCATAACGAATGGTAATAACTTAACGAACTAGCCCTCATTCGTTATGCTCCCATAACGAATGGGCTTATACCTTAACGAACTAGTCTAGTTAACTAACGAATGGACCTCATTCGCTATACAATCCATAGCGAATGGACCATTTTACATTAAAGAAACAACCTAGACTATCTATAAATTCTTCGATCGCTACAGACACCAAAACCGTGCACTAACATACACCCCCTTTTCCGTAGCTATCGAATACTTTAATCTTGAATACTTTAACTTCAAATCACCAGTCACAAAACCGTGCACTAACATATACCAATTTATCGAGAAACATAATAACGTAAACGAGTTCATATCCATTCTTTCCATACCATGGTTCAACAACCATTCCTTTTTATCATAATCCATTACCATAAGAAAAGGTGGCGGTCTTTCCTACCGTTCTTTTAACATGGTAATTATATCTTTAAAAAATTCTCAATAATCGAACTTACCATAAAAACAAAGCATTTTATCTTTTAAATAAATCGTACTGTTGTAGACGAACAAAGAATACAACTAGTGTATGACTATCAAAATTGATAACACGATACATACCATACTCAAAATATTCCCAATTTTAACCCAATGCCCTCTCAAAATAAAATTCTAACGAATTTTACCTCTCTTTACGACTTATTGAAAAGTCATAAGTTACAACCTTGTGATTTATGGAACTTTTACTCCAACCGGAAAACAAGTAATCAATGAAAGAACATACATTCTTGTGTATCAAACTTTGCTGATTGTGTGACTGCGCCGTATAAAGCCGCCAAGGAAAATGTAAAGAATACCAGCTCCATGGTGTTACACGAGTGGAAGTAAGTACCGGTAGGAAGGAAGTGAGATTGTTATATTAATTGAAAGGGTTCCACACATCACATGTGGTTATTTAATTTTTTGTTTTAGAACGGCACATGTGGTTATTTAATTGGAAGCCACAAAAGTCATTATTTTTTCTAACCAAACCCGGATAGCAAATCACGTCTCATTCCCAAACTAAATTGTCTCCTACTCTAAGGGGGTGTTTGAGGTTCTTTATATTTGCCTCCTTCTGACTTATAACTTATTAAAAAGTTAAAAAAAGGTGTACGAGTTTGTTTAATACGTGAGAGAAATATTTATACACAATATTCCTTCAATTAGCGTCTTAATTCCTCTTGATTTCTAATTCCCTGAAATACATGCTCAAAAATATTGTTTATTTATTTATTTTTACTCCATATTACTTTTAAAATAAAAATAGAATTATAACATAAGATAAAAACTGATATGTCGGTGCCACATAATTTAGAAAGTAAGTACTTTGACCTTTTAGGTAAATGCTTTGAAAATATAAACACTTCTTATGTTTTGGTGTAGTGCTTGGAGATCCATTTATTAAAACACCATCTAACAAAACCCTAAATTCATTCTATGTTTATTCTCATATTCACCATAAGTCAATCTACAATCCTATCTTTAATAATCAATTCTTCATCTTCGATTTGAACATCGATCACATGAATGAGATTGGGCAAAACCATTTTATTATTCTTGTGTATCAAACTTTGCTGATTGTGTGATTGCGCCGTACTAAGCCGCCAAGGAAAATGTAAAGAATACCAGCTTCTCTATGGTGTTACACGAGTGGAAGTAAGTACCGTTAGGAAGGAAGTGAGATTGTTATATGAATTGAAAGGGTTCCACACATCACATGTGGTTATTTAATTTTTTGTTTTAGAATGACACATGTGGTTATTTAATAGGAAGCCACAAAAGTCATTGTTTTTTCTAACCAAACCAGGATAGCAAACCTCGCCTCATTCCCAAACTATATTGTCTCCTACTCTAAGGAGGTGTTTGAGGTTCTTTATATTTGTCTCCTTCTTACTTATAACTTATTAAAAAGTTAAAAAAAAGGTGTATGAGTTTGTTTACTACGTGAGAGAAAAGGTTCCATAAATCACAAGGTTGTAACTTATGACTTTTCCATAAGTCATAAGGAGAGGTAAAATTCAGGAATCCCAAACACCCTCTAACAAAACCCTAAATTCATTCTATGTTTATTCTCATATTCACCATAAGTCAATCTCCAATCCAATCTTTAATCATCAATTCTTCATCTTCGATTTGAACATCGATAACATAAATGAGATTGCACAAAACCATTTTATTAGGCAAAGGGATTTGATGCTTCAAACCAAGTTATTAAAAATAAGTTATATGGCGTTGTTTTGTATTCATGATTAGCAAGCAGAGAGTATATGCAATTTCGTAAACATAAATTTATCTTGCTCATCAAAAATTTAGCTTGAAAATTACCAAAAAGTACGTACAAGTGAGTTATATGGCAGGTGGTATTACTCTCAAAAGAGCTATCACAAATTCCTTTGCGGCTTTACATTCATGATGAGCAAGCAAAGAGTATATGCAATTTCGTAAACATAAATTTAACATGAAAATTACCAAAAAGTACGTACAAGTGTGTATCAAACTTTGCTGATTGTGTGATTGCGCCGTACAAAGCCGCAAAGGAAAATGTAAAGAATACCAACTTCTCCATGGTGTTACACGAGTGGAAGTAAGTACCGGCAGGAAGGAAGTGAGATTTTTATATGAATTTAAAGGGTTCCACATATCACATGTGGTTATTTAATTTTTTGGTTTGGAACGTCACATGTGGTTATTTAATAGGAAGCCACAAAAGTCATTATTTTTTCTAACCAAACCTGGATAGCAAACCCCGCCTCATTCCCAAACTATATTGTCACCTACTCTAAGGGGGTGTTTGAGGTTCCTTATATTTGCCTCCTTCTAACTTATAGCTTATTAAAAAGTTAAAAAAGGTGTATGAGTTTGTTTAATACGTGAGAGAAAAAATTCCATAAATCACAAGGTTGTAACTTACGACTTTTCCATAAGTCGTAAGGAGAGGTAAAAATAAGGAAACCCAAACACCCTCTAACAAAACCCTCAAATCATTTTATGTTTATTCTCAAATTAACCCTAAATCAATCTCCAATCCAATCTTTAATCATCAATTCTTCATCTTCGATTTGAACATCGATCACAGGAATGAGATTGCGCAAAACCATTTTGTTAGGCAAAGGGATTTGGTGCTTCACACCAAGTTGTTGAAAATAAGTTATATGGCATTGTTTAGGTTTAGGATTCATGATGAGCAAGCAAAGAGTATATGCAATTTCGTAAACATAAATTTAACATGAAAATTACCAAAAAGTACGTACAAGTGAGTTATATGGCAGGTGGTATTACTCTCAAAAGAGCAATCACAAATTACAACGGAGGCCTTGCACACATTTAACGACTATTCCATCTTTACCGCTAAACCTAACTTTCCCCCATATTGTTCATTGCATCCACTGCACATGCATAAGTAACATTAACCCCAACCGGAAACAAGTAATCAATGAAAGAACATACATTCTTGTGTATCAAACTTTGCTGATTGTGTGATTGCATCGTACAAAGCCGCCAAGGAAAATGTAAAGAATACCAGCTTTTCCATGGTGTTACACGAGTGGAAGTAAGTACCGGTAGGAAGGAAGTGGGATTGTTATATGAATTGAAAGGGTTCCACACATCACATGTGGTTATTTAATTTTTTGTTTTACAATGACATATGTGGTTATTTAATAGGAAGCCACAAAAGCCATTATTTTTTCTAACCAAACCCGGGTAGCAAACCCCACCTCATTCCCAAACTATATTGTCTCCTACTCTAAGGGGGTGTTTGAGGATCTTTATATTTGCCTCCTTCTGACTTATAACTTATTAAAAAGTTAAAAAAAGGTGTATGAGTTTGTTTAATACGTGAGAGAAAAAGTTCCATAAATCACAAGGTTGTAACTTATGACTTTTCCATAAGTCATAAGGAGAGGTAAAATTCAGGAATCCCAAACACCCTCTAACAAAACCCTAAATTCATTCTATGTTTATTCTCATATTCACCATAAGTCAATCTTCAATCCAATCTTTAATCATCAATTCTTCATCTTCGATTTGAACATCGATCACATGAATGAGATTGTTGGTGCATGATGTCAGTAGTTCAGTATCTAATGTCTGTAATCGTGTTATTTGGATTTGTATTAAGGTTTAAGCGAACTTGTCTCACAAGTTCGCCTGATACAGGCGAACTTGTGGAACAAGCGACGTTAGTGACAACTTCGCCTAAACATGTTAGGCGAAGTTGTCGAATGTTATATAGGTTGAGGTTACGGCTTGTTTGAGAGAGTTGTTCAGTTTTGTGTAATCGGTGATTGATATATCACGTGTTATCAGTTGCAATACAACGTGTTCTTTGTTTATTGTAACGTGTGTTTGATTGTGTTTAACGTGTTTCGTCTTCTACGCTCGTATCGTCTTACGTAGGGATTCCGCACCTACGTAGAACGAGATATTCCATGTAGATCCGGCTGGGAACCTACAATTGGTATCAGAGCATTTGATCGTGATTGTGTGGTTCGGGATTATCACACGGGTGTAGAAATCGTTCCGTTCGACTATTCGCGGGACGAGTTTACGTTAATATACCGAGTTTTTGTGTCTTACTCACCTCCCACCATCAAATACAACCCATTACACCTTCGCATACCTCGCAAAACGTCAAAATCAAACCTGCAAAAACAATTGTTCATCAGGCGAAGTTGCCGCTACTGTTTGTAGGGTTTAGGCGAAGATACAAGGTTAAGCGAAGTTATTAACAACTTCGCCTACCTCACAAGTTCGCTTAACTTAAGCGAAGTTATCTACAACTTCGCCTAATCAGGCGAATTTAAAAAGGAGCGAAGTTAAGAATTCAAGCGAAGTTAAGACTTAAGCGAAGTTAAGTTTAACTTCGCCTACAGTACTGTTCAGAATAAAATTTTTATTTTTGGTTTCTTTGAGTGCTCGTTTGTATTTCTTCCAAAGATGACTTCTATAAATATTACGGAACTGGTGAAAATGGAGGTGGAAGCAGGTTCAGCTACTAAGGCACCGAAAATGCTTAAGGGTACCGATTTCGTGGCTTGGAAAGATCGGTTTGAGCAGTATGTTAAATATCAAGATGCTAAGATGTGGGTGTGCATTCAAGATGGATACATTCCACCAATGGATTTGTATGAGGGTCGTGAACAAATTAAGAAATACAATAAGATGGAAGAGGAAGAAAAGAAGATGTATGAGGCTGAAAGCAAAGCTCATGCTGCGATAACAATGGCTCTTCCACAAGAGATTCTTCACACCTTCAGGAAATATAAAACCGCTAGAGAGCTATGGGAAGCGCTTGAAAACCGATTTGAAGGTAATGTGGGGATACGTGCATCCAAGATTAACCTACTCAAAACCCAATTCTCGGTGTTCAAGTACTTGAAGAATGAATCACTTGATGATATCATCACAAGATATTATCACCTGATGACCGAACTCAGCAATTATTCCGTTGTTTACAAAGAAGAGGAGATCGTAGAAAAACTCCTTTATGCTCTCCCACCGAAATGGGAGATGTACACTGTCTTGATGAGAGAAGATAAAGAGTTTGCCAACATTGACTTGGAAACAGCAGTCAACAAACTACGAACTTTTGAACTTAACATGGTTCGAAAAGAGACACCAACTGATCAGGTTCAGGATCCGGGAATGTATGGTGCGAAAGTTAATTCAAGTTCAAGTTCGAAGTCGGAATCATCTTCTTACTACTCAAAGGGAGACTCGAGCGCTAACTCAACTCATGATGGTCGTGTAACTCTCAACATGGATGGTGATGTGTGTTTCGTAGCTGGTGGAACAAATACTTCTAAACCTCAAACTACAAAGGGTAGTTTTTCTTCAAGTGTTCCGAACAACAACTACTCTCAGATGCCCATGAGTGTTAAATCTGCTGAACAGCAGTTTGCTCTCTATGCATCTTTCATTGCTTCTTACGAAAATTACATTAAAGGTAAAATTGTTTACCCTGCAACTACGAACATTTAATGTAAACGAAAATTACATTAAATGAAGACTATGATCAGATCGATGCTGATGATCTGGAGGAGATGGATCTGCAGTGGCAGATGGCGATGATAGTAAGAAGAGTTAAAAGGTTTATGAAGAAGACTGGTAGAAAATTCGTTGGTGAAAGACCAGGGTTTGATAAGTCAAAGGTTCGGTGTTATAACTGTCAACAGAATGGACACTTTGCTAAAGAATGCACAAATGAACGAGTCGAACGTAGTCAGAACAGGCCAACACAACCAAATGGGGGAAGTAACGAGAATAGGGCGATGATGTCCAGACATAACGGGGAATACAATTGGAATCTGCAAGTTGAGGAAGTGTTCGAACAGGCCAACATGGTTAACATCGAAACTGAAGAAAAAAACAGAGAGACAAGAGAAGATCAAGCTTATATGGCAGAGGTGACAGATCAGCTCTCTGAGGTAAGTTCTAAGCTCCCTTGTACGAAATGTGAAAATCTGTCTGAACAATTGAAAACAATAACTGATCAGTTTGTTAGTTTGGATGCTCAATTTAGAACATTAAAAGAAGATCATTATTACACTAAAACTAGAGAAAAAAATTACACGGTAAAAATAAAAGCTAGTGAGAAAGATATCAGAAGTCTTAAAGCAAGTCTAGCTGAAAAAATACAAGTAATTGATCTTAGCTATGAAGTGTTAGAAGAGAAAACCAAACTAATTGCTGAAAGGGATAAACAGATAGCTGATTACCAGGTGAAAGTGGTGGAACTAAACAGAAAGCTTGAGCAATTTAGAAATTCCTCCGCAATACTTGATCATCTCGTAAGTGATCAACGTTCCCCAGTTAAAAGAGGAAGAATTGGATATTCTGAAGTTCCACCACCTTATAATCATAACTATACTTATGATCCTAGTAATCAGAAATCTGTTGATGTTGAAATTGGTCAGACAGTTCCTGTTAAGGTTACGATTAAAGATCCAGAAGTTAGTACAAGCGAAACGAGTAAGCCTGTTTCGAATGTTAAGATTTTTGTTCCTAGTTCTGTCTCATCAAATTCGGACAAGACATCCGAGTCTAGTGAGACAAAAGAAGAGGCAGTGTTACTAAAACGTGGAGAGGAACATAAACCAACTGAAAAGAATTCTCCACTAAACCCGTATGTCCCACCATATGTTAGACAAACGGGAAGTAATGCAACCTCAACATCTAAAACAACTGTTGAGACGAAAGTTGAACACAGGAGCTGTTTCAGATGCAATCAAATAGGACACCTGATTGCTGATTGCCCTCTGAATCAGAGATTTAGAGGTATGAGGCCTTCGAAAACTGAGAATAGAACTAACAGTTTTTACTATAATGGTAAGAATGAAAACTCATCAAAGTTCAGATATTGGACTAATCCAGGTTTTCAAAGAAGTCGATCTCAGTTTTTCCCTGTTAACAACCAAATCATTAGTTATAATTCATTTAATTCACGAAGGTTTGGATGGCCTCATAGTCAATCTACTAGAAGGTATCCTTTTAGGACTTACAGAAATCATTCTAATACTAACTTTGGATAGCCAAAGTACGGGATGCCTTTTAACAGATTTAATCGACCCAAGACCAGTAGGTCTTGGGTCCCCAGATTTTAATCCTTTGCTTTAACCGTGCAGGAACAGTTGAACAGGGTTGCAAACAATCTATGGGTTGTGGATAGCGGCTGTTCCCGGCACATGACGGGTAACAAGAATTTGTTATACGAATGGAAACCTTTTCAGGGAGGTAGAGTAAGTTTTGCTGGAGAGAGTGGTGGTAGAATTACTGGAATTGGGACGGTGACTAATGGTAAAATGAAGTTAGAAAAGGTGAATTTCGTTGAAGAGCTGAAGCATAATCTGCTGAGTGTGTCTCAGATCTGTGACAAAGATTACACTGTGCACTTTACCAAAAATGAAGCGATCGTACTGTATCCTGGTTTCAAGATACCAGAGGAATGGATAGTAATGAAGGCTCCAAGGGAAAAGAATACATATGTTATGGACATGAGGTCGACTGAGATGGCTACAGAAGAATCATGTCTTCTGTCAAAAGCAACTGAATCGGAGTCCGAGTTATGGCATCGAAGAATGGGGCATATTCATCTTCGAAAAATGAACTACATTGTCAATAATGGGCTGGTGCTGGGTGTTCCCTTGAAAAATTTCAACTTTGAAGACCAATGCTTATCGTGCAAAAAGGGAAAGCAACACAAGAAATCTCATCACACCAAGAAGGTTAATTCAATAGTCAGTACCCTAGACCTACTTCACATGGATCTCTTCGGTCCCGTGAATGTAAAAAGCCTAGGTGGAACATCATACTGCTTGGTGATAACTGATGATTTCTCTCGATATTCTTGGGTATATTTCCTGAAGACAAAGGATGAAACGGTTCAGTTGGTAATGAATTTGATTACCAAGGTTGAGAATATTATGGGGAAAAAGGTTAAATACATCAGGACTGACAATGGGACAGAGTTCAAAAACTATCAGATGGAGATATTCTGCTTACAGAAAGGGATAGACCACCAGTACAGCGCTCCGTATACTCCGCAATAAAATGGGGTGGCTGAGAGGAAGAACAGAACGCTAATTGAAGAAGCCAGAACCATGCTGGCTGATTCTAAACTTCCTGTGGTGTTCTGGGCTGAAGCTGTCGCAACAGCCTGTTATCTCCTTAATAGAGTTTTAAGTGTTAAAAGATTGAATAAAACATGTTATGAACTTATGCATGGTAGAAAGCCTAACTTGAGTGGTCTCGAACCATTCGGGTCCCCGTGTTCGATATTAAAGACGAACTCAAAATTTGGTGAGATAGCCGACGAAGGTATTTTAGTCGGATATGTTGTTGGGACACCCAACAGACGAGTCTTTAATCTATCGACCAGCAAGGTTGAGGTGGTGTGTAACACTGACATCACAAGTTACAAATCACCAAAACCAAGCACGGGACCCGCTGGGGCTTTCGACTATGATAGGCTTTTTAAATCTTTTAATTTGCCTTACTTGGATTGTGCAGAAGTTGATGAAAGAATAGCTACGAAGATGCTTTATGATGAGGAAGAAAACTTTGTGCAACGACCGCAGTACGATGAATGTCAACCTTCCTCGTCAAATGCTGTCGATACCCCTGCTACTTCTACAGAAGAGGAATTCTTCAATCCTTTTCATTCTCAACAACAATCACCCATTGATGAACTATCTTCGAACCTGGAAGACAATCTGCAAGTCAGTTCGGTTCCGACTACGAGTGTTCACAAAAATCACCCTTTGGAGAACGTGATAGGTGATCTGTCCGACGGTGTACAAACAAGACGAAGCTTGAATGAGCACACTTGTGTTTACACAAGCATTAAAGATACAGGCATCATTAACGAATGCTTGTACACCTGCTTCATCAGCCAGATTGAACCAAAGAACTATCAAATGGCTCTCAAGGACAGCTCGTGGGTCGAAGCCATGCAAGAAGAGTTAGCCCAGTTCAAGAAGATGGAGGTATGGAATTTGTTTGCAAAACCGAAGAATGTACATGCGATTGGCACCAAAATGGGTTTTCAAATGTAAGAGAGATGAGAAAGGAATATTCATAAGGAACAAGGCAAGGCTGGTTGTAAAATGTTTTAATCAGCAAGAAGGGATCGACTACAATGAAGTGTTTGCTCCTGTGGCGAGATTGGAAGCGATTCGATTGTTTTTGGCATTTGCTGCACACAAGGAGATGAAGGTGTTCCAGTTAGACGTGAAAAGTGCGTTTCTTAACGGTAAAGTCGATGAGGTTGTGTACGTTGAGCAACCTCCGGGTTTTTCTGACCCAGACTTTCCTGATCACGTGTACAAGCTAAGTAAAGCGCTATATGGGCTACATCAGGGCCCTCGAGCCTGGTACGCAACTCTATCCGATTACTTGCTTGAGAATGAATTTGAAAGGGGAAAGATCGATAGCACACTGTTCGTTAAGAGAAAAGGAAGGGACTTTCTTCTGGTTCAAGTCTACGTGGACGACATCATCTTTGCTGCATCTAAAGTCGCCATGTGTCAGGAATTTGAAGCCGTCATGAAAAAGAAGTTTGAAATGAGTGCTATGGGTGAACTAACTTTCTTTTTAGGACTGCAGGTTGATCAGAAGAAAGATGGGATGTTCATTCATCAGACTAAATATGTCCAAGACGTTCTCAAACGCTTCAAGATGGAGGACAGCACTCCATTTGATACTCCAGTTTGTGTCAACCATAAATTGGGTGCTGATTCAGACAGTGATGTAGACGTGGACCCCACCCAATATCGGGCAATAATAGGTTCTTTAATGTACTTAACTGCATCTAGACCTGATATTATGTTTGCAGTTTGTCTTTGTGCTCGTTTTCAGGCAAACCCAAAGGAATCTCACATGAAAGGTGTGAAGAGGATATTGCGTTATATCAAAGGCAAGCCTAAGTTAGAGTTGTGGTACACGAAAGGGGGAGACTTGGAGTTAGTTGCCTACACGGATTCTGATTATGGAGGATGCAATCAGAATCGGAAGTCAACAACAGGTGGATGTCAGTTTCTTGGAGGCAGATTAGTGTCCTGGCAGTGCAAGAAGCAGACCTCAGTCGCCATTTCTACCTATGAAGCAGAATACATGGCAGCATCGAACTGCTGCTCCCAGGTTCTTTGGATACAACAGCAATTGCGCGATTACGGTCTGAATTTCACTCATACTCCTATTTGCATAGATAACACTGCTGCTATCTCAGTAACTAACAATCCCATAAAGCATAGCAAAACTAAACACATTGACATCCGTCATCATTTTATACGGGATTGTGCTGAGAAGAAATTGATTGTGCTCGAAAAGGTTGATTCGTTAGATAATTTCGCTGATTTGTTTACTAAAGCTTTTGACAAAACTCGTTTTCAAAACCTTGTTGAGCTAAATGAGATGATCAATCCTGAGTAACCGTGTTTTTCGTTTTTTTATTGTAAAAAAAAAACGTCACTATCACTTAGAATTATGTCGGTTGCTTCAGTTTGAAGGACATATCTTCGGATATATTTGGTCTTCATTTCTACCTGTAGAGTATGAGGATAGCCATTAACCAGATGACTGAACGTGACCGGGGCGGTTTATGATGTGTTTTTATTCTTTCGCTGAAAATTAGTCGTTCATAATTAGTTAGAAGGACACATACTCGTATGTGGTCGGTCCAGCTGATCCATTGGATCTTTAGGATAGCCGTTTACCTGAAGACTTCGACTTGATCGGGGCGATAGAAGTTAAAATTTTTTTTTTAAAGGAGATGAAATAATTTTTCAAGTCTACTGCTTTGTAAGAAGTATCTATACAATGTTTAAAAGAAAATTGATCCAACCTTGGAAAGTGATGAACAAACTGATTCTGTGTGCTTAAATAGTGAAGTTATTAGGCCTAAAAAACTTTAGAACAGTCATTGTATGTCATGGTATCTTTTTATGGTGCGTAAAAGTAGAAGTGATACTAACTAAATCTCCTCGATTTTACGTGGAAACTCCTTAAGAGTTGTGCATGTCACCATATATATCTTTCCGAATGATAGGCAGAAAAGTGATTACCCAGTCATACACGAGCCCTGTGAGTGTTTTCTGATTCCGAGAAGATGGTGTGTCAAGAAACTGCAGTGATCCAGATTCGGGACTTGCAGTAGTTTACTTGAAGCTGTGTAAATCTTATTATTTAAAAAAAAATAAAATAAAATAAATAAAAAATTATTATTATTATTATTATTATTATTATTATTATTATTATTATTATTATTATTATTATTATTATTATTATGTGTTACTAAGACATTCTAGAGCTTATAATGTTAATACTTCTCAATCAAGATGCAAGAAAGAGAACGGGAAGAAGACTCTACAGATCGGCGTGTACTTACAATTTAATCAGACACTACGGGTCGAGGTCAACTCGGGGTGACTTGGGGAAAGCCAAATACGCTTTGAGAATAGATAGGAGACATCATAATCTCTGATGTGTTGCCCATTTAAGTTTTGAGCTTAATTGAACCTAACCCGTATCACAGAAACGATGAAAACCATTTTAAGTTATTTACCTGCTAACAAACTGTTTCTTTATGTCATAATACAGCTGAACATGGATCTATGTGACAGTCACTTAATTAGTATGATTCCTGTTCGGATCTTTTCTAAAACGTGGTAGTCCCTGTCGAGACTTAAATTTGATCCCGTGTACTTTATTTCTAAATTTTATTCTACTTATGTCGTTTTATGAGTTTATACCCGGTTACTTGGTCTAAGATCGTATCATTTAACTTTTTAAAGGAAGTTTCAAAAGTTGGTTGCAAAATGTTCAAATTATAAGGGTTTGTTTTGTAAAGTTTAATATAGGCGAAGTTGCTTAAACAGGCGAAGTTATGGGATAGGCGAAGTTAACCCTAACTTCGCCTGTATAACTTTGACCCTTAAAGAAATTTTTGGTCAAACTCATTATTATTTTAAAACCCGGCGAACTTATCATCCATTAACCTCGGCGAAGTTATATCTCGAATCACATCTTGTTGTTTTTCTCAGTTTCTAATCCGATTTAAAGGTGTGTAGTGTCATCATATCGCATAATCTATGTCATTGACGTTATCAAGGTCGTTTCGGATTCGTGACCCCGTTCTTTCAAACATCCAACACCCCGCTTTTCAAACTTGTTTTAACGTAGTCGTATTCAACTTGATCGTGTTGATCTCCGTCAAAACATGTTTGGTTGAGTCCGCAAACCTTATCCGATTCGGAAAGAATAGCAGCGCTTGAAAGGTCGTGGCAGAACAATCAAGAGTAAATCTTATCCAGACTCATGCTAGTCAGCGCCTCGTTGCGGAGAATCAAATTCAGTCGTCCCTCCTGATCGAGCATGGTAAAATAATTGATGTCTTGAAACAGTTCTTGGCATCTCAGGGGGAGATGAGCTGTAAGGGTGACGAGCTGAGACAAAAAAGCGTAACGATCGAGACGATGATCCCAAAGCATCGAAAGGTGCAGGTGGAGAGTTGCCAAGAACTGAACAAGCTCTTGGGACTTCCACATCTCAGGGGGAGTCAACGAGTGCAGCTGGCGGTTCAGGGGGTGATGATGTTGGTGGTTATGGATGCTTAGGAGGTGTTAGATGATGTTATAGGTGATGAGGATGTGTTACCGTTGGAGGAGATAGAGAAGATAGGGGCTGAGATCGTGATTGATAGTGAAGTTGAAGAAGGAGAGGTTGTGGAGGACAACGTTGAACATGAAATTCCAACGGTTGAAAAGTCAGATTTGGGTCAAGATACGGGATGTGATGAGACAGAATGGGAGGAGCAGCCAAGATGGAAAGAAGGCTACGCTCAGTGGTTCGTAAAGACTAAGAAACCGGCGGGTCCCTACTATGTTCAAGAAAAGTTACAACATCAGGGGTTATGCTGATCGAAAAAGGGGATATATACTGGTTATATGATGAGTAGTGAGGCTTTTTGTGATTAAACGGTAAGATGGGGGTTCAGTATTTCAAGAGGTTGTTGAGATCGTTGAATACGTTGCCTGAGTGTGAAGTGAAGGACTTAGCCAGGTTGGGTTGATAAACAGGAGTGATGATAACATGGCTAGGATCATTGGAAAGATAGTCTGGAAGGAAAGCATAAAGGAAGAAAAAGTTCGAGCTGTTGAAACCACAGAAAGGAAAGCTCGTTGAAGACAAAGACAGAGGAATGAGAGCAGATGGCAAGCCTTGGATGATAATGAAGTATAAGCCGATCCGGTGTCTAAAAGAAGTGCCGATGAAACAAATGTCCAAGGATGTGCTCAAAGATCTGAAATGGTGGTACGTTGATAGTGAAACAGCTGAAGCAGTAATGGAGGATGAAGATGAACAAGAGCTGATGAGAGTATATGATCCTATGCATTTAGTGAATTTGTCTCAAGCTGATCTGCAGGTGCTGAACGAGAAAAAGATATTTTACATTCCTGCTTGGAAAGAAGAAGCAAAGAAATATCAAAGAGTAGTTTCA